>NC_136471.1:135077684-135385184 GCF_902686455.1 Sciurus vulgaris
TCTGTGTCCTCCTCTTGCTCCTCCTCATGTGTCATCCTCCTCCTCCTTTTCCTCCTCTTCCTTCTCTGTGTCCCCTTCCTCCTCCTCCTCCTCTCTGTCCCCTTCCTCCTCTTCCTTCTCTGTGTCCTCCTCCTCCTCCTCCTCTGTGTCCTCCTCCTCTTCCTTCTCTGTGTCCTCCTCCTCCTCCTCCTCCTCCTCCTCCGTGTCTCCTTCCTCCTCTTCCTTCTCTGTGTCCTCCTCCTCCTCCTCTTCCTCCTCCTCCTCTGTGTTCCCTTCCTCCTCTTCCTTCTCTGTGTCCTCCTCCTTCGCTGTGTCCTCCTCCTTCTCTGTGTCCTCCTCCTCCTCTGTGTCCTCCTCCTCTTCCTTCTCTGTGTCCTCCTCCTCCTCTGTGTCCTCCTCCTCTTCCTTCTCTGTGTCCTCCTCCTCCTCCTCCTCCTCCTCCTCCTCCTCTGTGTCCCCTTCCTCCTCCTCCTCCTCTGTGTCCCCTTCCTCCTCCTCCTCCTCCTCCTCCTCTGTGTCCCCTTCCTCCTCTTCCTTCTCTGTGTCCTCCTCCTCCTCCTCCTCCTCCTCTGTGTTCCCTTCCTCCTCCTCCTTCTCTGTGTCCTCCTCCTCCTTCTCTGTGTCCTCCTCCTCCTCCTCTGTGTCCCCTTCCTCCTCCTCCTTCTCTGTGTCCTCCTCCTCCTCCTCTGTGTCCCCTTCCTCCTCCTCCTTCTCTGTGTCCTCCTCCTCCTCTGTGTCCCCTTCCTCCTCCTCCTCCTCCTTCTCTGTGTCCCCTTCCTCCTCCTCCTCCTCCTCCTCTGTGTCCCCTTCCTCCTCCTCCTCCTCCTCCTCTGTGTCCCCTTCCTCCTCTTCCTTCTCTGTGTCCTCCTCCTCCTCCTCCTCCTCTGTGTCCCCTTCCTCCTCCTCCTTCTCTGTGTCCTCCTCCTCCTTCTCTGTGTCCTCCTCCTCCTCCTCCTCCTCCTTCTCTGTGTCCTCCTCCTCCTTCTCTGTGTCCTCCTCCTCCTCCTCCTCCTCCTCCCTTCTCTTTCTTGCATACACTTGAATCCGTGTCTTCGCATTGCTGCTCCTCAGCTCTCTCCTCACCATACTTCAGGAAGTGTTAGTCACTCATTTCCTTGACTCCAGTGGACAACCTTTGTAGGTAATGCCCGTCCAGCAGATCATCAAAATCCTGACTGTCCACTAAATGTCTCTGGGTGTGTTAGTGGGTGTGGGGGATCCCCTATGCCATGCCCGAGGAACTTCCTTTCTGGTTGTTGGACTTTATATTCTTTCCTATCTTCCCATCACGTCTCTGCAGGCAGCTTAGACAGTGATTGGAATCTGGCCAGTCCAGTTGTAAATATTGGGCACGCGGAACAGGGAGAGGGGATACTGAGGCATCTTTCCTTCTTGACTTTCTCTTTGCCTTGAAATTCCAACCTGAGGGTCCAACGAGACCTCTCTGGGCTGGCCAGAAATATTACCCTGCAACCTGACCGTCCTGAGTCAGAATAACCAGGAGAAGAAACCTACTGAAGGGGCAGAAGTGTATACAGGTGGAAAGGTCCCTTACCTCTCTCTCCTCAGCAAAAGCCCCTGAGTCCCTGAGACCCGGGTCTTACACAGACCCACCAGTGATCCCAGCTGCCATTGTTTCCTGCAAGGGACCTTCCGTTTGGTGGTGATTTCAGAAAAAAAAAAAAAAAAAAAAATATATATATATATATATATATATATATATATATATATATATATATATTTACAGGTCATCTCTTTGATCTCCAAAGCAGAGCGAGGAATTCTGGCATCTCGTTCAGAAAATGGAGTGGGAAATCCTAGGAGTTTGGAAGTCTCTCTATTTGGAAGTAGTTTGGAAGCATCTCCATTTCTGCAAATAGAAAGGAACCAGTGTCCAGATGTCTTTATTAAAAAAAAAAAAAAAGGAAAAGAAAAGAAAAAAAAAAATAAAAAACGAAGGCCTTGCTTCTGGCTGCAAGAGCACACTCTCACATCTTCCCGCATCCCCATCTGTTCTTGCTGCCTTGTGGGCCAACAAACCTACCGAATTCGGAAGCTCTCGATTGCCAACGGTTCCCATTCCCTGAGTGCTGCCATATCCGTCTTATGCCTGGGTGTATATTTATCTTTGGATGCTAATGATCCTTCATTCATGGCAAAATAACACCCCCAAAACCTGAGTTGGAACCGGGAAGCTCTTTTTCTTTACTTTGTAGTTTTTTTTTTTTTTTAAATCATAGCTGCAATGATACCGTGGACGTTAGTCCTGGGATCATCCAAGCGGCAATAATTTCCAATATTCTATGATTTTAGATTTTCCAATCCAGTCTGTCCAGTAAGATTCCCCCTCCCCAACCCTCTCAAGGTAAGAGTTTAATATTATGTTCTAATGCTTCCATTAGATCGGCTTGGAAATCTTAACTGTTAAGCAGAATATTTCCCCTCATCAACCCATTAAGACCCAGCTTTTCAATTTGGCAAATATGTCAGCCATATTGGCACAGGAACCTTAAAGTGGGGTTGAAATTATAACATGGAGAAGCCACCGTGGTTTTCCTCTGTGGGGTCATGCAACGTGAGAATCTCCTGCTCCTTGAAGCTGTGTCATTAGGTGTGTTCCTTACGTGGGCTGCAACTCTCGCTAGCAGTTGCTAGCTTTATGAACTTTGCACGGCTAACTAACCTGACCTCTGCGGGCTACCAGCCAGGTTGGCCACTCTCGATACTCTTCCTTCATCCAACGCATTTCCGTTAATTCCCCTTTGAGTTCTGCTGGGTTTTCCATGCGGTCTGTAAATGTGGTGTGTCCCCTCCAAAACTCACGTTGAAATTTAATCCCCAAAATGAGATATAAAGCCTGGGGACTCAGGTGGACCTGGGATTGCTGTTGAAGGCTCTGCTGTCATGAATCGATTGTCCACTTCTGTGACAAATATGCTACTGGATTAAGGACTTTATGGGTTATTTTGAGAATGGATCTGCTATAAGAGTCAGTTTGGCATTTCCTCTCTCTCCGTGTGATGAATTGCACCTGTTTGGTTCTCTGCCATTGAATGAGCCAACCCCACAGGCATGCCCTTGAAATTGAACCACAATGGTGAACCTTTTTTCTTTGTAATTCACCCAGTCTGTGGGATTGTGCTATTAGCAACAGAAAACAGACTTAGACAAATTTCAAATTTGTGAAACAGTGTTGGATTTCTGGGAGTTCATCATTTGTTGACAAATTATGATTTTTCCTGTTCAGAGAGATACCTCCTGCCCAATCTATGCCTTAAGTCTTGCCTCCTACATATGATATGTGGGATGCTATTTAGAAACTTCCCAAATCTGGGTCAAAATTCTCTTTCCCCAGGGGGTTAATTATTTCCTTTTTCTTATCCTCCTATTTGAAAATAATAATTTTAAACCATAGTAAATACAGTGGCACTCTCAATAGTAATAGAACAATGTCTGAATAACAAAAAAACACAGGTCACATCTCCAGGACTCAGAGTCCATTTCCAGCCCAGGCTGGACTTAACTTTCTCAGGCAAGTGTCGGGCAAGCTTAAGAATCTGGACATATTGAAAAACTAGAAATTTTTGGCCACGTACAGCAGCTCTTGACAGTTCAGAGAGGCCCAGCGTCAAAGAGGTCCAACACAGAATTCTTAGGACTTCATGGTGGTGTAATAGTTACAGACATTCAGTGGAACTGTTTCTGGGAATTTTAAATGCCGATCTTTTCACAGGCCATGTGATGCTCTCTGGATGCCAGACAGTGGCAGGCAGCTCCAAGTCCCTGTCCATCAATCCACCATGAGGCGAAGCAACCAAAACTCCACCCTATAACTCTCTTGCTAAGCCATGAGGTGCACTCGATTAGGCATAGTAAATGCATTTCCACTAATGCCATGCTCAAGCCCTAATGGAATCTTGGGTGTGATTCCATTAGATTCCATCACACATCTCACCATATCTGCATGGATTTCACATTCATTTGATGCTCCACCACTTCCTGTTAGCTTTTAGTCTCAGCTCTTCGGATGTTGCTATAATAGATTACCTGAGGCTGGGAAAGAGATATAGAAAAAAAAAAAACCTTTGGTTTAGCTCAGAGTTTGGAGACTGAAAGCTTCATTTTTTTTCCACTTGTAGTCAGGATCTCAAGGTTGAGGGTCTCATGGTGCAGACGTGTGTCCCCGCCAAAAATATCACATGCAAAACAAGAAGTTGGAGAATGGGCAGGGAGCCCTAACCTCCTTCCTCTAGACTCTGCCTCTTAAAAGTTCTCCCTCTGTGCATGTGGCCACACTCAGCACCTCACTTCCCACATGTGGACTGTAGGTTCAGAAACCATTTCCACCCCATAGTGGTTCCAGCCCATAGTGGCCTTGGACTGGGTGATGTGGTCCCTCCTTTCCTCCTATATTTTTACATGATTCATATACTTCATGGATCGTGTGGTCACCACAGATTTTTCCCCCAACTCTTTCCCATATTTCTGCTTTTTTCCAATGAGCTTGTTCTTCGCTCTTTGCATCAATAATTCAACACCAAATATCGACTTCCAGATTCTTTCTTTTTTTTGGTCTCACTCAGCATCTGGGAAACACATATTTCTGTTGACGTGCTCATCAAACAAATAAGCACATGTTTGATTATTGATGTGGAGACTGGTGATGGTGACGGTTTCTATCTCCCTAAAAGCTCCTGAGTCTGTGTCACTTTGTTCTTAAGCAAAAGCACTCGATATTCTTTCAGCAAATGTTCACAGAACATTGTCTCCGAACCGTGCACTTTTAAGGAACTGACAGTCTTGATGTCTGAAAGTGGTATGAGTCTCCTTGGAGAAGACCTTGAGGTGGTAGAGACCTGGAAGATTCCAGGGCATAGCTAGGAGGCCATTGAGCTTGGCCAGAGAGGACGCCATGAACGTGGAGTGAGGGGAGAGTAGAGAGATGTCGGTACCAGACCACGCAGGGTCTTGCAGACTGGAAAAGACTTGAACTTTCTGGATTTGGAGACTGAAAGTCACAGTAGGATTTTGCACAGAAGGATGATGAGCTGTGAGTTGAATTGTAACACGTCACTCTGACTTCTGGTGGGAAGATGGCCCACAGGGCTGGGTGAGCACATTTAGGGAGACGGCTTCAGGGTCCGTTGCCATAATGCCCTGAAAGGAAGATGGCGGCTTGTCCTAGAGACCAGACAGGTGCTGCGCAGAGTCTGGGAGTGTTTCAATGGAAAAGTCCACGCAGTGATAACCGGTGGAGTGGACAATCAGAGCGCCTCCTTGAGGCTCCCCACCCCACATTTTATTTGCCACCGTAACTGGAAGGACAAAAATACCATTTCCTGAGGAAAAGGAGATTGTGAGAGGAGAACTTCAGGGGGAGGGATACAGGAGATTGGATTTGTCCAAGTCCAGGACAAGGAAAGGAGATGTCTGTGGGATGAATGGAAGCAAGACCATGGCTGCTGGAGATGGAGGCTCAGCAGACCTTGAGGTGCACGTGGCACCTAAATTTCTGAGAGCGAGTTGAATTTCCAAGGCTGGAGAAGAAAAGAACATGAGATAGAAGCAAAAGAAAGAGGATAAAGAGAAAGAAGAGGAAGGAGAAGAAGGAAAGGAGGGAAAGAGGAGGAGAAAGGAAGAAGGAGGTGTTAAGGAAGTAGAAAAAGAGAATGAGCAGTAAGAGACAGAAGTGGAAAGGAAGAAAACACACACACACACACACACACACACACACATACAGGTTAAAATTGCATGAACCAGAAACCCAAATTTTTATGTCTGGCGATGCAGATGTTGCATCTTTTCCACCTTATTTTGCACCCGACAGATGGGGCATTGTTTTAATACTGCATTCTATACTCCAAACAGGAATCACTTCCTCACCAGAGACTGTGTCCCCGCAGAGGACAAGCTCCTGGTCAGATGTGATTACACGCCCATCATCTTACGATTGGCCAGCGCATCTCCCTGTTCCTTTGTGCACAAATTGTAAGGGGTATGAGGTGGGTGGGCGATCTTGTTTCAAGGAAGAAAGGATCTGCTGTGCTAAATGTTACTAATACGTCTATAACTTGTTTAATACCTTTCTAACCTTCAGTGTATCCTTCAAAATCACAGCCACTTTAGCAGGAGCTATTTTGGGAGTGCTGAGAACAGGGTCGTCATGAGAGGACAAAATCTGGAACCCATCTTTTGTAGGAATTATGTTGTAAATGGGAGTGGAGAGGTGAGGTCGTTGACAGCCATCAGGAATGAGGGCTGACTGGGGGGATTTGCAACTGTACAAATCTTTGGGAGATAGAGGTCATGAAGGTCTAGGATGAAAGAGATTATGGCAGGGTGTTGATGTGAAGTGAATTCCTGGGGCAGAATGGGATGATTCCCAGGAATGTGCAGCTTGGAAAGAGGTATGGACCATCCTGTGCTTGCCCAGTGTAATGGATCATGTGACCTGTCGACTTGATTGCATTAAGAGATGGCTAAGATTGAGGCTTCTGGATGTGTCAATGAGGGTGTTTCTGGGATGATTGACAAGTTGGACGGCCAGCTGGGGGAGACCCACTCTAAGTATGGAGTGCAAAGTCCAGCAGGTTGCAGGTCTGGGTGGAACGAGAGTTAGAAGAACAAGGAAGCAGCAGCAGATGCGAGCGTGAGTCTTTTTGGGCAGGTTCTTCATTGAGGCTGTGATCGCCTGAGCACATCAGAGTCTTTTTCCTTCCTGCATTTCTGTAGCCTGGAGATGGCCATTGCGGGACCGTATGGCTTCTGACTGTGTGAGCCAATCTAACCAATCCCCTTCTTTTAATCAGACCTATATCTACATCCTGTGGGTCAGGTGCCTCCAGAGGACCCTGGCTAGTACACCCAGCAAAGAACAAGAGCGTCTTAGCAGAGACTCTGGAAGTTGGACGGCTTGGTGTTTACACGACTGCTTGTATTTCGTTAGGTCGACAGAGGCAAAGAGAGGGAAGTGTGGGAAATTCTTGGCCAAGCCAGGGGTCAATGCAGAGTGACGTGCTCAGTGATAGAGCGAGCTTTGTGACCAGGAGCAGGGTCAAAGGCCTTCCCGTGCCCAAGTCCAAAAGAGACAGGATGTGCGTTCATCACCCACCCAGGAGTGATTCTGCATGGGTCCCAGCAGTTGAGGTGCATCGAACTTCAGGATGGATCGTGCAATCTGACGGAGAGGTGGAGACTCAGGCAGACCAGGAGCAGAGAGGAAAGGGGGACCCGGGGAGCAGGGAGATGAGCTTCTCATCCTCAAGGGCCCATGAGACCCCTTCATTAGCTTAATGGTCCCTATGAAACGCCCTCATCCCCAAACACAGAACCCTCGGTGGTTTGCTTAGATGACTGAGAAAACCACAGGTCAAACCCACATGGCTCTCTCCTCTGGCGTTTGTAAGTAAATGGATGAATCCCCGAGACCTCGCGAGGAGGAATAAAATGCACACACGCCAAGAGAAAAATGAAGCAGGTTCATTGCAAAACTTGTGTCCCTAGGGAGCAGAAGGTATCTGGGCACTTAGTGAAGGTCAGTGATTTCCTCCTGAATGAGAGGGGACGCATGGATCCTCCTCCTCTTCTTCTCCTCCTCCTCCTTCTTCCTTTCTTCTTCTTCTTCTGGTAGCAGGGATTGAACTCAGGGGAGCTTAACCATCGAGCCACATTCCCCAACCCTTTTTATTTTTTTGTTTAGAGACAGAGTCTCTCTAAGTTGCCTAGGCCCTCGCTAAATTGTTGAGGCTGGCCTCCCACTTGTGGTTCTCCTGCCTCAGCCTCCTGAGCTGCCGGGATTGCAGGCGTGCCTCACTACACGTGAGTGCCTCTCCCGTCTTGTCTTGAGCACACAGAGAAACTGTCCAGGAAGGCTCAGAGGGTGGAAGGACGTTCTTGTGTGTCCTTGTAACCCCCAGTAGGCAGCGTGTCTTAGGAATTAGGGCGTCTAGCGTGCACCTTGGAAGGCGATGGACAGTGGACTCTGGAGACCTTCTGCAGACTCTCAAATCCCCTGTCCCGTCCGCCCCACCTCACTTCCTAACCGAGGGCACGGAGCCGTCTGCTTTTACCTCCGTATGCACCTCTCCCTGTAGTTCGAGAATGTTCTTTCCCGTTTCCAACAGTCACAGTTTCTGAGTCTTCTGCAGCTCCTTTGGGAAGAATCCACAGTCGCTTCTTTCCTTGCACACGATCACCTCCTGCTGACCATCCGTGTGCGAGAGCTTGGTCCTGGGCTGACTGCTGCCCTTCCCACAAGGAGACTAAGAGCAGCACCTGGATGGGAGACAGAGTGGATGGACCTGGTGGGTGGGAAGCACAAAGAGCTTTTATTCCAAATATTTCCACATCCAGATTGGGCTTGGTTCAATCTGCAGATGCAAAACCCAGAGGCTGGAGTTACCGACCGTCATCTCTTACGCTCTCTCTGAAAATCATGGGCACACACAACTTTCTTTTTCTGCTTTGTGTAACGAGGACGCAGAGGGATCCCGTGCCTCCAAGTCTCACCCTGACTCTGTTCTCATTGTTATTTATTTTGGGGTGCCTGGGATTGAACCCAGGGAGGCTCACTCAGCCACGTCCCCAGCCCTTTCTATGTTCCATTTTGAGACAGGGTCTTGCCGAGGCACTTAAGGTCTTGCCGACTTGCCGAGACTGGCCTCCAACTTGCGATCCTCCTGCCCTCAGCCTCCTGAGCCGCTGGGATAACAGGTGTGCCCCAGGTGCCCGGCTCTAGCACAATCTTTTAAAAATGGCTTTGGGATCTGCTGCTTCTTGAATCTGCAGGCAGGTGCATGGGACGGAGCGCCTGCCCTGTGCATCCTTTTTGGAGAAGTCGTGATCCCACAATAATGCCAATGGGGTGAAACGACTGTTTATTAGTTCCACAAAACATCGGTGAAGGAAGCGTGGCCTCCGTGGCCTCCACCTTAAAGTCGCCCTCCTGATAATACCGGACGTCTGGTCTGCACGCTGGGTGCAGCCTCTGCACCAGGACCGCCTCGTCCTACCGCTCTCCACCTGTCTGGGTTCGGACGCCTCCTCCTAATCCCACTCCGGGTCCCCACCCGCCTCCTCCGCGGCTCAGATCTGTCCCCCTGGCTGACCTGCACGGTGGCTGCTTCTCCTCTATTTCCCAGACGCGGACCCGGAGGAGCCAGGAGGTTAACTTTGGAGACCTGCGTCCGCCGGGTTCCCGCCGCGTCTTTTCCGCGATCTCCCAGGGGTCGGGGGTCTCCAGTGCGAGATCGCAGGGGGCACCGGCTCCTTCAGGACCTCGCCCAAGGCCGCAGGTGACCGTCACACACACACGCACGCTCACGTGGCGGGGACCTGAGCTCGGCCTGCAAAGGGAGCCCCTCTCCTCGTTGCAAAGGCCCCCGCACCGTGCGCGCCAGGCACCTGCAGAGTGCGGGCCGATCGGGCCCGGAGGTCCTGCGTCTGCACCAGGGACCGCGAACGCCCAGCAGCAGATCCGGTTCCTTTTCCCCCGTGGCGGGCACCGTCCCTGCTCCGCACCAGGAGGGGCTCCAGCCTCAGAGGTGGGATCTTGGATCAAACGTCCAGGTGAGGTTGGAGGAGAGGCCCCAGGCCTTTCCTGGCACGAGGCTCCAGGCCTCTCCTCCACTGCGGGGCCTGTGCTGCCCCTCTGGACTCTCCCTGCCCCTGGCCGTCCACCTTGGTGGAAGGGGTGGGAGAACGTGTCCAAGGCTATCCTCTGTCACCATGTCCCTTTCCTGCCGCTGCACAGGCTGGCCCCTGGCCTCCGTGACTGGAATATGCACGCACTGGCTTGCAGGAAGGAGGCAGCCTTAAGGAGGCCGGCAGCCAGCCGAGTCAGGTCAACCCCTGCAGAGGCAGGTGATTGACGGGCCTGGCTTTTCCTGTCGTTTTGCTAACCAGGGGTTGAGCCCAGGGGCGCTTCACCACGGAGCCACCTCCCCAGCCTTTAAAAAATATTTTATTAGAGACAGGGTCTCACTCAGTGGCCAAGGCCTCGCCCAGTTGTTGAGGCTGGCCTCCGACCTGCCATCCTCCTGCCTCAGCCTTCCGAGCTGCTGGAATTATAGACATGTCCTAATGCACCCGCCCATACGGTGACGTTTTGAAAGAGAAACGAATAGCAGAATCATCAGTATGACCTGTTGTCATGGTGGCTGATCACGCCTCTGTGTCATGTCCGTGATGAATGTGGAAACGCTCTACATGATACCGAAAAGGTGGATGCATATCACTGTGTCCTTCTGCAAGGTCACGAGATGCACCACGTCCAGGGTGAGCCCTCACGGTGACAGTGGACTTGGGGCAGCAAAGGTGTGTCCGTGGAGACTCGCCCATTCTGACAGTCGGCCGGCAGCCCCGGGGAACCGTGGACCATAGAGGCAGCGATTCGCCGGCTGGCAGGGCTGAGGCAATGGAAGACCCTCCGTGACGGGCTCAGCGTTTCCTTGTGAACCTGAATCTACTCTCACCACCTGGACTTTTGGAAAATGAGCTCCTGAGATTTCCACTCATGTCGCGGGAGAAACGAGAAAGGGGCTTTGCTCTTGGATCAGGGAAGCTCAGCCTCAGATCCACTCTGCTTCCAGTCGCCCTGTCTGCCGGAAAGACGGGTGTGACCACCCCGCGCTTCAAAGTGGTTCGTTTTCCAGAAAGTACCGTGAATCCGCCTTTGAAGAAGCAGTCAAGTTGCAGGAGAGCATTTGGGGGCATGGCGTGCAGTTCTAAAGTGGTGCAGCCATTACAGTCGCCTGCCTCGTCGTTGCGAGAACGTTGCCAACTCTCCAACATTGTGAAGTCATTCCCGATTCCCAGCCTGCAGTAGAGCCCCGATCTGATTTCCATCTCTACAGACTTACCTCTTCTCTATATTTAATATAAATGGAAACATGGCATATGCAGCCTTTTGGATCTGGGTTCCTTCACTGAACACAAGGTTTTCAAGATTCTAACACGGTGCAGCATCCATCAATGCTCTGTCCCTTTTTCTGGGTGTGTAATATTCCACTGGGAAAACAGAGCACATTTTGTTTATCCATTTCTTTATTGATGGGCACCTTGTTTCTTTCCATTTTCAGTTTCTGTTAATCATGCTGCCATGAACATCCACATGGGGGTGTTTACTTGAGTGTCCTTTATTCCCTGAGGAGGGTATCTTCTTTCTTCTGGTCTCACTCTACAGTCATCGAAACTAGACATGGAAAGGGAGGAGGCCAACCAAAGACCAAAGTCCTCCCTCTGGACTGCAGGTCTGGGTGCTCTCATGGGGAGTGGTCTGGCTTTGGGATGTTGGAGTTGATACATTGATTTCAGGCTGGATCGTCAACGAATGGATCCGCCTGCAGAACTCCCGTCCTGCCTTCAAGTTCTTCAACCCAACCTCCCACTGAATGGGAGAGATTTTCCCAGCCGTGGGGATCACGGGAGCAGAGAGCTGCTCCCTTTGCTCTGTAACCTCATGGAGCATTTCCTCCTGCTGAGAATCCATCGACACGGCGCCACCTTGATCTTCCGGGTGAATGCGTTCCTTCCGAGGTAACATGACGGTTCCTGCGTTTTCTTGCTGGATCAAGGCATGAGGGAAGCTTTCCAAGGAATCCCCATGTCCCCGTGGATGTTGTGGTTAGGTTGCTCTGAGTGGGACCAAGAGGAAGCACAGCACTGGATCAGTCTGTCAATCCACTTGCACAGTGAGACCTTGTGTTAGGAAACACGTGTGGACACTTTCCTTAACGTGGGGGCAGAAGGTTGTGTGGTTGCTGACTGATATTTTCATAAGAGGATGTGTTAGTCCGCTTTTCATCACTGTGACCAAAAGACCTGACAAGAACAATGTAGAGAAGGAAAAAAATTATTTGGGGCTCATGGTTTCAGAGTTTCAGTCCATGGTGGGCGACTCCATGGCTCTGGCCCAAGGCGAGGCAGAACAAAATGGCGGAAGGGGCTGGAGGAGGAGAGCAGCTCAGGACGTGGCACCAGGAAGCAGAGAGAGCTCTGCTCACCAGGGACCAGATCTAAACCCCATGGAGCCAGGGACAGGATATAGTCCCCATGGAGCCAGGGACAGGACATAGTCCCCAAGGAGCCAGGGACAGGATATAGTCCCCATGGAGCCAGGGACAGGATATAGTCCCCAAGGAGCCAGGGACAGGATATAGTCCCCAAGGAGCCAGGGACGGATATAGTCCCCAAGGAGCCAGGGACAGGATATAGTCCCCAAGGAGCCAGGGACAGGACATAGTCCCCAAGGAGCCAGGGACAGGATATAGTCCCCATGGAGCCAGGGACAGGACATAGTCCCCAAGGAGCCAGGGACAGGATATAGTCCCCATGGAGCCAGGGACAGGACATAGTCCCCAAGGAGCCGGGGACAGGATATAGTCCCCATGGAGCCAGGGACAGGACATAGTCCCCAAGGAGCCGGGGACAGGACATAGTCCCCATGGAGCCAGGGACAGGACATAGTCCCCAAGGAGCCAGGGACAGGACATAGTCCCCAAGGAGCCAGGGACAGGATATAGTCCCCATGGAGCCAGGGACAGGACATAGTCCCCAAGGAGCCAGGGACAGGATATAGTCCCCATGGAGCCAGGGACAGGACATAGTCCCCAAGGAGCCAGGGACAGGATATAGTCCCCATGGAGCCAGGGACAGGACATAGTCCCCAAGGAGCCAGGGACAGGATATAGTCCCCAAGGAGCCAGGGACAGGATATAGTCCCCAGGAGCCAGGGACAGGATATAGTCCCCATGGAGCCAGGGACAGGATATAGTCCCCAAGGAGCCAGGGACAGGATATAGTCCCCAAGGCCTGTCCCCAGTGACCATCCTCCTCCAGACGCCTACTGCCCACATCACCACCCTCTTGGAAGCCCTGAATCAGGCTCCATCGCTGGGTTCTTCTTCTGTCTTGCTTCTGTCTCTGGACTCCCGCGTCGCCCTCGGGAGTCCCGTGAATCCGCTCTCCCTCGTCCACCCTTTGAACGTCAAGAACAGTTGAGCAGCGGACAGTTTCTTGAGTCCCCTGGAGTTTGAACCGAGCCTGACTGATGACCTTTGCGGTCCATGTAGACATGCTGACATTTTGCCGTGTGAATCTGAGCGAGTTCACTCTGGAGCAATGGATCCCTTTCCTTTCTGATCGAACGTTTGCTCTCAAGGGTTTTGGAGGGATAGGGTGGCGCCCCAGTGTCCCAGATGCGGTCAGCCATGGTGCTGGCCGCCGGTCCCGTGGACCTTGGGTTGGCAGAGGGGGGGCCTCTCTGGACCATGAGAAATGGTCATTCCTCATTTTTGATTTTTTTTATTATTTTTGGGTAACGGGGATTGAACTCAGGGCCACTCGACCCCTGAGCCTCCTCCACAGCCTTATTTTGCATTGTATTTAGAGACAGGGTCTCACTGAGTTGCTCAGGGCCTCGCTTTGGCTGAGGCTGGCTTTGAAGTCATGGTCCTCCTGCCTCAGCCTCCTCAGCCCCTGGGAAGACAGAGGAGTGTCAATGTGCCTGCCTGAAGTCATTGATTTTAAAATTAAGTCACTGTCCCAGTATCTGCATGTTGTCTGCAGTTTGAGCAGCTTGGATCCTATTCATTGAGTCTCTCTGCCAACGCCTGTAGGATTCACCCATTAGAACTTTCTTTAAGACGTGTTTGAATTGGCGCCTCTTCTTAATACAGGGTGGCGGGCTTCCTGGTGACCTAGACGTGTACGTATTTAACATCATCTGGTCAAGGTCCCCTTGGAGGAGGAGATCAGGGGAGTTGAGACAGTGTCTTGGTCCGTTGCCGAGGCTGGGGCCTCCAACTTGCAATCCTCCTGCCTTGGCCTCCCAGGCTGCTGGGATCTCAGATGTGTACCATGTTCTGCTAAGACCCTTGACTTTCTGAGTCTGGCTTATTTCACCCTCTGGGAGGGTCTCCATTTCCGTCAAGGGGCCAACAGCGGACATGATTTCCTTCTTCTTTATGCCTGAGGAAGACTCCGCCGTATCCGTACCTCGTTTCCTTTATCAGTTTGTGTGTTGACGGGCGCCTGGGCCGGGCTTACGACCTAATTATTGCATCTGGTACGTCTTGGAGTCCATTTGCAGAAGGACTCCTCTATAAACTTCCTGTTGCTCTACTTTGCAGGCAGGTGGGTCTCAAATGCTTCCACCTTGAGCTCTTGTCCCAGGTCCTGGGTCCAGGCAGGTGCTGATGGTCCAGTGGACACTGTCCTGCATCTCCAGCGGCCGCTTCCTGTCCCTCCCACCAGCGACGGCTCCCTCTCCACGCTGCACAGCCTCTCGCGTCCCTTCTCTGCTTGCGTGCGTTTTTACCTCATTACCTGAACATGCTCAGGGGGAAACCAAGCATTCCCGTGCCTGCCTGGACGTGGCCTCCTGTCCATAGGTCCACGTTTGCGTTGCAGAGCAGTTTACTCCTTTGTTCTGGGTGGGAAGAGACAAAGACGAGGAGAGACCTTTCTGATAAAGCATATCTTGCTGATGAGACTGCAGATTGGCGCGGCTACTCTGGAAAGCAGTGTGGAGATTCCCCAGGAAACTTGGAATGGACCCACCATCTGACCCAGCTATCCCACTCCTCGGTTTATACCCAGAGGACTTAAAATCAGCATACTACAGTGACACAGTCACATCAGTGTTTATAGCAGCTCAACTCACAACAGCTAAGCCTGGAACCAACCTAGGTGCCCTTCAACAGATTAGTGGATAAAGAAAATGTGGTCTATATACACAGTGGAATATTACTCAGCCATAAAGAAGAATGAAATGATGGCATTTGCAGTAAATGGATAGAACTGGAGAATATCATGCTAAGTGAAATAAGCCAATCCCCAAAAAACAAAGCCTGAATGTTTTCTCTGATGTGCAGAAGCTAATTCACAATAAGGGGTGGATAGGGAAGAATAGAGGTGCTTTAGATTAGGTAGAGGGAGTGAAGGAGGGAAGGGTGTGGGGCAGGAAGGACAGTAGAGTGGACAGACATGGTGACTCATGTGCATGTGTGACTGCATGACCAGGTGATCCTGCCACATGGACAGTCAGAAAAATGAGAGACGACCCTCCATTTATGTCTGATCTGTCAAAATGCAGCCATGCCTTCTGCTGTCAGGTGCAGCTCATTAGAACAAATAAGATTTAAAAAATTTTAAAGAAAGCAATACAGAAGAAGAGCAGATAAATGCATTGCGAGTGAACCCTGCCCAGTGAAGGCAGAATCTGACGGGTCTTTGTATGTTGTCCACTGACCTCTCTTGTGCCTAACCTTTCTTTCCTCGAGCCTTGTGTGATCCACCGGGAAGACTGTAATGCGAGCTGCCTGCCCTTTGAATGTGCCACTTTGCTCCTATCGCAGGAGACCTGAGGTGTCATTTCTGCCTGGGTAGAAATCTGTGCTTGGTGGCAGTTCCTGAGTGCTTTCCGCTAGCTGTTACTAAGTAGAAAGTAAACGTTGGCTGCTCAGAGCCTGCGGAGGATGTGAGAATCAGGATAAACACGAGCAGTTTTGGAATCTAAAATGCAGATCCCTGCCGGATCTGAAAGCTTGTAGTAAACCCTCAAGCGAGTCCAGAGGAACGCGTACATGTGTGCAAACCACTCATCCCGGAAATGTGTGCAAACACGCCTGCACGCCACCCTCCATGCACACGCCGCTCAGACGCGCAGATGCCTCCCTCCTCCGCAGGATTCTCGGGGGACCCCTCTAGGACTGTTCTTGGCTGCGATGTGCATGGAATTCTCAAATTTTGCCGACGGCAGGGTTGTGGTTTCGTTAGTGACTCTGGAACGGTGCGTGCAATTTGGAAACACGGTGGGGTTTTGCAAGAGGTGTGTTCACCGCTCATGCCCATGGAGCCTGAGAACAGGAGGATCGGCTGCTTTCCAGAAAGAGCCAACGCAAGCCAGGCTCGCCTGGGCGACCCGGAGCGTCTGATGGTGCTGCTAGCCGCTTCCCAGGCACCACCAAGCCACGACTCTCGGACCCGCCGACGTTGGGAAATTCCTTCCGTTTTCCAAATAATTGATTAACATCCTGCAGATCCCGGCTGCAGAAGACCACCTGCTGGGCCCTCGGGGTGGGTGTGGCCTTCTTCCAAGTCCTCTTGCCCTTTTCCCGCTTTAAAACTTTCCTGAATTAAGGAATTCCAGGATTTCCCAGGCTGCTGGCTCCTGCAGGAAAGCAGACTCAGGGGGGGGAGACTGAGTGACTGGTGACGGGCGTGTGCTCTCCCAGCTGGGGTCTCGGCACCTTCTTGTGACAGGTGGGTCAGCATGGGAAGAGCCTTTGTCTCCCTGCGGAGATGGACAGATGTGCAGGTGGGTGGGTGGATGCATGGATGGATGGATGGATGGACAGATGGATAGAATAAATAGAAGAATGGATGGATGGATGGATGGTTGGATGAATAAGTGGATGGATGGATGGATGAATAGGTGGATAGATGGATGGATGGATGAATAGGTAGATGGATGGATAGATGGATGGATGGGTGGATGGATGGATGGATGGATAGAATACATGGATGGATGGATAGATGGATGGATGGATGGATGGATGGATGGATGGATGGACAGATGGATAGAATAAATAGAAGAATGGATGGATGGATGGATGGTTGGATGAATAAGTGGATGGATGGATGGATGAATAGGTGGATGGATGGATGGATGGATGAATAGGTAGATGGATGGATAGATGGATGGATGGGTGGATGGATGGATGGATGGATAGAATACATGGATGGATGGATAGATGGATGGATGGATGAATGGATGGATGGATGGATAGAATACATGGATGGATGGATGGATGGATGGATGGATGGATGGATGGATGAATGGATGAACAGATGGATAGAATAAATAGAAGAATGGATGGATAGGTGGATAGATGGATGGATGGATGGATGGATAGAATACATGGATGGATGAATGGATACAATAGATGGATGGGTGGATGGATGGATGAATGGATAGATAGATAGGTAGATAGGCTGGAAAGATAGATACATAGACAGACATGGACATGGATGGATGAATGAGGTAGATTGATGTGGATAATAGGGAAATAGACCAAAGATAAATATGATAGATGAAAGGATGGATCAATTGAAGATGATTGGTAGATTTAAAAAATTTAGATTACTAATTATTATCATATTTTTCATGTGAATGAGAAAGAATTCACATACATACATACATACATGCACATGCATAGATGGACTGGAAGTGCAAGGTCCAGGCGGGGCAGACTCGGGGCTGCTGAGGCTGCTTCCTGCTCACAGATGGCGCTGCTCCTGGTCCTCACAGGTGGAAGGGCAGGGGGCTCTCTGGTCTCTGTAGAAGGACCCTGGTCCCCTTCCTGGGCTGCACCCATGAGCTCAGCCCCTCCCAGAGCCCCACCTCCCACACCAGCACCTGGTGAGGACTCAGCACAGGAACCTGGGGACACACACCCAGGTCCCTGCCCTGCTCAGAGGGCTGGTGCATCCCTGTGTGAGTCTCCTGGGCTGCTGTGACCAGACCCCCAGCCCGGGGCTGATGGACCCCAGACCTGACCACTCTCAGCTCCGCAGGCTGCAGCCCAGGTCCAGGCGGGGCAGACTCGGGGCTGCTGAGGCTGCTTCCTGCTCACAGATGGCGCTGCTCCTGGTCCTCAGAGGTGGAAGGGCAGGGGGCTCTCTGGTCTCTGTAGAAGGACCCTGGTCCCCTTCCTGGGCTGCACCCATGAGCTCAGCCCCTCCCAGAGCCCCACCTCCCACACCAGCACCTGGTGAGGATTTCAATGCTGAAATTTTGGAGGATAAGTTTTCAGTTCTTAGGTGGATCTGTCTGTCAATCTGTCAATCTAGCTCTCCTTCCACCTCATCTATCCTCTATCCGTCCATCTATCTAAAATCTTTTATTTCTCTGTGTGTCTATCTATGAATTTTCTCTCTGTATGTCTTTCTACCCCATTCCTCATATTATATGGCATTTTAATAATTTTAGTTGTCTTCTTTTTTTTTGGGGGGGGGGGAGCGTTTCTGACATTTGAAGCCAGAGATGATCTAGGACTGAGCTCCATCCCAAACCTTTTCTCAGTGGCCGAGGCTGGCCTCCAACTCGGGATCCTCCTGCCTCACCCTCCAGAGTTGCTGGGAGGATAGGGACGTGCAACCACTTCCAGTATCTTTTTTCTCCGTTATTTCCTGGGTCTTCCTGGGCTTTATAAATGAGATGACCTTCCTGACGGATCTCACTGGAGACTCCCTGACCTGCCCGTCATCTCCGGAGTTGGAGAGTTTGCTTTCCTGGTTCTCATCCTCTGTGTGTGGCTACTTCTTTCGCTGGCTCCTTCGGATGGAAGGATTTCCCTGCCTCCTGGGCCTCCTGCCGTTCTCTCTCTCTCTCCCTCTCCCTCTGGAAATTCAATCAGTCTCTCTTCTGCGCCAAGCGTGATGTGGACAATCCTGGTGATGCTGGACTTCACGACCAGGCGGAGATCCGTCTTTATTGGGTGGATATTTCCTCCCGACCACGGCTTTCCAGAATCCCAACCCGGAGAGAAGGGGCTTCCGTTTTTTCTCTGTTAATTCTTCTCTGGCGTCCCGCCCGCCCATACCACGTGCTGGGTCAATATTTGCGAGGCACCTGAGGGAAGAGGTGCATCACGAGATCTTCTGGGCCCTGGCCTGGCTCCGCTGTGTCCCCAAGTCCCCCTCCTTCCCCATGCCCGTTAACCCCCTGATTGACGCCGCGCGAGACCCCGGGGAGGTGGCCCCATGGAAGGTCCCTGTGCCAGCTTCCGCTGCCTGCAGACGCGTTTACCCTCCCTGATCTTCCAGGGACGTGACCTGCATCTGCTCATCACCCTGCAGTTCCTCACTCCTCGTTCCCGTCCTTCAAACATCATCACAGGGTCGTCCGGTACTTTCCCCAGATCCTTTGCTTCTTCATCCATGCGAAAGCGTCGACTCACGCTGGCGTCCATAAAGCGAATCATTCTCCCCGCTATTTAATGAGCTCTTGGGCTGGGCAGATCCTGGTGAGGATATCGATCTGGGTGACCAAAGAATGAAGAGTGGACATCTTCGTTTGACGCAGCTGGAAGCATTGGGCACCCCTTGGGGCAGACGCCGAGGACACAGGACCAGATGCAGATCTGCTTGCGGCTGTCAGACTCCGGCTAGAGCCCATCAACCAACAAAACATGTCTGATACGATGGTTATAGCAGGGGATCCCTTTCCCTGGGGAGGCTGAGGCAGAAGGATCCCAAGTTGGAGGCCAGCCTCAGCAACTCCATGAGTCCTTAAGCAGCTTAAACAAGACCTTGTGTCAAAATAAAAATAAATATAAAGGGCTGGGGATATGGCTCTGTGGTAACAGGTCTGTGGTTCCATGCCCAGTTTTAAAACTAATGTCGATAGACGTGTGTGAATCAGGTGTGCTCATCTGAATTGCCTGTCCCGGAGTATTTCACCAGCTGTGTGCGAACCTGATGTCTGCCCCAAGTTCCTCCTGGCTTGCTCATTTATCCACCAAAAATATCTCAAGTCTCTCCTAGGGGTTTTTGGTGACTAAACTCCGAGATTTAACATTGAGGAAAAAAAAAAAAAAAAAAAAAAGAAAGAAAGAAAGAAAGAAAAGAAACTCCTAGTATCTCATTTAATGCAGCGTCTATGTGAGTGTGGGAATCATCCACCAGGGAGATGGCTTGAGTTGGCAGCGCTGGGATTTACTACGGATCATCTTGAGAGGACAGCCCTCAACAGGGTCACCTGAGCTACCACGTCCACAGCACCCAGGCAGAGAACCTCGGATCTCCGGGTCGGCAGAGGAAAAGTGATCAGCTACTCACTCCCGAGAGGAGCTGCAAAGTAAACCTTGGGTGTGTGCAGAACTCGCTGTGGGAGCGTGCGGGGGGATCATCGGGACGTGCATCAGGTGGAGAAGCTGCGTTTGAAGCATGGGGGATGCCCCAGCGGGGCCAGGTGGACGGAGCAGTGCAGGCATCCTGGGTGAGGATCATGCCGGAGCCGACGGTGCGGCTGGGCTCGGCCTGGAGCCTGGTCTTCTGCAGGGTCTGAGCTTGTGACCGCTCCTGGGAGGCATAGGGCAGAGGGAAGTAGAGGAAAGCAGCCCCGGTCAGAGAAACAGGTCAGCCGTCGATTTTCATTGTAGGGCACGGCACAGATGCGACCCCGTTATTATTTAATCCTCGACTCTTTCCACGCTTTGGACGAAGCCTCTGACCCAGCCATGAACGCTGGAGGTGCAGAGAGAGCTTAAAACTTGCATTTGCTCTTGGGGTTTGGATTTCCCGTGGGAAGGAAGAGCTTCATCGGGAAGCGTTGGAGATGCTCCCACGTGGGTCAGACTCTTCCAAGGACCACGTGCTATTCCGGCATTCCATAGGCATTTCCGGCTTGGAATCATTCATTATTTTGGGGAGGCGGACTCGCCCTTTCTTCCCGCTTGATCGGTAGCCCTCCCTGGGGCTCTCCTCTGCCGAGTGCGGTAATGTTCTTAGGCACGAATTCCTACAGGCGCGACCACAGACGGGCAGAATCCCAGGACAGACCTTAGGTAGTTACTTTAAAAAAAAAAAAAAAAAAAAAGTCTGAATTGGTGGGAAGGATGCGGTTGCTAAGCAACCCGCTGTGGGTGCATCCTTGAACTCGTGAGTGACATTGATTCCTTCTGGTCCGGGAAAGTCCCTGTGATAAAGGGATTACTGTCGGATCCATCAGGGCCGTGGGTTTTCTCCCCGTGGGCTGAGTTGGCTTTCATTCTCTTTCCCTCTCGCTCCTCATCTTGTGAATCCCTTTCTTTCGGATTTAAGGCTCAGGCAATTTTCCTGAGCAGCCGCAGAGGGCGGCTCACGGCTGGAATCGAGGGCCAGGGAGTCTCCAGGAATATGCATCCCTACAGCCAGGGCGACGTCCTTCGTCTTTCCCATTTGATTCCGTTCTGTTAGATCCGATTCCGATAAGAATCGTCGTCCCAAATCTCATCTGGGAGACCAGACAAGAAGGTTCAGAGGTGAAATGGTTGAGTTAGGAGAGCTTTATCTTAATCAGTGGGTTAATCCATTAATCCACTTGAATGGACTAACTGGGTGGTGGCTGTAGGCAGGTGGGGTGTGGCTGGAGGAGCTGGGTCACTGGGCACCTGCCTTTGGGATTTCTATCCTGTCCCTGGCTCCATGGGGACTATATCCTGTCCCTGGCTCCTTGGGGACTATATCCTGTCCCTGGCTCCATGGGGACTATGTCCTGTCCCTGGCTCCTTGGGGACTATATCCTGTCCCTGGCTCCTTGGGGACTATATCCTGTCCCTGGCTCCTTGGGGACTATATCCTGTCCCTGGCTTCCTTGGTGACTATATCCTGTCCCTGGCTCCTTGGGGACTATGTCCTGTCCCTGGCTCCATGGGGACTATATCCTGTCCCTGGCTCCTTGGGGACTATATCCTGTCCCTGGCTCCTTGGTGACTATATCCTGTCCCTGTCTCCTTGGGGACTATGTCCTGTCCCTGGCTCCATGGGGACTATATCCTGTCCCTGGCTCCTTGGGGACTATATCCTGTCCCTGGCTCCTTGGTGACTATATCCTGTCCCTGGCTCCATGGGGACTATGTCCTGTCCCTGGCTCCATGGGGACTATATCCTGTCCCTGGCTCCATGGGGACTATATCCTGTGTCCCTGGCCCTTTGGTGACTATATCCTGTCCCTGGCTCCATGGGGACTATGTCCTATCCCTGGCTCCTTGGGGACTATGTCCTGTCCCTGGCTCCATGGGGACTCTATCCTGTCCCTGGCTCCTTGGGGACTATATCCTGTCCCTGGCTCCTTGGGGACTATGTCCTATCCCTGGCTCCTTGGGGACTATGTCCTGTCCCTGGCTCCATGGGGACTCTATCCTGTCCCTGGCTCCTTGGGGACTATATCCTGTCCCTGGCTCCTTGGGGACTATGTCCTATCCCTGGCTCCTTGGGGACTATATCCTGTCCCTGGCTCCTTGGGGACTCTATCCTGTCCCTGGCTCCTTGGGGACTATATCCTGTCCCTGGCTCCATGGGGACTATGTCCTATCCCTGGCTCCTTGGGGACTATGTCCTGTCCCTGGCTCCATGGGGACTCTATCCTGTCCCTGGCTCCTTGGGGACTATATCCTGTCCCTGGCTCCTTGGGGACTATGTCCTATCCCTGGCTCCTTGGGGACTATATCCTGTCCCTGGCTCCTTGGGGACTATGTCCTGTCCCTGGCTCCTTGGGGAATATGTCCCGTCCCTGGCTCCTTGGGGACTATATCCCGTCCCTGGCTCCTTGGGGACTATATCCCGTCCCTGGCTCCTTGGGGACTATGTCCCGTCCCTGGCTCCATGGGGACTATATCCTGTCCCTTGCTCCTTGGGAACTATATCCTGTCCCTGGCTCCTTGGGGACTATGTCCTGTCCCTGGCTCCTTGGGGACTATGTCCTGTCCCTGGCTCCATGGGGACTCTATCCTGTCCCTGGCTCCTTGGGGACTATATCCTGTCCCTGGCTCCTTGGGGACTATGTCCTATCCCTGGCTCCTTGGGGACTATATCCTGTCCCTGGCTCCTTGGGGACTATGTCCTGTCCCTGGCTCCTTGGGGAATATGTCCCGTCCCTGGCTCCTTGGGGACTATATCCCGTCCCTGGCTCCTTGGGGACTATATCCCGTCCCTGGCTCCTTGGGGACTATGTCCCGTCCCTGGCTCCATGGGGACTATATCCTGTCCCTTGCTCCTTGGGAACTATATCCTGTCCCTGGCTCCTTGGGGACTATGTCCTGTCCCTGGCTCCTTGGGGACTATGTCCTGTCCCTGGCTCCATGGGGACTATATCCTGTCCCTGGCTCCTTGGGGACTATATCCTCTCCCTGGCTCCTTGGGGACTATATCCTGTCCCTGGCTCCTTGGGGACTATGTCCTGTCCCTGGCTCCTTGGGGACTATGTCCTGTCCCTGGCTCCATGGGGACTATATCCTGTCCCTGGCTCCTTGGGGACTATGTCCTGTTCCTGGCTCCTTGGGGACTCTATCCTGTCCTTGGCTCCTTGGGGACTATGTCCTCTCCCTGGCTCCATGGGGACTATATCCTGTCCCTGGCTCCCTGGGGACTATATCCTGTCCCTCGCTCCATGCGGTTTATATCTGGTCCCTGGTGAGCAGAGCTCTCTCTGCTTCCTGGTGCCACGTCCTGAGCTGCTCTCCTCCTCCCGGCCCTTCCGCCATTTTGTTCTGCCTCACCTTGGGCCAGAGCCATGGAGTCGCCCACTATGGACTGAACCTCTGAAACCATGAGCCCTAAGTTGTCAGGTCTCCTGGTCATAGTAATGAAAAGTCTGAATAAATCACTTCATGAGAATCATTTTCAAAAAAGAAGAGTTAAGAAAATACATTGCTTAAAAAGAGCCTGTTTTGTGATCTTGCGGTCAGAGTCATATGTTCAAAATTGGTCCACCCTTTCAGTATTTCACAGTATGTAGCATGAAATCAGATGAGAAAAAAGAAAGCTGATGTGATTCTATTAATATCAGGCCACATTCCCCTCCCGAGAAGAAGTATTTCCATAACAGAAGAGGTGCCGTCTGTCGCGAGAGAAGGAATGAGTCATGAGAAAGACCTCATGATGTGAGTTGATACACACCTCAGAAGAGAAAGACAAAAATGAGTAAAAGACAGAGAAGGGGACATCCGTCGTGATCGTTGGGGGCCTGAGGACCACGGGGATCAACGAGACAGGCAGAAGGAACACAGACCCTGGAGATGAAGATCTTCAACAGCCATGGACCCTTGATCAAAAGAATAGAGCTCAGCCTCCAAGCCTTGATGTATTGGATTTAGTGACGATAAATACCAATATTTGAAGCCCTCAAGGAGCATGCAAAGAGTTCCACACGGTCTGCCACAGAATACCCTGGAAGTCATCCTGCAAGGGAATTAAAATATGCCTACATCAGAACAACCCTTTGGAAAATTCTGAAACTAAAAGCAACACTTCAAATTAGTCTCAAAGAAAAAAATAAAATCACAGAGGAGATGAGACAATATGGCAGACTCAATTATTAGGGGAGCCCAGCAGATCCAAATGTATAAGGTGCTATAAAATGTATTTAGAAGGGATTTGTGGTTTTCCAAAAAATAATCATCAGTAATATAGAAAAAAAATATAAGTAAGCTGGTCATGGTGGTGAACATCTGCCATCCCAGCAGGTGGGGAGGCTGAGACAGGAGGATCGTGAATGCAAAGCCAGCCTCAGTGAGACCCTGTCTCTAAATAAAAAATACAGCAAAAAAGGAAAGGTTTTGGGATGTGACCCAGTGGTAGTTGAGTACTCCTGGATTCAATCCCGAGTATCCCACCAGAAAATGTCAATAATAAATGAATCTTAATTAATGAACAATAAATTTCTAGAAAATTTAGTCTAAAAAGAAAAGAAGTGTGACTTTTCCTATTATGGACTGACTCTGAATATCAGAGAGATAATAGGGAATTATTGTTTTTAACTTTTATGTCAATAAATTACCTCAGGCGAAATAGATACGTTTAATTTCAAACACTTTTTTTTTTTTTTTTTTGCAATCCAATAAAATGGACAATTGTATTATTTTATTTTATTTTATTTTTTTGGACCACAAATCGAACCCAGGGATACTTGACCACTGGGCCACCTCCCCAGCCCTATTTTGTATTTTATTTAGAGACAGGGTCTCACTGAGTTGCTGAGGGCCTCTGTTGCTGAGGTTGGCTTTGAACTTCCGATCCTCCTGCCTCAGCCTCGAGCCGCTGGGATTACAGGCATGAGAAACAGCCCCGGCTTGGCATCCTATTTGAAAGTCTGTGCATCTCCATTTAATTCTATGATCTGCTATTATGTGTTTCAAGGTCGGGTAAAAGGAAATTAAACCAAGCGAGCTATAAAGAATCTGTATGAATTTAGAGATGGAACTTTCTTTTATTTACTGATCCGTCCACCCGAGGTGCACAATGCTGGGCATCTTTGGATTCTTAACATGAAAATAGTTTAGGTTTTACCTAAATATATTTATCTGGTAGTAGTGGAATATATGTGTTTATATATTATGCGTGTGTGTTTTTATTTGGATGGATAGATTGATAAATACATCAATACTGAAAAACATGCATATATATATATTTACTCATTTATTTTTTGTCCTTCCTTCTGATGTTCCAAGTTGCCATTTGATATTATCTCGCCTACTCGACTTTGTTCTTTCAGGAAATGTCTGCAGAAGACAAATTCTCTTCATCTAATTTTCTCTTAGAATGTCTTTGTCTCCTTCATTTCTTTTTCTGTTTAATTTTTCTTGTTCTGATTATTTGTACATAAATATATATTCATGCATCTACTTAAAAACGTCTATTATATATCATATGGTACATATAGTATATAGTACATATTCAGTCACTATATATATTTAAATAGATTTAAATAAGTATGCATATTCGTTTATGTAAAACATTTAGGTATGCATTTAAAAATCTATATTATAGTTCACAGGATACATATACGTTATGTATTTTGTGAACGTATATTTGTTTAAATCTATTTTGAAAAATCTATGCAAAGCGTTTTGTGCACGTTTAAATGAGCATAGAGAAATCTATATCTAAATATATCTCAAATCTATACATATATTTATTCAAATATCTATAAAATGTATTCATGCAAATAACTAGCGTATCAGAAATGGATGTTGATATTACAGATAAATAAAGATGCGTACTTTTTAAAATGTGCTCTATGGTAGGTAGTAAAGGCGTCTTACCATATATATCTTAATATATGTATCTCTATATATGTTTTATCTGTCATCTATACCGTATATATCTTAATATATGTATTTCTATAAGTTTTATCTACCATCTACACCGTATATATCTTAATATACGTATCTCTATATATGTCTTATCTACCATCTACACCGTATATATCTTCATATAAGTATCGCTATATATGTCTTATCTACCATCTACACCATATATATCTTAATATACGTATCTCTACATATGTCTTATCTACCATCTACACCGTATATATCTTAATATACGTATCTCCATATATGTCTTATCTACCATCTACACCGTATATATCTTCATATAAGTATCGCTATATATGTCTTATCTACCATCTACACCGTATATATCTTAATATACGTATCTCTACATATGTCTTATCTACCATCTATACCATATATATCTTAATATACGTATCTCTATATATGTCTTATCTACCATCTACACCGTATGTATCTTAATATACGTATCTCTATATATGTCTTATCTACCATCTACACCGTATGTATCTTAATATACGTATCTCTATATATGTCTTATCTACCATCTACACCGTATGTATCTTAATATACGTATCTCTATATATGTCTTATCTACCATCTATACCATATATATCTTAATATATGTATCTCTATATATGTCTTATCTACCATCTATACCGTATATATCTTAATATATGTATTTCTATATATGATTTATCTACCACTTATTCTCTCTATATATATATTATCTTGTTCATTCTCCACCACAGTCGTCAGAGGCAGTGCAGGTGCTGGGGCCTTGGTACCACCTGGCTTGAGCCCTTGCTCAGTCTGAGGCACAGTTGGCCCCTGGCTGGCCAGGTCCCCGTGGCATCTGCTCCGTGTGCCACCTGTCATTCATTCCATGGGCAGGACGGGGACGCTGGCCACGCTCTCCCCTCCACCTGCTTACGGACTCGGCTGCATCCTACATGGGCAGGGCTGGCCCTTCTGCAGGTGGACATCCCCTGCTCCTGCCTCGGCGTCCTCCGCAGAGGGTCCCCGGCTGGAATGCGTGCCCTGCCCGGAGCTGGACCTGCCCAGAGCTGGACCTGCCCCTGGTCCTTCCTGCACCCCCTCCTCTGTCCCCAGTGACCCCATAAAAGCTCAAGATTTAATCCCAGCAGCAGCGTGGTGTCCAGAGACCGGAACCCGCCCTGGTCCCCATGGCTGTCCTTCTCACCGTGCAGTCATGCCCAGAATGGCCGAAGGTCCGCAGGAGCAGGTGGTCACCAAGACGCAGAGGCGAGGTCTGGTCCAGCTGGACTTCCTGTGGCCCGTCCTTCCCGTGGCTGCTGGACATGGCGCTGCTGATCCTGATGGCTCCTGTCATCCAGTGGGTCATGGGTCCTCTTGGTAAAGATCCCACTGGGTGACACAGTCGTGGTTTTTTCACGTTGTGGACAAACGTCCCTCACGGTGGCCCTTAAGCGGAGGCGGATTCTAGCTGGTCCTGTGTCACCCGCTGGCAGCATCTGAGATGTCAAAGTACCGAAATGGTTGTCCTTCATTTGTTCATTTTAAACATCGACCCGCCGAGTGCGGCCCCGTCGACCTCAGGGACGGGAGACACGTGCACAGACCACGTCGCCTCCGCCCAGCACCACGGAGGACCATGCACGAGGCTTCTGCCCCGGGCAGCCAGGTGGCCTCCATCTTCCCGTTGAGGGTTCTAAGGACGGTGCGCAGGGCTGACCCGCGGGAGAAGCCAAGCCTTGTCGCTGCAGGACGCTGTGTCCACTCTGCTGGTGCAGAAGAGGGCGTCTGGGGTGAGGACGGACAGCAGGTCAGGGGTCCTTCCGGTCCCTGCTGATACACATGAAGTGGGGATGTTTTGATGTCATGCCAGGAACTTCGATGACGTTGGGTGGCCCCAGTGACAGAAGGGGATGCGTCCATCACCAGGACCCACTCTCGTGTAGCAGAAGGATGCTGCTGAGTTGGACCTGAACGGCCCAGGTGGGAAAAACTGGACGGACGGGCCATTTTGAGATCTGAGAGGGAGACGTCACTGTTGGTGACTCACTGGACTTTGGCCAGGGGAAGGGAAAGCCTGGTGGAAATCCCCACCGAGTTTCAAGGTGGAAACTCTGCTCAGTCCGGTCCACTGGGAGAGAGCCCTGGACCCGGGGGGATGGTCACAGGGAAGGGTTTCCCTTTTCTTCCGGTTGCTGTGACAAGATGCCTGGTGTCAGAAAATCTGTGAAGAAGAGAGGTCTTGTTTCTTGTCCCTGCTTGTGGAGGGAAGAATCCTTTGGCTTCTATGGCAGCCTTCTTGGTCCATTCCAACATGGCGGGCGGATTCTCATGGTGGGACGGGGCAAGCCTGCCAGCTCGGGGGTCTCTTCCGGAAAGTCACTGATATCATCATGAGGACACCACGGGGGGTCTCTTCCTCTTCTTAGAAAGCCAATAACGTCACCACGAGGACACCACCCTCCTGACCATCCAGGGTCGGCCTCCACCAGGCCTCCCTCCAATCAGCAAGGATGTAAGAATTTGGAGCCCAGGTTTCCCACACCTGCGGGATTTTTATTTGGGGAAACACATTGAGAGCCCAGCACTTCCGTTTCCATCTGAAAGGACACTATCGTGACCCGGGCTTTTCCCTAAAGGAGCTTCTGACGATACGATTTTTGATAGGGTATCGTGCACGCGGGCCTCCCGAGAGCAAGATTCTGTGCAAAATAGGACGGGAAGGCTAGTGGTTGAAATAAGAGGCGCCAAGAGCAATTAATGTGAGGATGACAAATGGCAACCAGGATCTAAATCATGTAGGATAAATGAAGAATGTGAGCATAAGTGCGACGTATCGGGGAGAAAAATCAGAACGGTGTTGATTTCTCAGAACTTCTCACAAGGTCTCACAGGCTACTTCACAACCTGCATCCCTGATCGGAAAGTACCACTCAAATAAGAAGGTAGACGTGGCAGTAACGCCAACAGGATCAATACGTGCACGTGTCCCATCAGTCCTGCAGATGTAGACTTTTATCATAAATTTTTTATTTGTTTGAATGAGTTGCACCTGACGGTAGGATGCACATTGATACATCATATATAATGGAGTATACTTTCTCGTTCTGCTGGTTATACAGGATGTAGAAGCCTGCCGATCATAGAGTTGAATATGCACACAGTGTAATCACGTCTGTTCACTCTACTGTCTGTCCTAATCCACACCCCTTCTCTCCCTTCACTCCCCTCTACAAATCTAAGGTAACTCTATTCTCCCTTATCCACCCCTTATTGTGAATTCTCATCCACATATCGGAGAGAACATTTGCCCTCTGGCTTTTTGTGTGCAGCTTATTTCATTTAGTTCCAATATTAAGCACCTCCATCCATTTACCAGCAAAAGCCATAATCTCATTCTTCTTCATGGCCATGTAGTATTCCATTGTGTCATGTACCACGTTTTTTTTTATCCATTCTTCTGTTGAAGGGCACCTAGGTTGGTCCCATAGTTTAGCTATTGTGAGTTGAGCTGCTATAAACATGGATGTGGCTGTGTCATTGCAGTGTGCTGATTTTAAGTCCTTTGGATATAAACTGAGGAGTGGGATAACTGTGTATATATTTATATAGAATGGAATACTACTCAACCTTAAAGAAGAATGAAATGATGGCATTTGCAGGTAAATGGATGGAGCTAGAGAATATCATACTAAGTAAAATAAACCAAACTCCAAAAACCAAAGGCTGAATGTTCTCTCTGATATGTGGATGCTAATTCACAATAAGGGGGGGGCTAGGGAAGAATAGAGATACTTTAAATTAGGCAGAGGGAGTGAAGGAGGGAAGGGTGTGGGGCAGGAAGGACAGTAGAGTGAGCAGACATGGTGACTCATGTGCATGTGTGACCGCATGACCATGTGATCCTGCAACATGGACTGTCAGAAAAATGAGAGATGACCCTCCATTTATGTCTGATCTGTCAAAATGCAGCCATGCCTTCTGCTGTCAGGGGCAACTCATTGGAACATATTTTAAAAATTAAAAAAAAAAAATCTTATGCTTTGCTCCTGATTATCAGAAGGAGCTGTGGTGTTACTTAGAACAGGTTTTATGGTGCATTTTTCATGGAAAAAAAAATAAGTGGAAGCTTTAACTGAATTTGTTATTTTCAAGTGTCAAAAGAGATGTTTGGGCATTGGCCTCCCGATCTGTATGAGAATGTCTAATTTCCCCTTGTGAGTAATAATTATTTTGAGAATTTCCACTCCTGGGTTTCTGTTTGTTGGGATAATTATTGCAATTATCAAGATGGTTGAGTTTCATGGCCCTTTACCACCCATCAAAATACGAATGGTGATGTAGACTCATGAATTCAATCTTGGAATGAGCAAATTAAAAGAAATGTTGAATGAACATTTTGGAAAAAAATGATAGCCAGATGTATTTTCCAGTGATTTTTTTTTTTTTTTGAAATCTCTAAAAGGATGCATTTTTGTTAATTTCATGGAGGAAATTTCAATTTTTGATACTCTATACATACTATATTTTTCAAGATATTATAAAAGCCCTTGTTTTAATACCAAATCTATTTGTCCAGAAATCCATTTTCCTTAAAGACACACTTCAAATAATGGAGTAACAGTTAATGCTTTGAATATTTGCAGTTCAATCTATTTCAAATTCATAAATTCTTCAAATTTTAGAGGTCAATTGTAACCCAATTGATCTGACTTGTATACATTTTTAAGGTGTGGTAGAAGTTCTGCATTATCTATTTCATATTATTAAATATACTAATCTTTCTCTTTTATTTTTAATTATTTTGTTTGTTCTGATTAGTTGCACCTGACAGCAGAAGGCATGGATGCATTTTGACAGATCAGACATAAATGGAGGGTCATCTCTCATTTTTCTGATTGCACATGTTGCAGGATCACATGGTCATGCAGCCACACATGCACATGAGTCACCATGTGTGCTCACTCTACTGTCCTTCCTGCCCACACCCTTCCCTCCCTTCACTCCCTCTACCTAATCTAAGTACCTCTATTCTTCCCTAGTGTCCCCCCACCATTGTGAATTAGCTTCTGCATATCAGAGAAAACATTCAGCCTTTGGTGTTTTGGGATTGGCTTATCTCACTGAGCATGATGATCTCCAGCTCCATCCATTTACCAGCAAATGCCATCATTTCATTCTTTTTCAGGGCTGAGTAATATTCCATGGTGTAGACATACCACTTTTTCTTTATCCCTTCATCTGTTGAAGGGCACCTAGGTTGGTTCCATAGTTTAGCTATTGTGAATTGAGGTGCTATAAACACTGATGTGGCTGGGTCACTGTACGGTGCTGATTTTAAGTCCTTTGGGTACAAACTGAGGAGTGCGATAGCTGGGTTACATGGTGGGTCCATTCTAAGAAGTATCTCCCTACTGCTTTCCTCACTGAATTCGTTTTAAAGGCGAATTGTCTTCTCTTCTCTTGTGAAATGTACCCCAATCTAAATGACTGTCCGCGTCGTTCATACAGGGATGTTTCTTCTGCTTTGAAAATGGTTAACACTGTTTCCTCCCGTGAAGCGTCTTTAAATCTCCACAGCATCTTTCTTTACTTTGATTCAATACCTGAGTGTTTTGTTGTATATTCGGATGCCTGGATAGATAAAGGTCATAAGGTTTTGTTAGTATGTATCTTACAATTCCGTTGTCCCTTCTCCTTTCTGGCTTCAGACCCTGAGGGTCAGTGATGGACGGCTTACCGAACACCCCCTTCTGCCGGTTCATGACCTAGCAGCGCCTTGACAATCCTGACAGCAGAAAGCTCATCCGGGGCTCACTCACAGCCTCACCCCAGGTCCCAACCACGGACCTTGAAAACCAGCCTCTGCCCGGGCTGCAGAGAGAAAATGAAGAGCTTGCATTTTCTCTTGGCATTTCCAGCCTCTGGCTTAAGAAAGGTCAGATATGCAATTGAAAGTGTCCCGGGCGTGAGGCATGACAAATGTTACCGAACAAACTGAACTGCTTTCTTTGGTATTTTTTGGCCAGTTTCCCATTTTTTCCTTCACCGTGTGCCCCACACAGAGTCGCAGAACCTGCCTGGCGCTCAAGGCCGGCAACCGCTGCGCGTTGTACCGGGAGAAATTCTGCGTGTCCGATATGCAGAGCGCGTGTAGCAGGGAAATGCAAAAAAATAAAAAAGCAAAAGGAAAAGCAAGAAATGAAGCAGCAGCCTCACGTCAGGCAGTAGTTTGCAACTGATCACATCTGTAAAGAAATCTTATAGATAAAGAAATGAATAGCCTGCAACTCCTCCACGTAAAAGCACAATCGCCTTCATATATACAGAAAAAGAAATATGTCTTATTTCAGTTTATTCTCTTTCACTCTTTGGCTCAGAGAAAGGGAAATTCTCAGTTCACTTCTATGTGGCCATTGACCAAAGAACAGTGTCACGGTTTTCGTAAATGGAGACTGAACTGAGCTGGGGTTTGGGCAGAAACTGGGCGTTACATGCAAAATTGTGAGGAGACCCAGTTCTGTCTCCGAGAATTATGCTTCCAGGTAAAGAGAGGCACAAAATGTTCCTTCAAGTGATGCTCATTGCACCTGAAATCTGTCTCTTCAGCAAACTGAGCAAATACATCATTTTCTACACTCATAAGCAGCATGACATAAAGACACTCAAGAGCAGCTTCATAGACCCTTTAAATCTATGTTTGGATACATTGTTGCAATAGACGTGTGTGTGTGTGTGTGTGTGTGTGTGTGTGTGAAGACACACCTATGTGTAGGTGTATGATAATCGTGCATGAAAGTGTGTGTGCATATTTTATGTATATATGCATATATATGTGTGTGTGTGTATATGTATATTTGTGTGTGTGTGTGTCATCGTCCAGAAAGAAATCCAGAATGCGTTATTCGCTGGTTTTAGCTCTTCATGGTGAGGAACATGCTCTGCTCTGGGAGCAGCCAGGAATTAGTGCAGAAAATGAAAACAATTCTTCCTAGTTATGCATTTAAAAAATTCTTCCCGATCAGTGCAAATTTTTTTTTTTTTTTTTTTTTTTTTTTAATATCCTCATGACGCATTGCCTGCCTGTGAGAAGCCGTGTTCAATACATTTGAGAAGAACACCTGGTAATCCGGTACCTGCGGGATTAAATGAGATGACGGTCTCTGTCCAGATCTCTTTAGAGAGAGTTGCACAGACGGGAAGAAGACCTCAGGTTTAAACCAGGACAACCTGCGGCTCGATTTGTCCAAGGCAGACGGATCAGCCGCGGAAGTGATCCTCCTTTTTCTGAGTGATTTTTCAGATCAAGGCAACAAATCTCTGAATTTCCAGTTAACTCGACTCTGGTTCCGCATCCCAGGGAAATCTGCTCAGGGGCTCTGTGGCTTGCGGCTGGCTCAACCTTTTGTTCTGTTCCATAATATTCACTGCTTGTTTTGGCTCTGGACAAGCCCTATGGAGAATTCAGCCACATGCGATGCCATTTGCAGCTTCTTGACTTTTCACAGTTCAATCCCAGATGCTGAAGAGCAACCCTACCACGTAAAAGCATTTTGTATTTTTCTCTCTTCCCCAAACCTTCCTTCCCTGGCTTCACCCCATCCACTCTATTTGGTTATTTTTCTTTTTCCCTTTCATTAGTCATTTTCGAAAGTCGGAGGTTGACGTGCATCTGCTTGCCTGGCATTACTGTGGCCCTTTCTTGCAGGCTTAATGGATTTCCTCAAAGCCCTATGGAATCATAAATCCCCCTGAATGATAATGGTCACCATTATCGTCACAATAATAATAGTCGCTAAATGTTTCAAATGCTTGCTTGGGATTCTTCAGTGGTGATTCATGATGTCCCCCTAAGATTGCCTGGTAATCCTGCCTCACATAGGAAGCTCACAGTAGCGGACAGAGGATATCATTTTGCCAACAGCAATGGTAGTAGGGTACGCACCAGCAGGTCCAGTTCCGCTAAATCCCACAGCTTCCAGGATGCCTCCGGCCCTGTTCCAGACCACCCCCACCACGCGTGGGAAGTCCCTCAGCCTCGCCCTGGCTGGCCTCTTAACCTCTTGCAGAAAAATAATGCTGGGCCTCTGAGTCACCCCTCCAGCAAGGCCACGGGAACCAGTGTGCATGGCTTCCTGAAAACAGACTCGATTCACATCAGCAACAATGACGCCTTTCAGACTCAGATCCAGGGCAGGCGCCACACGCTGACGGAGTTCTCTAAACTGGAGAGACCCTCTGAAATGGTGTTGCCAAAGTGTTGGAAAAACATGACCCATGGAATCCGATTTGTGAGCTCCGTGGGGGAAAATCCCACCTCTCGATAAATGCCCCCAACCTCCCTATGGGCTCAAGGCAAACACACTTTACTACACAAGTAAAAGAGGAGGATTTATCCAGCTTTGATATGGATGTTGTGGAATTACCATTCAAACTCAGCTCAGACAGGAAGGATCTAGAAAGAACTGAAGCACCTGGCTTCTCCATCTCCTCTCTTGGGCAGACTTCAGCTCTGCTTTCTGTTGCCATAACAAAATACCTATGGCTGGATGCTTTATAAAGAAGTGAGGTTTTCTCAGCTCCTAAGTGTGAAAGTTCATTTGCAAAGCACCAGATTCTGCTTGGCGTTTAACCAACTTGTCTGCGTGACCCCATGGCAGGTGGATTCTTGGCGGGTTTGCATGTGAGAGAGAGAGAAAGAGAGATCCAGGGGACAGGCTTGTGCTTTCTTTAAGAAACCTGTCTCACGAGGACTGAATGATAATCGTCTCATTAGTTATGGAGATTCAAGGTCACGGTGTCCACATCACTTTGACCTCTGGTGGAGACCACATGGTGGGTACCATCCTAACCTGGGGAGTGGGTGGGAGAGGGACGCAGGTCAGACAGGAAGCCAGGGAGAGCCTGATACCTGGGGAGAACTGTCTTCCGTCACCTTCCAATGTCACCTAGAATGATCTGCTGACTTCCCACCAGGCTCCGCCTCGACAGGTGCAGAGCAAGCACCAGACAACACCCACCCGCCTCAGGAACTTCACTTGGTTGCCTACTTCTTGTTCCTGGAGAGTAATGTGAAGCTTTCATTTATCACCAGGAAATGGTCTCTTCTTGTCCATATTCAACCCTGAAATTCTGACCCTAAGCCAAACTTCCTTCTCCTCCTCCAGTTATCAGCTCTTCTTTCCTTGATCTTCCATGAAGCTTTCCAGCTCTGTAAACACTGTCTCCGGACAGCAAAAGTCTGCCACAAAAGGCCATCGTGAGCTCTCTTGCTCACACCCTGAATCCCTGCCTTTGGGGTGCAGATGACCTCCCCCAGCCCTCTGTCATTCAGATATCCATTAGTTTGTCAAAGGACGTCATGGATTAGACTCATTATCCAGCTTCGAGCAATTTTATAGATCTTTGCGAGGGTTTGCGGGCTGTTTTCTTCCATTTTGAGATGCTGTAACAGAATGCCTGAGAGTGAGAAATTTATAAAGATCTGAAGGTTGTTTTCTCACTGTTTTAGAAGAACCTGGGGAATCTGAGGTCAAAGCACCATTATGGTGTTGCTCTGTTGGAAAGTGCTCTGCTCTGGACCTGGACACCTCTCCTTAGGGGCCACCTCCCAACATTATTGCTTTGGGACTTAAGTTGCCAGCACGGGGATTATTCAGACCCCTTCGAGCCACAGCACAGTTCATCTAAGCTTGCTCACTTCTTCTCCGTGTCCGTTTCGTTTCACCAAGGTAGCTTCTCATTTGGTGTGCAGCTCTCTTCTCTTTCTTTACCCTTAGATAACCTTTCCACATGCAGAAATTCACCTGGACTTTTATCTCTACTGTCTTCCAGAATCTGGGTCAGATCTCAGCTTTCCAACTGGGATCTAAAACTTAATCCCCAGCACCCACTCAGGTACCTCTCTGTCCATTGGCTATTCCTTCTCAGCAACCTGAGCATTAAAAATAGCAGTTTAAACCCTTCGTATCTGAATTGTTCCTTGAACTTTTCAGTTGAAGAAGATTCTTGGGGACTAGTTGTGATTTGACTGATGGGCGCAGAGACCCGGGGAGTCTGTGGAAACTCCTCACCTCCAACCCGAAAGGTACTTTTGTGAGTAGAATAGAATGAATTTTCCTGCGAAATGAATACCTCCACAAAGATGTGTTCTGGTCTGTGACCCAGAAAAGAAGAAAAAATTGAATTCTGGGTCTAAAAACCTTTCATTTGGGATGGTTTAAGTATTTCTTCTTAAAATAAGCAAGATCAGAAGATTCGGGATTGCCGTGCTGTTAGATTCCCAGGTCATCGTATGTTAATATTATTTTCACGTGACTCTCACTATTAGTTTCATGGACTGCATTATCTGCATTCCTCAATGTAAACTCCCTGAAGATGGGAAAGTGGGTACTCCTTGTCTCCCTCCCACTTCCTGTAAAGTAGGTAGCAGGAAAAAACCAATTTCACGAGGAGGAGAAAGCATGCATTTGAGCTAGACCCATCCTTCCTGTAATCTTACCTTACCCGTGTGACCTTCCGTGAATTCGGGCAGCTCTTTGCAAAACCTCACGAAACCCCCACGGAATTTTGATAAGGATTGCCAGCAGTTCAGAAACCCTTAATTAAAGCGAATTCTCTTGGAGGACAAAGCGACTTGCAGTAACTGCTGGTTTCTTGGTTATTTTTAGCAAATAAAGGAAGGTCATATTTATAAAGGTCTATGCCAATATCATTTTGTGGGAATCAAGTACTCATTTGGTTTCTACTCTGTACCTGACACTGAAGACGAGATCATCATTAGCACTGACAGCTCGCTGCAGTCACCATGACCGCGATCTAAAATGGGGAAACCAATGTGGGAAAGAGGATGATGGGTGGGAGGTGATAAGCAACTCCTAAAATAAATAAGTCAGCTGGGCGCTTGGGGATGGATGGGGAGGACCTTTGCTAAATGAGGAAATTAGGGCAGGCGTCTCTGCCAGGTGGCATTCGAGCTGAAAGAACGGACACCTCTTTGTTCCTTTAATCTTCACTGTAGGGCCATGAGATGATCCTAATATTTTTTATTAAGTCCATGATGTAGATAGGGAAATCGAGATTTGGATGATTGAAGAAATCAGCCCGACTAGGAGTGAGGCAGACGGTCTTGCAGGTGAGACTCACAGAATCCACCGCAGAATGTCACACCGTCTCCCACGCTTGAAGACCAGAGCTCAGCCTAATTCCCTCCACTGGGCATCCTCATTACCTTCCTGAGTGACCCCGTCCCCATTACCAAGGGAGCCTTGGAACATTTATCTCAGGAACGCCATCAACATTACCTAAAAGGTCTCCATGCTGTATTGGATTCGTGATTACAAGATGGCGCACCCCACATTGGGAACTGGGATTCCTGGGTGACCGGCCCCATCCAAAGGTGGAGCATTGCTCTGAGTGCATCATTAAGACTTCTCTGAGCAGTCATGGTGACAGACCTGTCCCTTCAGCCCTCTCCAAAAGCAACCTGGAAGGGCTAGCCACCCAGAGTCATGAGTCGCTCCACATCATGGGAGGTCCGAAGTAAGCCGAGAAGGTCCATCAATCTAGAAGATGGACGCTCGCCATCTGCGTGAGGAACACTGTTGAATGTTCCAGTGTGCCAGTGAGTGTTTCCGAGGTCCGTCACTCAGTGGTCATTGGATATTGATGAACCATTGCTGTAGATCCCAAGGAAACAACAGCCGATGGGACACACAAGTCCCCTGTCGTCCTTACAATTGTGAGGCAGAAGATCAAGTTACATTCAGAACCACTGAGGAAAACATGGCGTATTGTGATAACACGTGAGAGGAGAATTAGAACAGAGTGAGCCATTGGTGGATGGGAAAAACTAATTTGTCGTGCATTGATCCCTGATATGGACTAACTGGGTGGTGACTGTGGGCAGGTGGGGTATGGCTGGAGGAGCTGGGTCACTGCGCCCCTGCCTTTCAGCTTATATTTTGTGCCTGGTGAGCAGAGCTCTCTCTGCTTCCTGGTGCCACGTCCTGAGCTGCTCTCCTCCTCCAGGCCCTTCCGCCATTTTGTTCTGCCTCACCTTGGGCCAGAGCCATGGAATTGGCCCACCATGGACTGAACCTCTGAGACCATGAGCCAACATAAACCAGGTGGTCACTCAAGGCAGGTGGGGTGTGGCTGGAGGAGGTGGTCACTGGGGACATGCCTTGGGGACTATATCCTGTCCCTGGCTCTTTGGGGACTATATCCTGTCCCAGCTCCTTGGGGACTATATCCTGTCCCTGGCTCCTTGGGGACTATATCCTGTCCCTGGCTCCTTGGGGACTATATCCTGTCCCTGGCTCCTTGGGGACTATATCCTGTCCCTGGCTCCTTGGGGACTATATCCTGTCCCTGGCTCCTTGGGGACTGTATCCTGTCCCTGGCTCCTTGGGGACTGTATCCTGTCCCTGGCTCCATAGGGTTTATATCTGGTCCCTGGTGAGCAGAGCTCTCTCTGCTTCCTGGTGCCACATCCTGAGCTGCTCTCCTCCTCCAGGCCCTTCCGCCATTTTGTTCTGCCTCACTTGGGCCAGAGCCATGGAGTCACCCACCATGGACTGAGCTTCTGACACCATGAGCCCCAAATCAGCATTTCCTCCTTTAAGTTGTTCTAGGCCAGTCTTTAAGTCACAGAAATATAAAGGTAACTAAGCACCATATAAAGGAATCTTGCAAAGTAGCTGAACTTGAGTCACTTCACAGGAGTTCATGGTAATAATCGTGCCAGGAACCCAACATTCTTTGTGGATAGTGAGATGAGCAGGGGTTCCATGTTGGAAATTGGAGGTCCGGTTTCCAAAGCTGGGAACGGACAAGAGGGAACAGCCTCTCCTCATTTCCCTAGCAGTGAATAGTGCACCGAGTGCAACAAAGCAGAAATATCTTTCTCCAAGTGTGTGCCTTTTCTTAAGCCAAAATCCTGTATTAATTTTCCTTTTTCAGTTGCATTGGTGGGTGTTGGGATAATTAGCTAAATGTTTCTGAAGTTGGCGGAAGGCACAGGAGGGAAAAAGACTTGAAGGGGCAAATCCATGATAATGCTAGGGAAAAAAACCAAGAAATGTTCACTCCGTCGAAAGTATTTTTAAGAAGCGAGGTAGTTATAATATCTCAAAACTATAAAAATTGGGAATGTGCCAATATTGATGGTGAAGTAGAGATTGAAAAAAAAATTCAGATAAAACACTTTCGTTGTGAAATAAGTTTCTACCTACAGATTAGTTCTTCAAATGTAGCCTGAACTCTTTTGCACACACACACACACACACACCTGAGTAAATGACAGCCTTTGCAGGTGGCTTGTCGCAGTTTATATTTAAAAATGCATGTAGGAGTGGAAAGAAAATGGCGAAAGGAATACTGAGATATTGTTAAATTCCGAGTTCTGATGGAAGAACATAGTTGAAAGAGGGAAACATTATTTCGGGCTTTGCTCATTTGGAGTCTTACCACAAATGGTGATGCTTAAAATAGTCTCCACTGTGAACTGGCCTCCATTTACCATGAAGGTCCTCAACCATGAGAAGCAATTCAATTAAAACAAAAACAAAAACAAACAAACAAACAAAAAAAAACTCCAGAAAATGAACGGAATGGGTGTCCTGGCTTCTCGTTCTTTTGAGCTTCTGTGATAATCAAGACCCCCAGAGCTAGTTGAATCGGAGATATTTTTAGTGCAAAATCTTGAGCAGGTCTTCGTTTCCCAGGCAAGACTCACGTTTCCTGGAGAATCCAGCTCAGTGAAGTGCAGAGAGACCCCCAAGTCTGGTCTTCCAGCTCTCGTTCTTATTTAGCTGCTCGGAAAAGAGCGGATCTGCAGCCTTCCGGGAGGCTGACGTGGTTCTTTCATTAACCTCTGGAAAAATGGGCAGCTGCATAGGAAACCCACATATTCATAGAGGGTTGTGCATCAGCTCCTTTTAAACGCACTGTGGGGCCGTCCGTGGCTTTTCCGCAATGGCCGCCATGACGCTGATTTTTGCTCGATTCAAATAAACCCCGTCTGCCGGGTGATTTCTGAAGCTGTCAGTGCTGCGATGCATCTTAGAAAGAAAATGCTACTTAGTGGTGCCATATTTCATAATGCAGCGAGTGCCGGCTCCGTCCACCAACGCCAAGGCTACATTTCATTCTCTTGACCAGATTTCTATCTCCTGATCAGATACTCTGCTGCCCTCTTGGAATCAGTTATATCGGAGATGGAGACAGTGGGACGGGCTAGTGTCGTAGCTGAGTTTTATAACCACGGGTGGAGATTGGGGACGTAAGTGACCGAGCCTGCTTTGTTTCTGTCTTGAGTGACCAGGAGGCAGAGGAACGGAAACCACAGGAGCAGAGAGCTCCTTGGTGCTTGCCTGTCCCACACCCTCCTCTGGCCTCCACCCTCTGTGGTCTGTAGGGTGGCCTCTTCTCCAGCGTGGACCTTCTGTGACTCACCCGGATCTCTGTATGGCAAACGCCCCCGTCCTTGTGTGTCCATTCTGCTAGAAACACTGCACTGGCTCTGTGCTCTCCACAGCATTCATGTGGGGCTCACGTCTGGCAGATCAGCTGGTGGGGACACGCTCAGGAGTCCACCAAGCTGCCTCCTCCGCTTGGGAGTCTCCTGCCGCTGCTCAGCTTAGCTGTGTCCACGTCCACTCACGTGCATCTGCCTCAGGATGTTCTGAGGGCTCTAGTTTCTGTGCCATGATTTATTCCTGTGACCATTTCTCACCAAAGCACACGTGTGGAAGGTTTGGTCCCCAGCGCAGGTCAGCAGGTGGGAGAGTGGAAAGCGTTTGGATTATGAGCCTCTGACCTCATGAATGGATTCATCCATTCTTAGGTTTATAGCTCAATGGGAGATGGTGGACTCTGTAGCAGGTGGTGTAGTGGGAAGGGGTACGTCCTGTCCCCCCTTCCTGGCTGTGACAAGGTGCCATGTCCTTCCATCTAGAATCAGGTGACCTTGAACGAAAACCATGTGGTGAAATGAGTCTTTTCTTCTGTAGCTATTTTTTCTCAGACATTTTGTCACAGCAACGCAGAGCTGCCCAACACACACGCCGGTGTTGCATTTTGCAAGCTTTGGACTTTGGCATGAAGGAAGAACTCCAGCAAAGATGAGTTAAATCCCAGATCTCCCTCGGCTGTGGACACTCTGGGTCCTTCCATTTACTGATTTATTCTTTTCCTGGATATCTTTCTTCTGGGCCTTGGCTCTTGCTGCTCCATCTATCCATACACAACGTGTGAACTTTGTACTTGTGCAGGTTTCTGCTGTGGTCCCTCATTTTGTTTCTTCCTCTTGCATGGACAAATGCTAACACCTTCCTCTCTGGTCTCTCTGACCCTCAGTTTCATCTTCTGTATAACATTGATGATTATTCTTACTTCTGTTTTGGCGACGGTGATAGAATGGAAAGTACGGTTGAGTCGAAGGTTAACCAGGTCTTCACCAGGACCTAGCAGAACCTCATCCTGTCGAGACTGTCTCTCTTCCCCTGGTGGCTGGAAGGAGAACGGACCAGCTATGTTCCTGTCCTCGTTATTCATCAGACAGATGAATACCTTGTTGGAAAATATCGCGAGGTACAGGAGGGGCCATGAAGAACTAAATTCTCCCTAGCAAGGTGTCACTGCCTCACGCCTGCCTGAAAACGAGTCTTAGAGTGATTTTCTGCGACTCTTTCCGTGACTGTATAGGACAGCTGGCGCCTGTGAAATCTGAGGCTACACTGTGAAGGTGTACATCACCCTCCAGAAGTGGACTTTATAAGGGTCTCGTGTGTCTGCATCTCCTCTGTCCACTGGGATGTAAACAGCTCCCACAGGCCAGCTTTAGACCTGCTTTGCAGGCTAAGCTTTGTCCGGTATTTTTCCAGTTGGCTAGCATGATGGTCACCTTTGGTCTGTCTTGTGATTCTGCAAGGTTAATTGAGACCCCGTAGAGTATTATAGGCTCCAAAGAGCCCAGACCAGAGGCAGAACGTTGAGTTAACCCTTCCTTGCCTTTTCTTTAGTGGAGAATCCCTGTTCTTGTTTCCTTAATAATCACTCTGTGTGCCCAGCTCAGCCTTGTGCCAGCAAGAACTTTGTACTCTGTGTCCTCTTTCTGTTCGTTCCTAGTGATGACCCCCGAGTATCTGTATTATCTAATAACTGCCCTCCTAGCGTCTCATCCTACCGTCTTGCGTTCCCCTATAGCGTGCTCCTTGAGGGCAGAGATTATGCCCTACGAGTTTTTCGCTGGAATACTGTTCCTGCAACATAAATCCTCTTCCATTAGCATCCTGGCTCTTTGGTTGGTACATCATGACACGGATTTGGCGAGAACACCATTGAGCCTTAAGCCACGTTTCTCCACGAGGAACAATGCTAGACTCCACCATAAATCCTAGGTCTAAAATTACTTTTAGATCTATGAGTTTCCTGCCGGCTTTGTTGTTCCGTATGATTCATTAGTCCGTCCCATCAGCAGATATTTATTGCGTTCTAAATATGGAACAAGATTTGCAGTGTGTGCGGCTGGGACAGAATGTACGAACACAGCTCCTACTATAAAGGTAATAAAATACGGATGTCATCAAACTCAGGACAAGGGGGGGCTGAGGCTGGGCTGGCCGTGGGCAGGCGTCGTGGAGGGAGAAAGCTGTTCATGTTGGGAATCCTGAAAGGGTGCCATTTTTAATGGGTGCTCTGTGGTACCCTGGTGGTCGAGGTACTGGGTACTGTGGGCTAAGTCATAAGACGAGCAAGAGCAAAACGGGGTTCTTATTCAGGAAGCCAAAATAGGTTTCATAATGAGATGGACGTGGATGGGGGTAAGATTTGAGAAGGACCAAGAGCTCTAAGAATGGAGGTCAAGGGCTTCCGCTGGGTTGCCCATGGGGTTGGCCCAGGTTCTGTCTCCGTTGCACAGGATGAAGAGGCAGTCAGCATCTTGCTCTCGGGGCAGACACTGGGCGAGGATTGAAGCGTTGCCAACATGGTGTAGGAGCCATCCCCGAGGTGAGCTCAGGGTGATGCAGATGAAGGAAATATTCAGGGACATAGCAGATGCTAAGAAGGTTCCGGCACACTCATGTCAGGAGGATGGTCTGTGTCAGGGAGCCCCACACACATGGTACAGCTGACACACTCAGTGGAAAAACACGGGAGCTATCTACAATGGCTAGCCGATTTTTTTTTCATGAACGTTTTTGTTCCTTTTGGATATACATGACAGCAGAGTGTATTTGGCATATTATCCATACGTGGATTATGACTTCTTCTAACCAAGATTCCATTCTTGTGGTGATATGAGATGTGGAGATTCACTGGTGGTGGAAGAAGTTGTGCACAGTGGAATATTACTCAGCAGAGTAAAGAATGAAATTATGGCATCTGTCAGCTGATGGATGGAACTGGAGACAATCATGCTAAGTGAAATAAGGCCATCCCCCAAAACCAAAGGCCAAAGGAGGAGCCCTCCCCTCCTTGGACTCATTGGCAGTAGATGAAAAACGAATAAGTAAGTCATGGGGCAGGAGTTTGCCGTGGGTGATCCTGTTGAGTCTTGTAAAGGGTCCTTTTGATGGATCCTCAGCTCTCCAAGGTACTGAATGCATAGTCGAGGTCTCATAATGACTACCAGATTCTCGGAAGACCAAGGAAGCTCTCCAAGTGCAGGTTCTATGCATTTTTGCAACGAGGCTCCCATTGATTGACACCTGTCCAAGCATCTCCAGTCACGTTGACAGGCGAGGGTCTCTGTGGTCCCTGACAACATTCAGTGCTGGCCCCCGGTAGATTTTCCATCGATGTTGGAACATTTCTTCAGCCGCGTTGCAAACCAAATACCTTCGAGTCATGCTCCTGATTAGCTCCCCAGGAACCAAGCAAGCGGATGTCAGCGGGGCCACGACGATATCCGTCCGACGATGTGGGCACCTCTTGACCCTCTGAGTGGACAGAGAATTGCAAAGTGCTCAGCTCGGCCCAGACCCAGTTCATTCCTTCCTCACGGTGAGAACTGCTGTATTTGGACAATCATGCTGCTACTGGTTTTGGATCTTCTTCTTTAGATGCACTTTTTATCATTTTCCTGGAAACTTTGTTTTTCGATTACAAATTAAGCTAAGAAGGACATATTGCTAGATTCCCCCACAGCGATGATCCTCAAGATGAAAAGCATTCAGAAGACCACGCGTGCCGTCCCAGGGATGCAGAGCATGGAAGTCACCTGGAAGATCATGCCCGCTGTCCCCTGACTACAGAACTATATTCTAATTGCCACTAAATCATGAAATTTTGGGTGCCAGATGGCTCCTTTGCTATTGTAGGAAAGGATTTCACCTGAGCTGGGATTCAAACTGTGTCTCACATGGATACTTAAGACGCATCTATGGAAGAGAAACCTCGTCTGCAATCTTTTCTGACTCTGTAAACTCTTCGACCTTTTAATTTTCGCAGCCTCGATGGATACTTTGTGACATTTTTTACTAGTGATTGTTTTAAATAGATATGTATTTGTTTTGTTTTCCAGGGTGATATTGCTTTTGCTGTTTTAACATTACTTGAAATTCTAGAAAGATTTCAGAGCCCGGTCCTTTTATGTCCACCTCCCAACAACCGTGGCAGGGCGGTGAGACCAGAGGTGCCCCGAGGTGCTGTGAGCTCAGCAGGAGCTCGGCAGGCGGGAAGCCCTGGCCTCCTGCATTTCTTGGTTCCCAGTGTGGGTTCCCCCGTGCACACCCCCCCCATCCTTCCTCGTTAATGCTGTGGTCACTCGTCGAAGGTATTGATTGACAGAACCCTGCAGCCTGGCTCACACTCCGTGCACCAGACAGCGGGCAGAAGTGCCCGCAGCGCTGTGGGCAGCCGCCAGTGCGTTTGGGACTTGCAAAGGGACATTCGTGGCTTCAGGTTTTGATCGAAATCAATGGGACTGAGTGCATTCCGCTCTGTCCCTCTTTTCTTCCTGTCTTGCCTTGTCTTTGATTTTCCTTTTTTTCTCTCTCTCTCGCTTTTCTCCTTTCTTCCTTCCTTCCTTCCTTCCTCCCTTTCTTCTTCCTCCCTTTCTTTCTCTTGGGGTATCACAGAGTCCAGGAGAAGAGCAGGTTAACACTGCTGTGCTCCTTTCAATGAGCAGACCTGCCATTTGCACCCATCTGGATCTATCTTTGAATTTTGCAAGCAGAAAGGTCGTAGCAAATCTGTGTCTGTGGCAAAAACATGTTTGTGCCGTGTGCGCTGCCCCGGGTCTGTGTCCGTGCCGTGTGCGCTGCCCCGGGTCTGTGTCCGTGCCGTGTGCGCTGCCCCGGGTCTGTGTCCGTGCCGTGTGCGCTGCCCCGGGTCTGTGTCTGCGCATGTGCCAGGTGGAGTGTCCCAGATTCCGTATGTCCCAGATTCCATGTGTGTCGCTCTTACCCGTGGGAAACGAAAGGGCAGAGTTTCTGCACATGGGTACCTGGCACCTGGGCTGCTGCATGTAGCTCAGGACCCAGCCTCTGCTGGATCAGGAGGAACAGGGCAGAGAATTTACACTGAGGTCCCTTTTCAGTGGGTTCAACACCCAAACCTGCGGGAACTGAGTGAAGCCGTGAAGGAATGAATGTGTGAAGAAGTGCAGCTGCGTTTGTGTGTGTGTGTGTGCGCGTGAGTGTGCATGTGTGTGAGTGGGAATGTGTGTGTGCATGTGAACGTGCATGTGAGTGTGTGCATGTGAGGGTATGTGTGAGTGTGAATGTGTGTGTGCATGAGTGTATGCGAGTGTGTGCACATGAGTGAATGTGTGTGTGCATGAATGTGTGTGAGTGTGAATGTGTGTATTTCTGTGCATGTGAGTGTGTGTGAGTTGTGCACATGTGAATGTGTTTGTGTGCATAAGTGTGTGCACGTGAGTGTGAATGTGTGTGCATGAGTGTGTGCACATGAGTGTGGATGTGTGTGCGTGTGTGTTCATGTGTATGTGTGTGCATGTGTGTGAGTGTGAATGTGTGTGCATGTGAGGGTATGTGTGAGTATGTGCATGTGAGTGTGAGTGTGTGTGTGCACGTGAGTGTGAATGTGTGTGTGTGTGTGTTAGCGTGTGCATGTGTGTGCGTGTGAGTGTGTGAATGTGTATGTGCATGTGAGGGTATATGTGTGTGTGCACGTGAGTGTGAATGTGTGTACGTGTGTACATGTGTGTGCATGTGCAGGTATGTGTGAGTGTCAATGTGTGTGTGCATGTGTGTGTGAGTGTGTGCATGTGTGTGTGCATGTGAGGGTATGTGTGTGAGTGTGTGCATGTGAGTGTGAATGTGTGTGTGTGTGCATGTGTGTGTGTGAGTGTGTGCATGTGATATGCAGCACCTGGGTCACAGCACCCTGCAGAGTGGACACCGGGTCAAGAGCGGGTTGGGAGAAGCACTGTCAGGACCAGCAGGAAGGGAGGGCAGCCCCCGGCCACCTCTGGAGGACGTGCCACGCCCCTTTCCCGCCTAGGCGTAGACCTGGGCCCTCTCTCCAGCCACGAGCGGGTCAATCAGAGACACCGGGAGGAGCGGCTGCCAGGCTGGCCCGGACAGGCGCCCTGCGGAAGACCCTTCTGAGACTGGACTCTGGCGAACTGCACGCCTGGGGTGTTGGGGGCGGATTCCCTGGAAGGGTAAATAAGGGACATTTTACTGCAGGAGAATCGTGGGAACCGCACCGGGAACAGCACGAATCCGAAGAGGGACCTGGAAGGCAGAAGGCAGAGTCACCAGAGAGTCTGCTCTGAGTCGGAAATCGGAGAGCCTGGCTGGAAGATGGACGGACAGTGTGCCAGAGAGGGACCCGAGAGGACAGTCCACGCCCAGCCTGGTCAACGGGTTTCCTTCAAGAGTGAATAGGACCCCAGCTCCATGGGAGGCTGAAGCAGGAGGCTCACAGGACGGAGGCCAGCCTCAGCCACTTGGTGAAGCCCTAAGCAGCTTACCTAAACCCTGTCCCAAAATAAATAATAATAATGGCTGGGGAGGTGGCTCAGTGGTCAAGCACCCCTGGGTTCAGTTTTTGGGACCCTCTGCGCCCCCGACAAGAAGAAAAGGCCGTCAACTGCTTCCGATTGAAACTGGCACGTGGTGGCTGTAGAATTGTAGGAAATAAGGAAACGTCAAAGAAAGGAAAATGTGTACAATGAGCATCAACTGCAATCAGTTCTATCATATAGTAGGATCCAAGTTTCGGAGCAAGGGAGGTGGAAGATTGTGAGGTTCCAGGAGTAAAAAGCTTCCTTCCGGGGTGTCGAAGTGGTAGGATTCTGTTATCGGCCAGACTCTGGGATCTGCCTCTTTAAAGCAAACCCCACAGATGGCCTGGGAGAGCTCATTGCCTCAGAACGAGCACCTGGGATCAGAGGTGTGCAGGCAGCCGCCCTCTGAATGTGTGTCGTGAGTGAAGAAGCACAGACTCCACTATTTTGGCACTGAAAATCCCACTTTTGCGTTATTTTTTGACATATTACGTGGTTCAGAAGATTCTTAAAAATTGTATAAATTGCATTTTTTAGATTCTAATGAGCGATACACAGCAGTCGGATGCATTTGGTCGCGTCACACGTAGATGGAGCGGCATCTTTCCCTCCCCTGCTCCTGTACCATGTGGAATCCACCGCTCACCTGGCTACGTGCATCCATAGGGCAACCATGTGGGTTCATGCTGCCCTACGTCGAAGTGTTTTGAACATCCTAATTTTATTTGATTTTTATTTTTTTAATTTGTTATGGATCGCACCTGACAGCAGAAGGCATGGCTGCATTTTGACAGATCAGACATAAATGGAGGGTCATCTCTCATTTTTCTGACTGTCCATGTTGCAGGATCACATGGTCATGCAGTCACACATGCACATGAGTCACCATGTCTGTCCACTCCACTGTCCTTCCTGCCCCACACCCTTCCCTCCCTTCACTCCCTCTGCCTAATCTAAAGCACCTCTATTCTTCCCTAGTGTCCCCCTTATTGTGAATCAGCATCTGCAGATCAGTATCAAGAATACAAGTAACAATAAATATTGGGGAGGATGAAGGGGAAGAAAAATCAGGAGGAAAAGTTTATCAGGTGCTCATGGTGTCAGAGGTTCAGTCCATGGTGGGTGACTCCATGGCTCTGGCCCAAGGTGAGGCAGAACAAAATGGCGGAAGGGCCTGGAGGAGGAGAGCGGCTCAGGACATGGCGCCAGGAAGCAGAGAGAGCTCTGCTCACCAGGGACAAAGATATCAACCCCATGGAGCCAGGGACAGGATATAGTCCCCAAGGAGCCAGGGACAGGATATAGTCCCCAAGGGATGTCCCCAATAACCCAGCTCCTCCAGCCACACCCCACCTGCCTTGAGCTACCACCTGGTTTATTGTGGCTCATGGTGTCAGAGGATCAGTCCATGGTGGGCCGACTCCTTGGCTCTGGCCCAAGGTGAGGCAGAACAAAATGGCGGAAGGGCCTGGAGGAGGAGAGCAGCTCAGGACGCGGCACCAGGAAGCAGAGAGAGCTCTGCTCACCAGGGAGAAGATCTAAACCCCATGGAGCCAGGGATAGGATATAGTCCCCAAGGAGCCAGGGACAGGATATAGTCCCCAAGGAGCCAGGGACAGGATATAGTCCTCAGGGAGCCATGGACAGGATATAGTCCCCAAGGCATGTCCCCAGTGACCCACCTCCTCTGGCCACACCCACCTGCCTACAGTCACCACCCATTAATCCATTCAAGTGGATTAATCCATGCTTAGTTCAGACCTATGCTAACCTGATCATTTCCTCTGAACTTTCTCCCCTTATTTCTCGCATGAAATCCTGGGGACACCTCATCTGTAAACCACTGCGAAGCTACATGCCACTTCACACCATCCCTGACCCTTGGGTGTCTGGGGAGTTCGTAGAGAATGGACCGGTCACCGCCCAGCCCACATGATTTCCTGTGCGTGGGTCAGAATGTCCATAAATATGCAAGTCAACGGGAAACACAGGTTCTTGAAATTCAAGCCGTCCATCAGAGGTCCCAACGAGGCTGCTGCCTATGGTCTCCATAGGTCGAAGGAGGCTACGGCTGACTCCTCTCCTTGCCAAGGAGAAAAGCAGTAGTTATCCAGTTTCTACCCAAGAGTAACAAAATGAGGGCGGCTTTGGAGCCAGTGATGTGGCTCATGCAATGTTGGTTATTTGCTTTTTTTCCTGAAATACCTTGGCTAGGAAACTGCATATCAGGTTATGTTGAAGAACATACTTGAGTCACAGGAGAGTCAGCTGAAGAGGGCAGTAAGCCATCTAGTGTCGGGACAGGAAATAACAAATATGATTCTTTCTTATGGCTGATATTTTTATCTCTTCTCACTGGTTGCACCTGACAGCAGAAGGCATGGCTGCATTTTGACAGATCAGACATACATGGAGGGTCCTCTCTCATTTTTCTTATTGCACGTGTTGCAGGATCACGTGGTCATGCAGCCACACCTGCACATGAGTCACCACGTCTGCTCACTCTAAATGGGATTCTTGTTTTCTCTGAATAACTGGATGGCTTACTTTCTCTTCACCTTTGGTGGAGATTTCATTTTTGTGTCTTTCCCAAAGTTCATGGTGCCCTCTTCACACTGCACGAAGAGATGCGAAGTTGGGGAATTGCTTCCCCAGGGAAAAATATTTGCAGAACACAGGTGATGCCCGATATGTCCCTCCATCCTGTGATCTCAGCAGCTTCGGAGGCTGAGGCAGGAGGATCTCAAGGTGGAGGCCAGCGTCAGCCACCTAGGGAAGCCCTGAGCTACTCAGCAAGACCCTGTCTTAAAATTAAAAAAAAAAAAAAAAAATATATATATATATATATATATATAAAGGGCTGGGAATGTGGCCCAGTGGTGAAGCACCCCTAGACTCAATCCAGGCACCAAAACAAACAAACAAACATTCTTCAACAGTGCGAAGCAGGTACGCTGTTCGCTGGGGAAGAGCTCCGGGTTGGGAGGCAGTGAGCTCGGAGCCCGGAGTCTTGTTGGGATGCCGAAAAAAGACGGCAATTAGAGAATAAGATAATGTGTAATTAGCCGCCCGCCTGGGTGGCCCCCGCAATTAGCCAGAGAGTCAACACAGATGCTTTAAGGTGCTGATTGTGGGTTACAGACAATGAGAGCCGATTGGGGAGGCAGGCTCCTGGGGGCCGGAATCCTGGGGAGGCTGCGGGTCCCCCCGTGGGTCCCCGGATCCCTCCCAGGGCACGCTGAGTTTCCTGTTTTCCCTGGCACGGAAATCAGGTTTTTTTTTTTTTTTTTAATTATTATTATTATTTTTTTTTATTTTTCTATTGGGAATTGAACCCAGGCATGCTTAACCACTGAGCCACATCCTCAGCCTTTTCTATATTTTACTTCAAGTCAGGGCCTCACTCAGTTGCTGAGGTGGGCCTCTAACTTTCCATCCTCCTTCCTCAGCCTCCCCTGAGTCACGGGAATCACCAGGGTGTGCCCTGGCTCCTGGTTGGCCTGGAGGCTTTTGACTCCTGTTCCTTTACCAGGTAACGGCTCTTACCCAGAAACAGAGAGGTTGAAACGTTGCTGTGCATACGTTTCTCTGCAACAGACATCCAACCACGTACTTTCCCTCTCTGGAACTTTCCCCAGACTCTCAGCGGGGTGTGGGGGCCCCACAGGACCAAATGCATATTTTTGAACTCTGTCCAGAAGCCGGATTTGGGGCTGGGGCTGTTGCTCAGTGGGTAGAGTAATTGCCTAGCCTGTGTGAGGAACTGGGTTGGCTCCTCAGTAGCACATACCAGTGAAATAAAGATATTGTGTCCACCTACAAGTAAAAAGTATTGAAGAAAAAAGAAAAGAAAACTACATTTGTTTGGACCTCCATCTCCCATGCAGCCCTTGGATCTGCTGCTCTGTGAAACCTGTCCATGATTTATGTTTGGGAATATGGAAGGGAGGTGTCGGAGGATTCCACATGCAGGGACCGTCAAGGATTTCTTTCCCATGGTCAGTGGACAAATCCGTGCTCAATCCACAGCTGCTGCCCCTGCAGCTCCTGCCTGCCATGGTTTTTAGCAAATGGTGTAGTTGGCCCGGAAGGTCAGATTCTCTGGGCTCACCTGGTATCTCCCTGTCAAAACAGAAGCCTTCCTAGTTCATTCTGCCTCTTTAAAACCACACCTGCCGATTCTAACGACAGATAAAACCGATTGCCAGCACCTCGCCAGGTGTCCTACCTGTGGTTTGGAATTACCTGCTCCTCGGTGAAGGTCTTCCCTCCAGAGACCATTACGCTGCCTGGTGCTGATCATGTGCTAAACGTAAAATTCCCTAATATGCAATGGGCCTTCTTAGTTTTTAAGATATTTTTCTTTGTTCTGATCTTTTATTTTGGTAAGGCTACAAAAAATGCATTTGGGGATCAGAATAGGAGGATCGAAGGAAAATAACTATTTTGTTTCATATCCATTGTTTTTCTGTTTCGGAGAGTTTATTTTTATATGAATTTCCAGTTGGCTCTTTGTAGTACATTTTTAAGATTTTTTAAAGTTTTTTTTTTTTTATGTTCAGTAATACATGACAGTAAAATGCATTTTTAAATTTTTTAAGTTTGTTCTGATGAGTTGCACCTGACAGCAGAAGGCATGGCTGCATTTTGACAGATCAGACATAAATGGAGGGTCATCTCTCATTTTTCTGACTGTCCATGTTGCAGGATCACATGGTCATGCAGTCACACATGCACATGAGTCACCATGTCTGCTCACTCTAGTGTCCTTCCTGCCCCACACCCTTCCCTCCCTTCACTCCCTCTACCTGATATAAAGTACCTCTAGTCTTCCCTATCCCCTATCTTATTGTGAATTCGCATCTGTGTATCAGAGAAAACATTTGACCTTTGTTTTTTTGGGATTGGCTTATTTCACTGAGCATGATATTCTCCAACTCCATCCATTTACCAACAAATGACATCATTTCATTCTTCATGGCTGAGTAATATTCCATTGTGTGTATATACCACAGTTTCTTTATCCATTCATCTGTTCAAGGGCACCTAGGTTGGTTCCATAGTTCAGCTACTGTGAATTGAGCTGCTATGAACATGGATGTGGCTGTGTCACTGTAGTGTGCTGATTTTAAGTCCTTTGGGTATAAACTGAGGAGTGGGATAGCTGGGTCAGATGGTGGGTCCATTCCAAGTTTCCTGAGGAATCTCCACACTGCTTTCCAGAGTGGCTGCACCATTTTGCATCCCCACCAGCCATGTGTGAGCGGACCTTTTCCCCACGTCCTCGCCAACACTTATCGTTGCTGGTCTTCTTGATCATGCCCTTCTGACTGGGGTGAGAAGTCTTTTGTAAAAACGATCATTCGTGATTTTAATGCAGTGTCTTATTAGGTCTCTATTTCACACACATCTTAACGCAAATAACGTTCGTAGGCCACCAGAAATGGTTTTAGGGACGCATTTAAGATGACGGTGACTCTGGGTCACGCCTCGTTTTCCTCCTGTCCCGACCTCCCCTCGCTCTGTCGGATCCTGCCCGTTTCCCCAGCCCAGAGGCCTTGCTTCAGAGTTGACTTCTCCGCATCGCATCGGAGGGGCGTCCTTTCTTACCCTTCCTGAACGTGTCCTCCGAGGGCGGATGGACAGGCTGTCGGCCCCTGCACAGTCCGTCCTGCTGTGTCTCTGACTGCGTGGCGTGTTCTCCAGAATTCCAGGGCAAGACCGCATCGGGGTGCGTTTCTCACGGTCCTAAACCCACCCAGGAAGCTCCTGGCACACAAGCCAATGGCGTGTGGGAGCCCGAGGGCCAGGAGGCCTGGGGGTCTCAGGACGGGCTGCGTGGTGCACCCCAGGCAGCAGGGACAGATCTCCCCGGGAGGAAGCCTGGCCCTCCCAGAACCTGGGCCTGCCCCGCAGGGCCAGCTGCCTGGCGTCACTGAGGAAGGAGCCTGCTGCCCGCTCCGCTCCGCACTGCGGCCTCTGCTCTAAGCCCCCCTCCAGGAGGCGGGAGGCCAGGCCTCAGCCCTGTGGGGCGCATGCCGGACCTGCCACTCAGGGGCTCCTGCAGCTCCTGGGCGGGGCCAAGACCAGGTCCCCACCTGCAGAGGGGCCCCCGTGGTAGACAGCGGCCTCCTGCTCCTCCTGCTGCTCCTCCTGCTCCTGCTGCTCCTCCTCCTGCTCCTGCTGCTTCTCCTGCTCCTCCTCCTGCTCCTCCTCCTGCTCCTGCTCCTCCTCCTCCTCCTGCTCCTCCTCCTCCTCCTGCTCCTCCTGCTCCTCCTCCTCCTCCTGCTCCTCCTCCTCCTCCTGCTCCTCCTCCTCCTCCTCCTGCTCCTCCTCCTCCTCCTCCTGCTCCTCTTCCTCCTCCTCCTGCTCCTCTTCCTCCTCCTCCTGCTCCTCCTCCTCCTCTTCCTGCTTCTCCTCTTCCTGCTCCTCCTCCTCCTCCTGCTCCTCCTGCTCCTCCTCCTCCTCCTCCTCCTCCTCCTGCTCCTTCTCCTCCTGCTCCTGTTTCTCTTCCTCGTGCTCCTCCTCCTCCTCCTCCTCCTCCTCCTTCATTTCCTGTTTCTCCTCCTCCTCCTCCTCCTCCTCCTCCTGCTCCTCCTCCTCCTGCTCCTCCTCCTGCTCCTCCTCCTCCTCCTTCTCTTCCTGCTCCTCCTCCTCCTCCTGCTCCTCCTCCTCCTCCTCCTCCTCCTGCTCCTCCTCCTGCTCCTCCTCCTCCTCTTGCTCCTCCTCCTCCTCCTCCTTCATTTCCTGTTTCTCCTCCTCTATCACCTCCTGCTCCATCTCCTCTTCCATTTGGTCCTCTTCCTCTCCTCCCTCCTTCTCCTCCTGCCCCTCCCTCTTCCTCCTCCTCCCCTCCCTCCTCTCATGTCCTGGGTGTGCACAGCGTGCTCCTCTCCCCTGCAGCTTTGTTCCCTTGGCTTCTAGATGTGGGGGTCTCCTGCCCCTCAGTCCCATGCCCTCTCCTGCCTCCTCTTCCTCCTGCCTCCTCTTCCTCCTGCCTCCTCTTCCTGAGCACCCTCTCCTTCTCTCTGCCCCTCACCTGTCCCTGCAGCTCTGACTCAGCAGCAGCTCGTCGCTGTGACTGAAGGCTGCCTGTGAGCTCTCCCTGCCGATTTCTGCAGATATCTTTTCCTGAAAAATGCCAACGCTCTTCATTAAAAACACGTGTGCGAAAAGATATTTTCACACCCATAAAATACGCATCCACAGGTATTCCCAGAAATGCATGTCTAGGTCTCCTGACGTCAGTGTTCGTGAAAGTTCGTAATGCACACACATTTAGACATCCACGTATATTCTGAATATCATCTAGTGATGATCTGTGCGATTTTATACTATGCATTTCATTTCCGTTAGTTACGATTATTGCAATCTGTTATCATTAGAGTGTGAAATAATGTAACGTGAATGATTAAATATAGATACAATTGCCATATAATGTATAAGAAGTCAAGTAATCTGCATAACAGACCGAATGTGCACAGTGCGCACGTTCAATGACATCCGTAATGGAACGGTCGATGTGCGTTATATACACTGGCTCACATAAATTTTCGGAATTATATCTGCTCAATCGGGTATGTCTGCGGAGTCCTGCTTTGCTTAGCAGCAAGGTTGCCCCAGGAACCCTGTGTGGCAACAGGTGATGTCCCCATTGTGCAGAGCTGATGCTGGATCCCGCCACACATTCTGGGGGCCACCGTGTCACAAGACCACTGTGGTCCCTGCATTCTGCTGTTGAGTGACAGGTCATTTGACCCTGCCTGGCCGAGCAGTTTTGATAGGCACTAAGGCTGTACGCAGCTGCGAGCCACAACCCGGCCCTTTTTATTCTTTTAATCGTGAGGCAGGGTCTCACCAAGTTGCTCAGGCCCTAGCTAAGTTGCTGAGGCTGACCTCCAACTGGCGATCCTCCTGCCTCAGCCTCCCAAGCTGCTGAGATTACAGGCTTGGCTACTGTACCGGACTCACCTTCTTCTTCTTCTATACATATATATATGTTTTTTGAATTTGCACCATATTGTGATGTTGCTCCTTCTGAGAGGGTCCGGGAGGGGAACTTGTACAAAATCGTGACATCTGTTTGGGATTTGACCGACACTCTTCCCCTGAGAGAGAGGCTGGGAAAGGACAGGCATGTGAACACACTTTAAATACGTACCACATTTTAACTAACTCTTTTTTATGCTGGTAAATATTTTGCACTGAACTCAGCCATTTGCATTTTTATAACTGCCAAAAATACTAAAAATAATAAAATAGAAAAAAGAAAACCGCTAACCTGGAGGGATTTCATGAGTACTAGAATTTGCACATAATTATAAAAGAAATAAAGCCATTATGGTAGCTAATACTTTTTCTGTGGCTCTCAAAGTATTATGCTTCTTTTCTTTAATGCCATTCATTTAGCATAAATGTGTAAACACCTGGGAAGGCATTAAGCTTGCATTTTGGTGCAAAGCCAGTGCTTTATGGATTTATAATAGAGTGGAATGATTGGCTTGGAGTCATTTAGTGTATGGGATTAACGAGTTGCCTTCACGTAAACCCCATCCTATAATCCCCACGTCGTATTACTTCACAAAGGAACTCAATCCTAATGTATTCACAGAAGGACGTGAAAACTGAGCCGTATGAAATCGTGATTCCAGCCCCTGGGGAGACTGAGGTAGGAGGATCACAGGTTAGAGGCCAGCCTCAGCAACTTTGCCAGATCCTGTCTCAAAAAAATAAAAAGGGTTGGGGCAGTTGCTCAGTGCTAGAGCACCCCTTGGGGTCCGTCCCCAGGACCAGAAAAGCAGGATTGAGACCCAGTAGAGATGATCGATAGGAAGGCAGTATTAGAAAAATCCCGGTCAGTGAAGAACTGTCAATCACAACACGGCTCGAGTGGCATGGCTGTGCAGTGTCCTTGGAAGGTACCACATGGGAATGGACGCACCCTTGAGGGGGGCAGTTGGAGGCTTCCGTGCGTGAGACCTACCCGCTCAATGTGTGTCCTGATCTAATCAGGACGCCTAGCATTTGCAGCTGCTGAACCCTCTACCATTCCTCTGCGTTGCTAAGGACTGTTGAATGTCCCCCTCCTCCTCCTTTATCACGTTCAATGCATTGAATTGTGGTTGCCCCGCTGCCCGTAGAGGACTAAGTATTCTTCCTCTTCACGTATCGTGATGACCATCTCCAAAGTCCTTGCTACCCTCTCCCGCTCCCCGTCCTAAATCTGGTGACTGCCGTTCACCCCGCTGCTTCTGAGATGATGGCTTTCAGCTTCCCCGTGTAATTGAGAGCACGCGGCCATTATCTCTCTGTCCCTCCCTCCCAATATTCAACTTAACATGATGTCCTTCTGGTGCACAAGTTGTCTCGAGTGAATGGCTTTTTTCTGGCTGCGTAGTATTCCATTTGGATATCGATCACGTTTTCTTTCTTCATTCATTGGGGCAAGTTTCGGTGCACCATCTCACCTGAAGGATCCACTCACCATCTCACCTGAAGGGACATGTGTGATGATGACCTCAGAGAACTCTGGCCTCCTTCCTCACCTTCAAGCACAATCTGGCAACACCTGGTTCACACCTTCCTGGCCAGAACGCACCGTCTCTCTGAATACCGCGAGCTCCGTCTGCTCTTTTGTTTAGGAGCGATGTATATCTGTTTCCCCCAACAACAGTCCTAAGGCACGGCCGATGGCTTAATTAATCTGTGTGTTGTATAAACTTTGTCCTGGAGAGAAGCAGAATCTTTCTCGTCTCCGACTAACAGAACACGTAGCAGAAACCTGTTCCCACTGTTGGACGGGACGCTGACACCCGGTTACCACGGAGAGCGCGCGTTCTGAATTCCACATCCAGGAGCTCCACGGTTTTGTCCCCTTGACCAACTAATTCCAGGTCTTGGCGCTCTGGGACCAAAAGATCCCCCTGGGGCTTGCCAAGGTGGTTCCACAGCATGGACAGCAGGGCCCACCAGGGATTCGGCAGCCCTGGGACCCAGCGATGGAGACGGTGGTCACTCTGGAGCCGCTACTGCAGAAGAAGGACGCCAGGAAGGAGGGGACGGAGGCTGGGCCTCATTTTCACTTAGTGCATCATCATCCAGGCGGGGACGTGTCGAAGCTCACGATAGAAACATCCGTCACCTCAGTGTCCAGTTCTGGGTCCCGAGAGCAGATTACCCTCCTTTCCTGCTCTGCGGCTTATGACCCCGAACTCAGCGCATGGCTAGAGAAAGGGAGCAGTTCACGGGGGGAAGAGTGACTCCGCACTGGAGCTCAGAGCTCCCCCTCCTGCTGCTGCTCCTGCTGCTCCTCCTCCTCCTTCCCCTCCTCACGCTGCTCCTCCTCCTCTTGCTCCTACTCCTCCCCCTCCTGCTGCTGCTCCTCCTCCTGCTCCTCCTCCTCCCCCTCCTGCTGCTCATCTTCCTCCTCCTGCTCCTCCTCCTGCTCCTGCTGCTCATCTTCCTCCTCCTGCTCCTCCTCCCCCTCCTGCTGCTCATCTTCCTCCTCCTGCTCCTCCTCCTGCTCCTGCTGCTCATCTTCCTCCTCCTGCTCCTCCTCCTGCTCCTCCTGCTCCTCCTCCTCCTGCTCTTCCTCCTCCTCTTCCCCCTCCTCATGCTGCTCCTCCTCCTCCTGCTCCTCCTCCTGCTTCTCCTCCTCCTCCTGCTCCTCCTCCTGCTTCTCCTCCTGCTCCTCCTGCTCCTCCTCCTCCTGCTCCCCTCCTCTCCTCCTGCTCCTCCTCCCCCTCCTGCTGCTCATCTTCCTCCTCCTGCTCCTCCTGCTCCTCCTCCTCCTGCTCTTCCTCCTCCTCCTCCCCCTCCTCATGCTGCTCCTCCTCCTGCTCTTCCTCCTCCTCCTCCTCTTTTTCTTCCTCCTCGTCCTCATCCTCCTCCCCCTCATCCTCATCTCCTTGTCTTCCTCCTCCTCCTTCTGGAGCAGAAGATGTCTCAGGTGACCTTAGACCATGTCATAGGGCTGGAAATCAAAGAAAGGCTCACATGTACACTTGCTGATGGGGACCTGGTTCTCAGGCCCATGCGGGGACATTGAGCCTCAGCCTAGGCGTCCGGAGGTTCAGACTCCGAGGATGAAATGTGTGCACAGCCCCACTGGGCCCCAGCGACTGAGTGACACACCTTCATTCCCTATGGTGCCGTGGAAAATCACATACGCTCTTCTGGATTTCCAAGACCCCCGTTCCTCTCTGGCTTCCTCTTCGTTTGATAGGCACATCTTACAGCTGAGAAGGCCCCGGGGGTCTCCCTGAGCTGCACTAAAAGTGTCAACAGGATCGCCTCCTCCAGGGACCTTCAGTGACAGTCTTCCTGTGGCTTTTTTCTGTGTGCACAGAGGCCGCCTGCAGCCCTGGCTCTGGGCTCCTCAACCTGCCCAGAGCAGCAGAGCGTCTTCCAATCTCTGGCGCGGATACGGCTGCTTTTTCTCTCTTTCCTTCTCCTTTTCTTTCTCTCTTCTTCTGCTTGGCACCAGGGATTGAATCCAGGTGTGATCTGCCACTCAGTGACACCCCCAGCCCTTTTATTGTATTTTTGAAACCCAGTCTGGCTAAATTTGCAGAGGCTGGCCTCCAACTGGAAATCCTCCTCCCTCGGCCTCCAAAGTGGCTGGAATGACGGGCGTGGGCAGCCCTTCTGCATTAGAGTCGGGACAGATCCATCGCTCCTGGAGATACTCCTTCCAAGGAGGTGGACCCTTGCTCTCTGCTCCTCACGTTTGCCTCTGCTCGTAGACGTCCTTGCGGAGCGTGCAATAGCCGAGGGGGAGAGAGAGGAAGCGGGAGACTCCAGGAACTCAGCCCGGCGCTCCTCACCATGAGCCGGTGCGTGGTCTGCAGCTGGGTGTGAGGAGATGCAGCTCTCGGCCCCGCAGAACTCACGGTCCCTGTCAATCAGGATCACCGTGGGGGACGTCACCCACTACGAGCTACTCTACAAAACCCTGGAAGCCCTCGGGAGCAAGAGGTGGTTCAGAAACGCTCGCAGCCAAGTGAGTCCCGAGGAGACAGGGTTCAGAGGCAGTGTGGAACCTGCATGGGATCGTGGAGCATTAACGGACACTGGGGGAATCCCTCAGAAATTCGACAAAAACCGTGGACTTCAGTTAAGCGTGACGTCACTCTGTGGCGCATTAATGGCAACCAATGTGCCCAAATAATGCTTGAATTTTAAAAGCAGAGGAACCTGGCTGAGGAGCACAGGGCAGTTCTCTGTATTGCTGTGATTTTTCTGCAAATTTGAATCTCTCTTAAAAAATCAAGGTTTACTTATAGCAAAGGAGAAATGCAGGTATCCTATCTTTTGTTTGGTCGCCCAAAGCGGATTGGAAGATCCTCATGTGTGGTATCCAGGAAAATGCTTCGCTAATTCCTCCGATTATGAACTCAGTTGTAACCTTGCTTGAAAATAAAATGCACAGGAAAGCCTGCAATCTTTGTTAGTGGCCTTCGGACTAGTCTGCAGAACACAAGCAACAATAAGTGTGGGCGAGGACGTGGGGAAAAGGTCCACTCACATGGCTGGTGGGAATGCAAAATGGTGCAGCCCCTCTGGAAAGCAGTGTGGAGATTCCTCAGAACACTTGGAATGGACCCACCATGTGACCCAGCTATCCCACTCCTCGGTTTATACCCAAAGGACTTAAAATCAGCACACTACAGTGACACAGCCACATCAGTGTTTATAGCAGGTCAACTCACAACAGCTAAACTATGGAACCAACCTGGGTGCCCTTCAACAGATGGATGCATATAGGGAGAAGAAAAAACCATACATATGATGGAATATTACTCAGCCATGAAGAAGAATGAAATTCTGGCATTTGCTGGTAAATGGATGCAGCTGGAGAATATCATGCTAATCTACAGCAGGAACCTAGTGTGGAGCCTGGAACGTGATTTCACACATCCCGTTATTGGACAGGCTCCTCCCGGGATTTCAAAGGTGGAGAGCCTGGTTCAGGAGGGAGAGTTTCCAGGGACCATGTTCTCAGAAACTGGCAAGAGATGCTTAATTAAGAAAGTCCAGGAAGGAGAAAAGTACAGTGTGAGTTTGGAGAAGAATTTGGGAGCTACAGGAAACGATACCCCTCCCCAGGAGACTGGGGCCCAGCGGGTGTGGATCGTTTGCTGTGTGCAATGCAGCGTATGCGTGTGTCATTGGAGGACCAGGAGGTCGGAAGGAGGAGTCCGCCCGTGGCGACTCTGGCTGACCTCATGGCGCCCTGGACTTTCTAACTGAGTGGATCCAGCCACCCCGTGGCCAACCAGAGACACACGAGCAGGAAAACGGCGGGAGCCAGAGCGGGAGCTGAGACTCGGCTCACCTTCCGAGGACTGGGGTGCCCTTCACCGTCCTTCAGATCCTGTTTTTCGCGTCCTGTTCGAGGTCGATCGACGTTGCACCTATGGGGCAGCAGACCCGGGTGGTGGGCTGAATGGGCAGGATCTGGACGGCGCTGGTCTTTTGCGAAGGGTGGAACTGTGTGTTCGAGTCAGAGACACGCGGAGGAGGAGATCAGGCGAGGATGTGAATGATCTGATCACGGAGAGGAGGAGAGCAGGAAGAGGGGGAGGAGGAAGAGGAGGAGGGGGAGGAGGAGGAGGAGGAGGAGGAGGAGGAGGAGGAGGAGGAAGAGGGGGAGGAGGAAGAGGAGGAGGGGGAGGAGGAAGAGGAGGAGGAAGAGGAGGAACAGGAGGGGGAGCAGGAGGAGGAGGAGGAAGAGGAGGAGGAGGAGGGGGAGGGGGAGGAAGAGGAGGAGGAGGAGAAGAAGGTCAAGAAGGCAGCTGGGTGTGGTGGCCCACACCTGTCATTCCAGCAGATCAGGAGGCTGAGACAGGAGGATCTCAAATTCAAAGCAAGCCTCACCAATTTAGTGAGGCCCCAAGCAGCTCAGGGAGACCCTGTCTCTAAATAAAATGGAAAATAGGGCTGGGGGGTGGCTCAGGGGTCGAGTGCACCTGAGTTCAATCTCTGGTGCCTCCGCAACCCCAGAAATAAAAGAAAAAAATTCCCGGGACTCCAACGGGAAGTCCAGGCCGCGTCCGGAGACTCTAAGACCTTTGCCTTCACCGGGTTTCCTACCCGAGGAAGCCTGACATCACTTCCTCCTTCATCCAGATAAACGAGAAAACGATGCTAAAATCCACCTTGTCCCCTCCGTCCGTCCTCCAAAAATAGGGAAAAAACAGGGAGATGCACGCTGACCCCTGTGAACTTCGTCCTCACGCCGAAACATCTCGAATAGTGCAAAGCAGGTCGGCCCTCACTTTCTTCCCTGATCACGGAAGCCTGTCTCCGGACGGATAATGAGCGGGATCGATTCCTCAGTCATGCCTGCAAAGGAAATTTTAATCCGTCCACGTGAGAGCCCCGACTATCCCAGCTAAAATCTGAATATCGAAATTCAAATATAACACCTCAAAATTTAGAGATGCACACTTGCACCTCTATCCTGGGGAGGAGAGTTCATTACGCAGCGGACGTCGAGGAGTCTGTGACTGACGCGTGCACCCATTTGCAGCCATCTGTTTGCATCTTTGGAGAGTCAGAGGAAAAAGATGGTCAGAGGATACAGAAATATAAATACAAAAAAAAAAAAAAAAAAACTAACAAATACAAAGGTTTGGCATAAAAACCAGATGGTGGCAAGACTTAAATGGCTAGTATACTATGGTATCCAAGGAAGTCTCTCCACTAGTCTCTCCGTGACGCTACGGAGTCGTGTAAATTACCCACAGGTTTTGACGCTGATGTGAAATGACACGTTAAAATAGCGAGAAGCCTCTACAAGAAAACCAAACGGCAAGGTTTTACTCTGGTGCCCAACTCTGAGCCCCGTCCGCAGCCCTTTGCAGTTTTTATTTTGAGACAGCATCTCAGTACATGGCTGAGGCTGGCCTCCAATTTGCGATCCTCCTGTCTCAGCCTCCTGAGGCGCTGGGATGACGGGCCTGCCCCACCATGCCCAGCAAGAGCAAGCCGTTGTTCAGAAGCAGAACCTTTGCAGGGACATATGGACAAATCATACCCCGTGTGCATTTAAGGAGCACAGAGTTAAAATAGTTTCAAAATGCAGAAAGACAAGAAATGCGGAGAAGATGTTCCGAATACGTAAACTTGGGCAAATTATTTTCTCTCTCTCTACCTTGTGTGTAAAAATGAAGTCGTTACAATTGACCCATAACCAAGGGCAGTTGTAAAAAAAAAAAAAAAAAAAAAGGAAGGAAAGAATTTCACTTTATTTTTCTTTTGCCAGCCTGGGCCTTGAACCCAGGGTTACTCTACTGCTGACCGGCATCCCCACCTCGATTTATTTAAATGTTTCTTTATTGATTGTTGCATAGGGATTGAATCCTGGGACACTCTGCAGTCAGCTCTATCCCCAGCCATTTATTTATTCTTTTAAAATTCTGAAACATTGTATCCAGAAGTTGCCGAGGGCCTCTCTACTTTGCTAAGGCTGGCCTTGAACTTGCGATCCTCCTGCCTCAGCCTCCTGAGTCGCTGGCATGACAGAATTGGGGGCCTGTCGCCAGCTGACCCCTCGGCCCTTCTCTACCTCACCGTGCCCGGCTAAAATATATATTTGAAAGACCAGATAGGAAATTGTTTTCCTTCCTCAAAATGCAAACAGCGCCCTCTTCCACCTCTGCAGGATTTCCGTTGGATTTCAGGTCTCCCTTTACCGTCTGGGACCTGGTGTCAGTTCTCCTCCAGCGTCTCCACGTCTCACGCAGGCTGGCTCTTGGAAATGTAAGAGAAGACAGTAAATGAGACTTCAGAAGAACAGACATAAAAAGGACAGAGCTCTCCCAGGATGGCGGACCTGGCGATATTTTATTTATGAAATAGTATTTACATTTTCAAGAGAGAACCTCTTCTGTTTGGATTCCTTCAAACATTCACTTCTATATTTATAACCCGTTTCCTCCACGGACGTTTGATGGACCTGCTAATGGTTCAGGGGAAAGGCATTTTTTTTTAGCATTTGAGGCAAAGATTGAATTGAAGGAGGACGGATGTGAATAATGGCGTATTTGGTTTCCTTGGCTCCTTGTGGGTGACCACCAGCTGGGTTTCCGCTGGAATAACCTGCAGCTGGGCCATTTTTCTGTATCTCCTAACGCCTACCTTGACATGGTCATGATTCTGTTTAAATGAGATACTCAGGAGGACAGAGGTGCACTGGAAGCCTTTTAAGGGGTTGTGTCTGCTGAGAAAGAACGAACCTGTGTAACGTGAACGAGACGCAGGACTTGGAGGCGGGGTCTCATTATGGGATAGCGTCCGACCTTCCTCTGCAAAACCAGTTTGGCCTTGTGCCCAGTTTTATCAAAGTCTCAGGCTGAGTTTCTGCATCTGTCAATGAGCAGATGCAGAAGTTTTCTTGGAAAGGCAAGAGTCCTAGGAGTCCCCCAAACACAGGAAAGGGGAAGGAAGTGGAGGACTTAAACTTTTCTCTTTTAAAATGTACCAAGAAGTGGGTATGTTGCTGCTGGCCGGTCATCTCAGCCCCTTGGGAGGCTGAGGCAGGAGGATGGCCAGTGGGAGGCCAGCCTCAGCCACTTAGGGAGGCCCTGACCAATGTAGTTAGACCCATCTGTAAATAAAATATAAAGCAGGCTGGGGAGTTCTAGTTCTGACTTTAGTGGAATATTACTCAGCCTTGAAAAAGAATGGAATGTTGGCATTTGCTGGTAAATGGATGGAGCTGGAGAATATCATGCTCAGTGAGATAAAGCAAACCCAAAAAAACCAAAAGCGGAATGTTCTCTCTGATATTTGGATGCTGATTCACAATGGGGGCGGGATAGGGGAGAATAGAGGTACTTTAGGTAGAGGGACTGAAGGGAGGGAAGGGTGTGGGGCAGGAAGGACAGTAGAGTGAACAGACGTGATGACTCATGTGCAGGTGTGACTGCATGACCATGTGATCCTGCAACATGGACAGTCAGAAAAATGAGAGACGACCCTCCATTTATGTCTGATCTGTCAAAATGCAGCCATGCCTTCTGCTGTCAGGTGCAACTCGTGAGAACAAATTTTAAAAATTAATAAAATGGGGGCTGGGGATGTGGCTCAGTGGTTAAGCATCCCCGGTTCCATCCCCAATACCATTAAAAAAAAAAAAAAAAAAAAAGAAAGGAAAAAAATCCACAGGGAGACACCATCACGTGTCACCCTGTGGGAGGGGACCTTCCCTATTAACAGGTTTGTAACCAGCCCGGTCATGGGTAAACATTAGGCGGTTATTCGGCAGTTTCGCTCCCACTAACTTTGCACACACACATGCACACGGGTCCAGGGATGCGCACCACATTAGTGTCAATAACTCACACGCACCAACCACCCAGATAAGCAGCAGCGAATGAAGGGCAGAAGCCGTCTCTGCCCCCAGGAGGAGGATCCTTGCCCCAGAGAGGCCCCAGGCCACCATGCACCTGCCACAGCAGGGGACGCAACTCGGGGACATTCCGTGCTCTGCAAAGCCCAGAAAGAAGAGCTGGTTCCCCGGGAAGACCCCGGAGCCTTTCCTGGAAAGCAGTGGAGAGAGCTGGAAGCTGGATTCTCGGCGGGTCCCATGGACCAACCACCAGCATAACGTCGCCGGGGGCGGGGACGCAGCCCCGTGCGCGGGTCCCGGGTTCAAGCCCCAGCTGGCCACGCCCGGGGTGTGGAACCCGCGGGTTTGAGAGCAGAGCGGGGAGGGGCCAGTGCAGCTCCGCACGGGCGGACGGTCCCCTGGGGGATGGTGCACCTCGGGGCCAGGCCGGGGCCACATGCATCCTGCAAGTCAAGGGCTCCTGCGTTCACACCCCGCGCCAGCCGCAGATGCGCCCGCAGAAATCACTGTGCAAATCAGCGTCTGACCCGGGAGGGGGCGGCCGCTGACCCTCAGCGACGCTTCTGCGTGTCCTTCAGGAGGCAAGAGAGCAGGTCCCCCGAGCAGAGGCGCACCGGGACGCGGAGGTGCAGCCAAGCGGCGCCGCGATCCCCCAGGTCGCCGCGCAACACGGTCTCCGGTGATGGACGCCACAGACGCAGCCCCAAGACGGCTGTCCCCCTGCAGCACAGTCCTTTCTTTGCAAAGTGTCCTTTTAGACTTTTAAAGGCTACTGACTTGCGTGACGTGTGCCGGTTCTGGAGCCAGCTCTGGCTCGGGTGCCAGGGATACAGCCAGCTCTGGATGCATCTGCAGATTATTTTTATTGGATCCTTTCAGATGCACGTGCCTGGGAGTGCGTTCGGACTCTGTGCACACGCGTGCAGTGTGACTTCCCATTCGTGTGGCTGCATGGGGTGTGGAGTTTCACTGCTCCTGTGTATTCACAGATGAGCACGGGAAAGTGAGTCCAGTTCACTCTACTGTCTGTCCTATTGCCGTCCCCACCTCCTTCCTTCCCTTCTGTCTACCCCGATTTCTAGTCTTCCGTTCCCCCTTACTGCAAACTACCATCCACCTATCAGAGAGAGCATTCTGCCTTTGGTTTGAAGGCTTGGGCTTATTTCAGATAGCAAAGTATTCTCCAGCTCCATCCAATTACCAGCAGATGCCATGAGTTCATTCTTCTTCATGACTGAGTAATATTCCATCATGCAGAGACATCACGTTCTCTTTATCCATTCTCCTGTTGAAGGGCACCTAGGTTGGTTCCATTGCTTGGCTATTCTGAATTGAGCTGCTGTGAACATTGATGTGGATGCTTTCTCAGGGGTTGGAGATGAATGTTTTGAAGCAGGAACTTTTAGCCCATCTATTCTTTGTTCTCTGACTCACCTTCTAGCTGGTGAAGCTGTGGGATGCAGGCTTAGGAAGGTATCACAGGGAAGTTTTTATCCTAGCTCTGTGGTCCATATTCTCCTGTGGATATAAATTAAAAATGATGTCTCCCAGGGATATTTGAAGCACAGTCCTCAGCCAACATGGTGCATCCTCCACGAGTGTTTGAACCACTCAGAATCCACAGTTCTGAGACCTTCTTTTGCACAAGAAGACAGCAGTACCCAAGTTAGGTTTTCCCAAGATGTTGAAGATGTTGTGAGTTGTGTAGAAATGAAGGAGGGGGGTTCACAGCTTCCCTGGGTGTGACTTATTCTCCAGGCACCTAAACCCAGTCTCCCCAGAGAGGGCAGAGCCTGTGGGATTGATTGACAGGCTGGGACCTGGCTGTAGACCCCAGACTCCATCTGCTTAGAGAAAATCAACCTGGAGTCAACGCTGCATATTTCAGCCTCATCTCTCCGGAGAACCTAAAAGCCCAAATTGCACCTGGGTTCAAAGGGCACACGAGACATTTCAGGAGAGGGTCCTCTCACGTCCCTTCCATGCCCACTGTGGAAATTCCTAAGCAGGTCTCACTTACTGGGGACGAGGCGGGAGACTTCAGCTTTCCAAGGAAATTCAAGTAACAAAACATTTTCAAAGGCATTTGATGCTCAGTATTTCATCGGCGGAGCAGGTAACCTATAAATGTTCATTTGAATCTATGCGTATGGCAAGGAATAATTATATATATTTTTTCACCATAGAAAGCCAGGGAGTAGGGAGAGATTTTCATGACTCAGTTCCTTTTCTGACTTCTTCCTCGAATTCCAAAACCTGGTGTTTTCACATCTGCAATGCATGCTGCTAATGTCGATATCTCTGATCTTTGAACAAAGGGCCTCTCCTGTGTCCTTTCCAAATGCTTTTCTGCTCCTGTTTTGGAATTTCCTGATCCAAGGTTATGAGAGATGTTGAACCGATTTTCCAGATTGCAACCTGTTAAAATGAAAAAGCCGTTGAATCTTTATTATGCATTGCTTTTAAGAATGTGGGAAATCTCTTTTCTAATAATTTAATTCTCTCTCTCTCTCTCTCTCTTTTTTTTAAATCTTTTGAAACAACTCACGTTAACTTTTTTTCTTCCTTCTTTCCTTTTTTTTTAATTTTTTTATTTTTTGGCAGTAGTATCATTGTAACCCCCAAACTGCATCTTCAGGGATTTCTAACATATTTTTTTTTTTTACAAGTAACATTTTGAATTTGTTCTTCTGGACATCTTTCAGTTTCTCTGCATTTACCGTATTTCATGTTTTTATTTTTTGTTGTTGTTGTTGTTGTTGTTTTTTGGAAATCCAAATGTAAAAGATTTTAACTTTTTTTTATTACTTTTTTTTTTCTTTTATTGGGTAGAATCTCTCTCTTCTCTGAATTTTTGGCAAACCTGTTGTTTTTGAATTCTCTTTTTTTTTCCCCTTTATTTTCTTCTCCAATATAACCCCAGGAGCGAACACAAAGAAAATCGCAGATGATATCACCAGTAATGAGCGTGGTGACGATGAAGGTATTTTTCATTTTTTTTTTTTCCCAAAGCTCAAGTCCAATGCATGATTTTATATTTTGTTCTATCTCTCTTTCTCTATATACGGCTTTTTTCCTCCCCCGCCATTTCAACCCGTTTTTCCTCCCGTTCTTTGAAAACTAGTGCACTTGAGTGTGCTTTTTATTTATTTTCTTCTTGTTAAAAAAAAAAAAAGAAAAGAAAAGAAAGAAAGAAAAACACGGTCCTTTTAAATCTGGGAGGAACCCTACAGACGTTCTTTCTAGACCTGAGATGGAATCAGACACGATTTGCAAAGAAATTCACGTTTTCTCTTTTTTTTCTTTTTTTTTTTTTTCTACTGGGTCACAAGCAGAGAGAATAGAATTGTGAACAATGCATGGTTTGCTAGCAGCTTTTCCTCCTTCCCCACGTGGCTTTGTAAGTGCAGAGTTCATTTTGAAAGCTGGGTCTTCTGGCTGTAAAGGTTTTTCTTGATTTCACTTTGATTTTTTGAATTTTTTCTTGGCAGACCTACAGATTGCAAAGCAGGTTCCCCAGTGTCTGCTCACAGTGAAGTACATTAAAAAGCGCGCAAACGAGATCCGTCTCTGTCTTTCCAAGCGCCGCCTTGGAGACCCCAACAGCCCAGAGACAGACAGGAGTCTGAGAAGCCCAGGAAGGTGCACAGACTGGCTCCCTGCCTCTTCCTCTTCCTGCCAGAGCTGTTGGAAAACTTTATTTTTTTCCTGCGCCCACCCTTGTCTTGCTGTGGGATGAGCGTGCTCAAGAAACGCTCTCCAGTTGCTAGAGAAATTGTCCGCAGGAACTGCGGCCATGTCTCATTTGATTTGATTTTTTAAGTTGGAAGCTGAGCTGGTTTCCCAGCAGGAGAGCAACGCCTCTCTTTTGTCCTTGGAATAATAGAATAGTTGGTGTTAAAGAAAAGAAGGAGCTGAACAGAGAGACCGGTCTTTACTTGCAGAGAAATTGGACTAAATGTCTATCCCCCCCTCCCCCAGAAACTTGGCATGGTGGTTGAGGTTCCAAGGGGTCACCTTGGGGTCTCCCAGGTGAGTTTGCTTTCACCTGACTGGTGACATTTGTCTTCCCCAAAGCATCTGCTGCCAATTGTCCCACGCCCTTGACTTCTTGCATCAAGTCACCACGAAGAAATAAGATGAGATTCCCAACACGAGGACGAGACTCAGCATTTAACCTTGTCATTGTTTTTTTTACTGCTAAATCAACATAAAATAAACCTCCTTTTTATAATATATATAAAAAAAAATGGTACCAGGGATTGAATCCAGGAGTGCTTTACTCCTGAGCCACATTTCCAACCCTTTTTATTTTTTTATTTCGAGATAGGGTCTCACTAAGGTGCTTAGGGACCTTGCTAAAGTCGCTGAGGCTGGCCTCCAACTTTTGAGCCTCCTGTCTCAACCTCCCGAGTTGCCAGGAACACGGGTGTGTACCAGGGCACCTGGTTCCTCTTTCTGATTCTCTTTGGTCCTTTTGAGGCTGAACTAATTTTCTTTTCATGCTAATAATGTGTCCTTTTTCTTTTCTTTTTTGAATTTGAACAAATTAAATATCTGCTTATTGTTTGCACCAGCCCCACGCAGAGCCAGAAAGAGGGGCAGGTGAGAGGAAGGAGTTTTACTTCCTACAAAAAAATTTTTTTTTTTGGAGGGGGTCCCAGGGACTGACTTCAAGGGCCCTGGACCCCTGTGCCCCTCCCCAGCCCTATTTTGCATTTTATTTAGAAACAGGGTCTCACTGAGTTGCTCGGGGCCTCAGTTTCTGAGGCTGGCTTTGATCTCAGGATCCTCCTGCCTCAGCCTCCTGAGCTGCTGGGATGAAAGGTGGAAGCCACTGCGACCAGACCTTCTAGGTGAATTTTTAAAGAGGAAATAAAGGACTCTCTCTTTTCTGGGTTAAATAGCTGCAACGTCTCGGGGAGTCTGCCGCTCTTTCTTGTACTTTACTGTGACCAGTGGGTTTGTCCTCTCCTCTGGACCCTTCCAAGCAGACTCTGCCTGGAGCACTCTGCCGAATAATGTGAGGCCACCTCCACAATTCCTTTGTGACATTTCAGAAGTACAAAACTTCATCAAAGAAAACTTTGAAAATAAGCGTACTAAAGGTTATTTATTCGTTTACTTATTCGCACTGGGGATTGAATCCCGGGGTACTTAACCACTGAGCCCCAGCCCCAGCCCTTTTTATTTTTGTTTTAGAAACAGGGTCTCACTATGTCTCTCAGGCCCTCGCTAAGTTCCTGAGGCTGGCCTCCAAACTGCCATCCTCCCACCTTGGCCTCCCTAATTGCCAGAATTGCAAGTGTGCACCACCACGTCTGGCAATAGGTTTTGCTTTGATCACATGCAGACCGTGATTCTCGCACATCGATGTGCATGTCTGTGTCAGTTGTTAGAATAAATACATGCATACTTCCATCCATATTTATAATCGAGTCCAGTCTTCTTCCATATGAAATGTGGCCAAAATAGCAGATGAACGCCCGATTGGGTTATGCAGTCATGATTTTTCCAAAGGCAGTCTCTGTGCATAGTCCCTGGATGATTTTTTTTTTTTATTTTTTTGTCATGGTAGACCATTGCAAAATATTATGTTCACATCCTTGCTCATTAAAATAATAATTACAAACAGCCCTGGGGAGCTGCCAGTCCCAATTGCACATCATATTCTCTCCAAAAATATCCAGCAGTGGCCAGATCTCACCTTGAGTTTGGACTACTTTCCTTTTTTCTTTTTTCTTTTTCTTTTTTTTTTTTTTAACTTTTTCTGTTTTTTGTTACTTCAATATTTTGCTATCACTGCAAATCAATAAACCCCAGCAAGAAAACTCGCTTTTTTCCTTTTTGCTTTTTGCACATCTTCTGTTCCGTTGGTCATTTTGAAGCGTCTGTTTGGGTGCTTGGCCCTCCTCGGTCCTGGCTGGGAGAGCTGAGCGCTTCCCTCCTACTTTTCTGATGTTTATCAAGCGCACCCGGCCATGCCGTGGAATGCCCACTGATGGGCGTTCTTTGGTCCGTTTGACTTTTGCGAGATGAGCAACAGCAGATCTTGCAAGGATGCCGAGCGCACCTGTCACGCACGCCCGTTTTAGGGTCGGAGCGAAGCCTGGGGGACGCTCGCTGGACCTTCCTGAGCCCTCCGATCCCTAAGGCCGCCTGTGCGCAGAAGAGACAGAGAGAGATGCTTTTGCGGGCGGGCACGATGCTCCTCTTGAAATATCCTGCCTTTTCTTCTTCTGTTCCTTTTGCTGTTCTTTTTCTTCTGATGTTTGTGTGCAGGAGCTGGGACCTCGGCCGGGAGCAAATGCTAGGCCACGGCTCTGCCTCCGAGCCACACACCCCTCCCACCAGACACCCAAATGTCCCCGCAGAGAACATTTCCCAGCCTTGGGCACTGTCCCTGGGCCACCTTACCAAGGCTTCCGCCCGCCCTGAATTAATAATAATAATAATAATAATAATAATAATAATAATAATAATTAATCATCATCATCCCTTGGGCTCCAAGGCTGTGGCCTCCAATAGGGAGGCCGGGCCTCCTCGGCCCCGGGCGGAGCAGGCGGTGCCCGGTGGCGTTCTTCACTGTGTCCTGTCGCTGGTTTTCTCCGCAGATATCCACGACCAGAGCAGCAAGAAGCCGGTCATGGTCTACATCCACGGCGGCTCCTACATGGAGGGGACAGGCAACATGATTGACGGCAGCATCCTGGCCAGCTACGGAAACGTGATCGTCATCACCCTCAACTACCGGCTGGGCATCCTGGGTGAGTGAGGCACGCAGGACGGACGGACGGACGTCTGCCCAAGGCGGAGCCGGTGGGGATGGGCAGGGACCGCTGTGCGTCGCGACTGGCGTCCTGCGTTCGAATCCTGCTCCTCCGCGCCGGGATCAGCCTGCCGTCGGGCTCAGCCGTTGTGGGGGAGACGGGGACGGGCCCTGCCTGGACCCACGCCGCTCGCAAAAGTCCCTCAAGACCCAGGGCAACTTGGATCGGAGGGCTGCTTCTTCCTCGAGCTCGTTGATTCCTAAAGGGATGGTCGGCACCTGCGGGGTCCTGGGGTCGCCGTGACCGCTCGGCCTAGGTGCTTTCCTTTTTCAGGGGTGGGTAGTCTTCCTGGGTCAGGGAACAAAATAGTGCCTCTGGTTTCCTAGCTCGAATGTGGGACCGGGGACGTTGTCCTGTGCTTCCAGCTTTAGGTGCTGAAACTGAATTCTTCTGAGGACTTGGCTCATTTTGTGATTTAAAGTCCGGGCGCCTTGGGGAAGGTCTTGGCGATTAGAGGTCACGTGCATTACTGAAGCAGTCCGTCTGCCTCCTTCCAAGTGAGGTGGGGAGGTTAGACTTCACCACCCAGCTCCAATCGTGGTCTTGCAGAGCGTTGCCAGTTCACGTCTGTGTGAAAATATGTGTTTTCAAGGTGAAATAATAATAATAACAAGTTTTAACAAGGTGGTCCTGGACTTGGTACTGAGCTACCATCTTCCAGGGAACTGAGGCCGCGTGAAGACTCACCCCTCCAAGGCTGATTCTGGGGATTAAATCAGAAAGATGTCAGACCTATCACTCAGGGTGACAGGCAGGAGCTGACTGAAGGGATGGAAGGGGAAGGGGACACTCTCAAGGGACAGAGGGGTCCTCTCAGAGAGGAGGGGACAACAGGCCTCTCCTGCATCCAGTTTTATGGGGTCCCAGGGAAGTTTCCAGAGAGTCCCGCCCAGGTCCACCTCCTGGCTTTTGACGGACAGCAGGGCAACCTCAGACTGTCCAGCCCCCACGGCCGTGGCCACTCTGGGTCACCTTGCCCAGGCTGGCTGGCTCTCACTGGCCCCTGTTCCTGCAGGTTCTATGGTGGAGGAATGACCCTGGTCTCCCTGGGCCCTGGGACCTGGTCTGTGTCGGGGTCACAGAGTCCCCTTCAGGGTCACTGGGTTCCTCTGGGACATGATTTCAGGCTGCGTGTCTCCTGCAGGCAGCAGGCGGTTGGTGAGGAAGGGGACGTGGGCTGTCCACGGAGGCCCGGCAGGGCTGCCGGCCAGCGGCTCCTGGGAACAGAAAGCCCGTGGGGTCAGCTCATCCCCTGGACCTTGGGTCCCACCACCCACGTCCGTCTGTCCATCCTGTAACCAAACGAGACGTGTGTGTCACAGTGTGGTCATGACACAACATCAGATATGAATTAAAAGGCACAGAAATGCAAAGCCCACCCCCCACGGGGACCCTTGGACCCCAGGAGAAGGTGGCGCATCCTGCCAGGGTGGTTTGGGCTGGTGGCTCTGGCGGCCAGTGGCTGAGAGTGGACGCTGGGCTTCTTGGGGGTTCACAGAGGTCTGTCCTCACAGAGAGGTGGGTGAGGAAACCAGGCACGAGGTCCCTCAGGTGGTCTGGTCCCAGCAGGACCTGTGGCCCTGCGTCCCGAGGGCAGCCCTGGCTCCTGGCTGGCCCTTCCTGGGAAACCCTGTTTAATTTATTTTTTTAAAGAAGCGAGAATATAAAGGAAGAGAGAGGCTGACGGATATCTTCCTACCGCTACTTCTGTTCCCAGCAGAAAACCAAGATGGTTGTTTCTGAACTTTTCTGTTTTCTCGCCAGGTGGGTAAAGAATACAAGACCGCGGCTTCCCCCACGTAAGTGGCGGAAAAGTCTCCTTTCCCATCCTCTTGGTGTTTAATAGGATGGTGTTTTTTTTTTTTTTTTTCTTAACCCAAAAGGAATAGTAAACAGGTGATTTAGGATAGAAGTGGAAACAGGAATCCGGAAGTGGAAAGAAGAACATCGATTTATGATAAGACTCACCTGAGCTAGTACCTTCTCTGCCTCTGTTTATGGTGTGGAATCCAGGACCCTCAGTAAATTCCTTTTTGGAAATATTGTTAGTATTAGTACCAGGGATTGAATCCAGGTGTGCTTAACCACTGAGCCACATTCCCCAGCCTTTATACACACACACACATATATATATATATATATATATATATATTTTTTTTTTTTTTTTTTTTTTTTTTTTTTTTTTTTTTTGAGTCAGTGTCTGACCATGTTGCTTAGCATCTCTGAGGCTGGCCTTCAACTTGCGATCGATCCTCCTGCCTCAGCCTCGGGAGCTTCTGGGATAACAGACTTGAACCCCTGTGTCCAGAGGGTCAGCTGACTTTCTGAGTCTCTTTCCCTGAGTCAAAAAAGGAGTAGATTCTCTACCTTGCTAGGGGATTGTGGAACAGTAAAAAATTTTAGTGCTTCAGAATATCCCTGGCAAATCATAATGAAATAACTCATTCTCTTATTATTATTATTATTTTTTTTGTCGTTAGAGATGAACACCATACCTTCTATTTATCTTTTATGGGGCACTGAGGATGGAACCCAGTGCCTCACACGTGCCAGGCAAGCGCTCTGCCACTGAGCCCCAGCCCCGGCCCTCTATTATCTTTTAATTGGAAATAAATTTTAAAATTATGTTAAATATCCACGGATTCCTCTAGAAGTTCCTTCGCCCACATCCACGGCAACCATTAATACACACACCTTACCTTTTCTATCATTATTCAGGTCGTTGAGCATCTTATTACTGCTGCTACTGGTCCCGGATTCTAACGCAAAGGGCCCACGATGTATCTGCTAAGATCTATCAAAAATGGTCACAGAGCCGGGCACAGAGCCCCGCGCAGCGGTGCGTGGGGTGATCCCAGTGGCTCGGGAGGCTGAGGCAGGAGGATGGCGAGTTCAAAGCCAGCCTCAGCCACTTAGGCAGGCCCAAAGCAGCCCAGTGAGACCCTGTCTCTAAATAAAATGCAAAATAGGGCCGGGGAGGTGGCTCAGTGTCGGGCCCTCGCTTGGCCTGGGGGCGGGGGAAGCTCTGAGTTCAGCCTCTCTTGCTGCAAATGACGGACTCAGAGAAAAACAAAGAGCAACAAAGAGCAACGCACCCTCGCGGAGGCAGCTTGATTCCAAAGTGCTCATCAGGCACTTGTGACCCGGGAACGAACCCGGCCCCCTGGGCACTTTTGTCCGTCCGCGGGACTTTTCCGTGGGGACTCTGCAGGCCCAGCTGCCCAGCCACCCGGCCTGGAGCCCCGTCATTCACTACCCACGCCCAGGACTCACGGGCAGGTTGTTCCGAGGCAGCAAAACTGCCCGGAGGTGCCCGGGCGGGTGGCGGGCGTGGTCCTCAGCGGCCAGCGCCTGTGGCCTCCAGGGTCTTGGGAGGGATGCAGGGTGCTCAGTGCGTTCGGCGGAGCGTCTTCCGTCCAGGCTGCCCTGCGGCTTCGCCTCGGCAGCAGGGAGAGCGCAGACCGGGGCTCGGAGTCCAGCCCCTCGGTCCCCGTGCGCAGCTCCGCGGTGGCCGCGCCTGCTGAGGACGCACCCGGACGCCTGGCTGAGCCGGGGCTGCAGCCTTTGCCCCCTGCAGACCGTCGCCGGCTCCCTCTCGCCCTGCACCTCCCACACCGCGTGTCCCACTGCCTCCCCAGGAAGGTCCCCCAGGTAGAGGCCGGCAGGACGTCCCTCCAGGGCTGAGGCCGCGTCCGCTGCGGCTCCTGCCTGGGCCCGTCGAGGATGGTGCCTCCACCTCGGGGTGGCCTCCTTTCTCTGAGCTGCCCGGCGCCTGTCAGCTGGTGACCCCGTCGCGGCTCTGCCATGGTCCCCATGGATCCTGTCCCTTCGTCTGCTTTAGGATGGACACAGCGCGGTTCACAGCCGCCCACCGCCTCCCCGCCGCAGGGACAGGCCAGGTCTGAGCTCTGGGTCCCGCATGGTTCCTTCCATCTCAGCCAGAGGCTGTTCGGGGTCGTCAGAGAGGAAAGCTGGGTTGGAGTCAGGTGTGATGCGGGCCTCAGGGAGGCCGCAGTGTGTCCTTCAGGGTGGCCGATGGCACTGGGGTTGCTGTGGAGGGTGCTGTGCTGAGTCCCCCGAAAGACCCCGGAGAGGGAGGGACTGCGTCCTGCCCACACGGGAGTCAGTGAAGGGCCTCTCCTGAGCAGGGGACGTGGGTCAGCATCAGGCGGGAGTGATGTCGAGTCACCTCAGGGTCCATCTTGATTCACTCAAGCGCAGAGGGACTGCAGCACTGACCCGTGGGCGTCAGATGTGCTGCCGGTAGTAACGAGCAAAAGGCGAGGGGACTGCGCTGTGTGTCCACGTGGTGAGGGGCAGGTCCCTGCTGTGCGTCCACCTGCTGAGGAGCAGGTCCCTGCTGTGTGTCCACCTGGTGAGGAACAGGTCCCTGCTATGCGTCCACCATGGTGAGGGGCAGGTCCCTGCTGTGCGTCCACGTGGTGAGGGGCAGGTCCCTGCTGTGCGTCCACGTGGTGAGGGGCAGGTCCCTGCTGTGCGTCCACGTGGTGAGGGGCAGGTCCCTGCTGTGCGTCCACTGTGGTGAGGGGCAGGTCCCTGCTGTGTGTCCACGTGGTGAGGGGCAGGTCCCTGCTGCGTGTCCACGTGGTGAGGGGCAGGTCCCTGCTGTGCGTCCACCGTGGTGAGGGGCAGGTCCCTGCTGTGCGTCCACGTGGTGAGGGGCAGGTCCCTGCTGTGCGTCCACGTGGTGAGGGGCAGGTCCCTGCTGTGCGTCCACCGTGGTGAGGGGCAGGTCCCTGCTGTGCGTCCACCGTGGTGAGGGGCAGGTCCCTGCTGTGCGTCCACCGTGGTGAGGGTCAGGTCCCTGCTGTGCGTCCACGTGGTGAGGGGCAGGTCCCTGCTGTGCGTCCACTGTGGTGAGGGGCAGGTCCCTGCTGTGTGTCCACGTGGTGAGGGGCAGGTCCCTGCTGCGTGTCCACGTGGTGAGGGGCAGGTCCCTGCTGTGCGTCCACCGTGGTGAGGGGCAGGTCCCTGCTGTGTGTCCAGTGTGGTCATCAGAAGCTCAGGTGGATTTTCTGTTCCACAGATGGACCCTTGTTCCTCACTCTTTCCATGAGCACATGATTGACAGTTGCCTTTGGACCTGGGGAGCCTGCCCTTGGTGGCCCTTGGTGGCCCTTGGTTGCCTGGCGTCCATCTCGACGTTGGCGTTGGTCCACCAGAGCTCTGACGTCCCCGTCTGACCTTTAGCAGTGTGGGAAACACCTAAGCGCTGTTCCCCGTGGCTGTCCTGTACCCTGGCTGTCCCCGACCTCAGACCCTCCATGTCCATGGGTTCCCGCCGCGGTACCTTTACGGTCTTGAGCGATGTCACCTACGCTCTGCAGGACGTTTCCCTGGGGTGATTCTGGTCTTGTAGCCATTGCAACCTTCCGTCCCAGGGAAGGTTGGGCAGTGGTGGGTGGAAGTCCTGATTCTCCCTACGGCCACCCATGGCATGACCGGGGCAGGTGCTTTGGGAACGTCACTCAGAAATGACCCCTGGAGCCAATCACGGACAATTAGGGAGCCAGCGCCGGAAGGAACCGTTGAGGTGACGCCAGCAGTGTGCCTGCTCTGTGCCCAGTGGCTCCAGGGCTTTTGCAGGGTCTCAGCTTCTCCCCGACAGGGACCACGTGTGGACCAGGCTGGGAGGCGCCTGGGCTGTGCAGCTCTGTCTATGATGCATGTTCAGCGGGACGCGTCTGGACGCTGCTGGGGGACAGCGTCCTTCCTCCCGAGGGGCAGACTCTGCAGCCGCGGCTGCGCCTCTGTGGGCAGGAAGGGAACGTCCTGCAGATCTTGCCGGGTGGTGGCCACGCGCTGGACGCACATCTGCGGAGCAGCTTCACGGAGTGCTGCCGCTCCTGGGTCCGTCCCGCCGTCCCCTCTTTAGATGCTAAAGGTGCAGCCCCCCGTTTGGGGTCAGACCTCTGTATTTTCCTGACGCTGTGCCTCGCCTGGCCCTTCTGGATGCTTTAGGAGGGATTTCTTCTAAGTGGCTAATGAAGCCTCGCTCACGTCTGCAGCCAGGAGGGTCGCAGTGTCCGCCTCTGAGGTCCAGGGAGGTGACCTGGGGAGCCCCGGGATCCGAGGCACTGGATTAGGGCTTTCCTCTTGCGCCTCCTAGTGGCCACACACGGCCATTGCGTTCCGTAGATTTACGGATCTGGTTAGAGGGGTGGGAAAATCAGGGGCCAGGGTTCTGCCCCCTCCCCAAAAGGCAGCTGGGGGCTTCTCCGGTGGGAGAACAATGACAGATAAAAATTGCACGAATGCACCACATGCGGCACCATGGTTCGCTAACTGCACAGACAACCCAGTGGCTAAATGGCACTGATTCACAGTTGCGTGGCCCCGTGTTTTCTAAGTGTGTGGCGGAATGTTGAAAATCTGCTGTCCGAGCCATTTTCAAGCGTCTGCTGTGTTGTTATTGTTGCTAGGTGACGGAAGACGTCTCTGGAACAGTTTGGTGCTGTTTATCTGAGCCATTGGACCTTTGGACCCACGTCTGTCTTTCCCCACCCTTAAGTCCTTTGGCTCTCTGTTTCTATGGATCAACTTTTTGGGATCCCTCATGTGCATGCAGTATTTGAGTTTGTGACCCTGGCTTATTTCAGAAAGTAATATCTTTTAGGCTCGTCCATAGTATGGGAAATGATAGCATCTCCCCTTTGTTCTGGCTGTGTAGTATTTCCTTCAGGTGTTTGTACCTTGTTTATTTCCAATTTTTTTTTTTAAATTGGTGTATTTTAGAATTACACAAGGGAGGGATTTCTTGTTACATCTTTGAACACAAACACAAAGGAACAATGTAATTCAGCCAACATCCTTCCCCAGCACTGTCCCTCCCTCCCCTCCTTCTTTCCCCTGGTCCCTTTCCTTGACTCTTCTTCCTTTGATATTTATGACATTCAGTCACATCTTTCTGTTCCTTTTTCCTGTCTAGCTTCTGCATATGACGGAAAGCCTATGACCCTTGAGTTTATGATGTGGGCTTATTTCGCTTAACATCATGGTCTCAATTTCCACCCTCTTTTCTGCCAGTGACATAATTCATTCTTCTTTAAGGCTGAGTAATATTCCATTGTGTATGCACAACACGCTGCCTTTATCCATTCTTCCATTGGTGTATACCAAGGCTGGTTCTACAGTTTGGCTCTTGTGAACTGTGCTGCTGTAAACCTGTGTCCCCACAGTTATTTATTATTTTTTTATCATTGTTTATTAGTCTGTAATGTTTTGTTTCTTCTGTTGACGGGCATTCGGGTTGATTCCACACCTTGGCATTTGTGAGTAGTGTGTCTCAATCTGCCTGGGAGTTCAGTTGTCTCTTCAAAGACTAAAAAAAAAAAAATTGTGTGGACCCAAGTCTCAGTTTACATGCATCATCATGCTGTGGAGAGTTTCCCTGAACTACTTAGAAATTGCTGCTGAATTTCTTAAAAGAGACTGGAATTTTATTTGCAGAGTGTAGCTATGTGTGGAGATCAGAATGTTCTAACAGAATTCCTGGGACCCTGGCTCAGCCGGATACATAATGCGCAGTGCCCTCTTCCCAGAGCGCCATTGAATTTTGCATTGATCGCCCCCCGGGAACATGCCCTGTCCAGATGGCGCTTCCTGGAAATTCTACTTTCAGCGCAGAGTCTCTTAAGACAGCTCGTTCTAAAAGCCGCCTCAGTTTGCTTTCTGGTCCATTTTGCTTAATTTGCAAAATTTGCTTAATTTGCGCTGAGGGCGGATGGCTTTCCGTGGATAAAGACGGTGGTGTCTGTCCCCCAGGGGACACAGGGACCTAAGTGTCTCTCACGGATTCTATGGGGGGACCAGAGGTGGCTGCCATGTTCCCGTGAGAACATGGAAATCGAGAGGCCAAGTCCGGGAGCTGGGTGGGTGTCGGCTGGAGAGGGAGGATCATTCCATTGGCAAAAAGGTCTTTAAACGACCCCTGAAAGATAAAGAGAGCGGTGCCTGGAGAAAACCATGCTAAGCCAATCAGCCAGCCCCCCAGAACAAACCCAAGGCTGATTTTTTTTTTTTTTTTTTCTGATAAGCGGTTGCTAATTCACAATAAGGGGGGTGGATTATTTTGCATTTTTAAAAAGTCACATCAATAAAATAAAATAAAATGAAAAGATTCCGGAGGTTGATGTGCAGATGCCCGCTGCGCAGATTCTGGCCTGTCTACACCCTCTTCCCACCACTGGCCTGCGAACCAATCGTAGCAGGTGCAATTTGCCACAAGCGTGAGCCCATGTCACACTGCTGTCAATCGGGGCTCTGGTGGGTGCCCAGTCCCGCCCATGAGTCAGAAGCACCACACGCGGACCCTGGTGGAAGGAGGCCCAGCCTCCTGGATGGTCATGCAGCCTGCAGATCGCAGCCAGGGGAGGCAGGGAGGCCTGCAGAGAGCTGGCCTCGAGCCGTCACACGGGGACCAGGGCGTAGCTGGGTGGCAGGACGACCCTGGGTTCAATTCCTGGTCGGGCAAAATAAAAAAAATAGAGAGAGATTGATTGACATAGCTGCATCCGATCACAGGGTCAGGATGACGTGTCCTTAGATTAGCAAGTACTATGGAAATGCCTCTCTGTGAACCGAGAGCTGTTCCTCAGGGGAACACCGGGCGGCGTCAGGGCCCCTTGGGGGTCAGATGCGTTCCAGGCGGAGGACCAGCCGCGGACTAGGCGGAGGTTGAGGTGGAGGACCTGCCGGGCCTTTGCGGGAATCGAGGCCGAGCATCGGCTGGGCCTCCGCGAGGTGGACGGCGGCGGGCTCCAGGCCTCCTGCTCCCGATTCGGGATCCCATGCCTGAGTTTCTTTGCGTTCGGTACGATGGCATTTAGGACGGCCTCAAAAATAAGGGAGGGGAGGCCGAGTCCCGTGCAGGCAGGGTGGACGCAGGTGAGGCGGACCGACACGCGCTTCGCACACGAATCAGCACGTGCTCCCGGGACGCTCCAGCGTGCTCGTGACGCACTCCTGGGCGTGCAAGGTTCGCACACGCGTGCGCACAGGTAGGCGGACACACCGGTGTCGGCCTTCCCGTCTGTACAAAGGGCCTCCTGGGTACAGCCTCTTCTTGACTGCACCAGTTTTCTTCTGTCCTCCTCCTCCTGCTCCAATTCCTCCTCCTCTTCCTGCTGCTCCTCCTCCTGCTCCTCCTCCTGCTCCTCCTCCTCTTCCTCCTCCTCCTGCTCCTCCTGTTTTTCTTCTTCTTTGTTTCCTTTTGTTATTCTGCATGAATTTCTTGGCTCTCGGTGTCTGGCTAGGTCCCTTTCTCACTTTCGATCACATTTCATCAAATGTTCTCCTCAGGGATGTGGATCCAGCCTCAGCACTTCCTCCGGCACTTCAGATACAAGCGGGAGACTCTATTGCTTCCCATCTGGCTCTTCTATTTAATTTATTTTACGTCCTAATGAGTTGCACCTGACAGCAGAGGGCATGGCTGCATTTTGACAGATCAGACATAAATGGAGGGTCGTCTCTCATTTTTCTGACTGTCCACGTTGCAGGATCACATGGTCATGCAGTCACACCTGCACATGAGTCACCATGTCTGTTCACTCCACTGTCCTTCCTACCCCACACCCTTCCCTGCTTCACCCCCTCTACCTCATGTAAAGCAACTCTGTTCTTCCCTATCCCTCATCCCTTACTGTGAATTAGCATCTGCTGATCAGAGAGAACATCTGACCTTTGGTTTGTGGGTTTGGCTTAGCATGATATTCTGCAGCTCCATCCATTTACCAGCAAATTCCTTTATTTCATTCTTCTTTAGGGCTGAGTAATATTCCATTGTGCATATGTACCACGTTTTCTTTATCCATTCATCTGTTGAAGGGCACCTAGGTTGGTTCCATAGCTTAGCTGTTGTGAGTTGAGCTGCTATAAACACTGACGTGGCTGTGTCACTGTAATGTGCTGATTTTAAGTGCTTTGGATATAAACCAAGGAGTGGGATAGCCGGGTCACATGGTGGGTCTATTCCAAGTTTCCTGAGGAATCTCCACACTGCTTTCTAAATGCAAATCAAAACCGCTCCTCATATTTCTTAATAATCTTCTGCCCCTGAGCATGGAAATAGCCCTTGGAAATTATCACCAGCTCCTTCCTGCCTTTTATTATCTGTGTATGTTATTTAAGATTTCTTATACCCACTGTATTTATTGAAAGCATACAACTCAGTGTTCATTAGCATATCCACAACTTTGTGCCATGATTAACACCATGTGTATATACATTTTTGACATTTCATCAGTCTGAGGAGACATCCTGTATCTATTTCCCTGAGACCTCAAGAGTTGGCAACTACTCTCTTTCTCTCTGATGATTTGCATTTTCCAAACATTTAAATAAATTAATCATGCAATTTCTTTACTTGTTTTCAGGGCTTATCTCTGTTGTGGGCTGGATACACTGTATCCTGCTGCAGAACAGGCAGTATGCTGTATTTTGTTATTTTTTATGACCACGTAATATTCCATTGTATTAATATGCCATGATTTGTTTATTTATTCATGTGCTTGTGCACATTGGGCCTTTTCTCCTTTTCTTAATTTGGATAATATTATGCTGTAAACATGTATGCACACCTATTTCTCTGGACCTATGTTAAATTTCTCTTATGTATGTGTCTGCCGGTCAAATTGGTGGGTCATGTGATCTAAATTCTTCTGTACCTCCCAAATCCATTTACAGTCCACCTGCACTGTTTTACATGAGGGTCATGTTCCATCCTAACCAACATTTTTGCTTCTCTCTTTTACTAGAACCGTTGCACTGAATGCAAATTGGTGTAATACGCTGATAATAATTTGCAGTTTCCCACTAGCAAAGGAAATTGAATTAACTATTCATGAGCTCATTGGCAGTGTGTACTCCTATCTGGAAAAACATCTATTCAGAACCTCAGTTTTAATTTGCTGGCTTCTCTTTTTATAATTGAGGGTTAAGGCATTTTTTAAAAAAAATAGGATATTCCAGATACCCTTTGCTTATCAGATGCAGGATCCACCACGTATGTAGGATTTTGATCCTACCTAGTCGAACGGACATTTCCAGCCAGTGGTGTGTCCACGACCTTCATTCTTCATTTCACTGAGCAGCAACTTTTAAGAACGACTCTTATCTGTTCGAACGGACTGGATGCATTTCCACATCTCACGAATCCCGTGCTCACTGTGAGCCCCTTGGCTTTCCCAAGGGTCCGAGCTGCCCCGTGATTGCAGAGACCCCAGACAAGGAGAAGGGGTCATAGAAGCATAGCCAGGACCCAGCAGCCATACGAGGGTCTGCAAATAAGGGTCCAGTTCAGTGAGTTCACCCAGGGGAAGAAGGCCCTGACTCTGCAGGATCTCCATTGGCAGGTGGGAAAGAATCAGCCCCTCCATCGGAGGCCGCCATGGCTGCCCACATCTCCAGGCCGGTTCGTTCATACATCCACACGCGGGTGGGACGCTGTCCCCGTTTCGGGTCAAGCACCCAATCCACGAGGTCACCTGGGGGTTCGGAATTCGAGACCACAAGAAAAGGAAAGAGAGGGAGATTCTTAGGTAAGGGAGGTGGGCGGGCGATTTTACCCGTACTTAACACAGCTGGTTGCTTCTGGGAAAGCACAATCGCAGATTCATTCTGTCATTTATTCAAGATACGCATCTAATGTATATATCTAAAGGCTAGGCTGTCACTGGGATATATGATGCGTGCTTATTCCATGATCACACATCATATGTGTTTAATATCCACCTCTATATAATCCAGTATATATAGGATATATATAATATGCATTCACATCCGTACATATATATTATATACAGGTTAATACACCTAAAACATATACATGCTAATATATTTTAGATATGTAATATACATGTTAATATATTTTAGATATGTGATATATATCCCAGATAGATATATGTGATGATGACTAATTATATTATATATCCTATATATCCTATATTTTATAATGTATTATTGGATTTTATTTTAGTTATTTTAAGTATCGTATTTTCACATATTATATATGATATTTATATGTATTATATGTAACCAATATATGTTGAATACATAATATGTATATATGTACTATATAGGTATGTATAATATATATAATACATAGATGCATACTGTATGATATTAAATATATGTGCATATCATACATATTAATATATATTTATATGTACATATTAATACATATTTTACATGAATTATATGCATCATAGATATATAATGTGTGATAGTAGAATAATCGTATTATCAAATATCCAATATATATCATTTTATCATATATAATATATATTGAATTGTGTATATTAGATATATATTAGATAGTAGAAGAATATGTGTATCCAAAATATATGCCTATAGTTATAATTATAAAGAGACATTCGCATTTGAGGTGTATATCGTATGTTCACATGTATGTACACACACACACACACACACACACACACACGTGTAGAAGAGCCTGCTATTTGCTCATGGCGTGGAGTCTTCTGCAGCCAGGGGGGTGTAGACAGAGCAGACCCAACGTAAGCAAGGGGAAGGCCTGGCTCGCCCGGGGGGAAGAGGGATTCTGCCTAGGGATGTCAGGGAAAGGCACAGGGCGCGGACATGTGCGAGCGAGCCTGAGGGCACCTGGGCATTATGGGTGGGATGCGAGGTGTCCCCGAAAGCTTCTGTGTCTCTGCAGGAGCTTTGAGAGGTGAGAGGACGGGACTGTAGAGTTGTCACCTCATCCGTCCATCCTGGTTTGAATTGACTGGGTGGTGACGGCAGGCAAGTGGGTGTGGCTGGAGGAGCTGGGTCATGGGGACATTCCTTGGGGACTATATCCTGTCCCTGGCTCCTTGGGGACTATATCCTGTCCCTGGCTCCTTGGGGACTATATCCTGTCCCTGGCTCCTTGGGGACTACATCCTGTCCCTGGCTCCTTGGGGACTATATCCTGTCCCTGGCTCCTTGGGGTTTATATCTGGTCCCTGGTGAGCAGAGCTCTCTCTGCTTCCTGGCACCACGTCCTGAGCTGCTCTCCTCCTCCAGGCCCTTCCGCCATTTTGTTCTGCCTCACCTTGGGCTAGAGCCATGGAGTTGGCCCACCATGGACTGAGCCTCTGAAACCATGTGCCCCAAACAGACTTTTGCTCCTCTCTACTCTTCTTGTCAGCTCTTTTGGCCACAGTGATTCAAGCTACATAACACAGTGAGGTAAGAGGTGCTATGGCTGAAGCATGAAGCAGTCTAGTTGGAAGATGAAGGTTATGGCAGTGCATGATGTCAGAGAGGACCACATAAGCCATATTGCTTAGGATTCATCAGGACTTGGGTTGGGGTCTGAGAGAGAGAGTTTGGGTGGCTTCTTTAGAACAGAGAGAAGTGGAAAGGTCTCCCTAAGTAGATGGTGGAAATGGAGGTAGGTAGAGAGATGGGAAGAGAGATATGTAGATTGATAGCTCATAAGTAGATAAGTTGTTAGAAAGAGAAGATGATAGATGCATAATTGTTAGGTTGATAGAGAAAGAGAGATGATTGATAGGATGTCAGGTAGGTAGGTAGGTGGATGGATGATAGGGAAGATGCTAGATAGAGATAATGGATGGATAGTATGTGGACTACTGATGAATGGATGAAAGATAGTAGGTGAAGCGATAGGTGATTTCTAATTGATAGGATGACAGAGAAAGATGATAGATAATAAAATAGATGATAGAAGTTCGATGGATGGTAGGTTGGTAGGATGATGGATGTATAGAAAGATGGGAGATGATAGAGCATGTGTTGGGAACAGATGATAAAGATTGGGAATAGTGGTAACTACATAGGATGGTGGATAGATAGGATGGTCCAGAAATAGATACATGATGGATGGAATGATGGATATGCTAGGTGGAAAGATATAGATGACCAATGTTGGATAAATGATTCAGTGAGAGAATGATGGACAGATACATTGACACATAGATCATAGATACATAGGCAGTAGATGATAGGTTGATGGATACATAAATACATAGATGATACATGGTGGATTGGTGGTAGATAAATACATGGTAGAAATTGATAGAGATAGGTACATAGAAGATGGATTGATGAGAGATACAAAACATGGACAGATACAAAGGTAAGGGCTTTCATGCACATAGATAGATGATAGATAGATAGATAGATAGATAGATAGATAGATAGATAGATAGATAGATAGATAGATAGATGAATTGGATGGATGGATGGGTGAATGGCTGGGTGAATGGATAGATGGAAGGGTGGATGAATGAATTGATGATAGATGATGATGGTAGGTAGATAGATAGATGAATTGGATGGATGGATGGAGGGATGGATGGAGGGATGGATGGGTGAATGGATGGGTGAATGGACAGATGATAGATGATGATGGTAGATAGATAGATAGATAGATAGATAGATAGATAGATAGATAGATAGATAGATAGATTGTGGAAACAGTTCCCCCATAATCCTATTAAGCTGAACCAGGAATATACTCATAAGAGTGGGGAAAATGGCAAGCACAATTGTTTTGGGTGTCTTTTGAGGATGGATCCAACAGATCCCAGAGCGTTTGCTGAAGGATGGGTGTGGGGTGTGAGAGATGAGATGACCTGAGGCCTCAGGCCGGGCCAGCTGGAAGCGCACTGTGGAGACTGAAAGAAATTCATGCCGGAAGAAGCAGGTTTAGCAAATGAGATGCACGTGAGAATTATGAAGGCAGAACCGCATGGTTACGTCACGAGAGCACACGTGTAGGACAGAGGTGCACAGAGCCTGCGGTGTACTGCACAGAGTCCTGCTGCAGGACGTCACCGAACACAGTATGTGTTTGAAGTCCAAACAATGGAGCAAGATTCGTTTTCCTTCCTGTCTATCAACCTTCCTTCCTTCCTTCCTTCCTTCCTTCCTTCCTTCCTTCCTTCCTTCCTTCCGTCCTTCTTTCCTTTCTTCCATCTCTCCATCCATCCATGAAATCTATCCATCCATCCATCCATCTATCCATCTGTCCTTACATCCATGAACTTTATCTATCTTCTATCTATCTATCTATCTATCTATCTATCTATCTATCTAATTTCTATCCATCCATCCATCCATCCATCCATCCATCTCTATTTCCATCCATGAACTCTATCTATCTATCTATCTATCTATCTATCTATCTATCTATCTATCTAATTTCTATCCATCCATCTGTCCATCCATCCACCCATCTCTATTTCCATCCATGGACTCTATCTATCCATCCATCCATCCATCCATCCATCCATCCATCCATCCATCCATCCATCTCTATTTCCATCCATGAACTCTATCTATCTATCTATCTATCTATCTATCTATCTATCTATCTATCTATTTATCTATCTATCTAATTTCTATCCATCCATCCATCCATCCATCCATCCACCCATCCATCCATCCATCTCTATTTCTTCCATGAACTCTATCTATTTTAGGGACTGTGATTGACCCCAGGGCTGCTCTACGGTGAGCCTCATCCCCAGCTCTTTTTGTTCTATTCTGAGACAGGGTTTCACTACGTTGCCGAGTCACCTTTGACTTGAGATCCCCCTGCTTCAGCCTCCCCAGTCCCCGGAATGACAGATGAGTGAATGGCAACTCTGCAGGAACGAGATTCCTAAGCAATGGTAGAGAGAGAGTAGCATTCCATGACCAGAAAGAACCCAGCAACCATTCATTATTTAGAGTTTGGGGAGTTAAGAAATAAAAAGAAATGTGAAGCTCACTGTGGTCCGTGCGCAAATCAGAGCGGGAACCCCTCTGCACCCTCGGAGGCAGAATCCTGCTCTCTACTCCTGCACAAGACGATGGTGTCATGCCTGGATTCTGTGGGCATGATACGTTGGCGCAAAAGAGTCTTTGAGTTTATGATTAAATTAAGGATCTTGGGCTGGGAGATGGTCCTGGTTTATCCAGAAGTAATCTCGAACTTCCCAAGGAGGTCGGGCATTCAGGAGCAGAGGGATTGCTGGGGAGGTGGAAGCTGATCTCACCATCCTGGGGACCATCATGCAAGCAGCAGACGCAGCCTTTCAAGGATGAACCCAGAGAAGAGAAGAGATGGTTTTCCCCGTACGGCATCCAGAGGGAACAGAAAGTCCCATAGCCTTCAGGTCTGCAAAATGGTGAGACGGTACCTGTGCCTCCGGTGAGGTGCTGGTGGTGGCGCGCGGCGAGGCCGGTCTGAGTGCTGGAGAGGACCGCGTGGCCAAGCGTCCTCCAAGGCTGCGGGAGACAGAAGGGAGCCCAGAACTCACCCCGCGGGGTGGAGCGTGGAAGGCATAAACGGATGTGGCGACTTCTTTGATGCCACAGAAGTGAAACCTAACTTAAATAGGTTGAGGAGCCATATCCATGAGCACTGGGTATTTTTTTCCCTGCATAATCAGCAGCTGCTGGACGGAAGATCCAGGGGGATTTTGGTGTCACTGGTGGGATCGGATTATCCCTGTCTTTTCTTTGCATATTGCGGATTTCACGCAGTTGTGTCTGGCTCCGTTTATTCAGGTGGATAATGTTGACTTCTTGTCACCCATGTCTGAGCTCCTGGAGGGCTGGGGTCACCGCTCGTAACTGCCTTTGTCTCCTGAGCGTCTACCAGATCATCAGCATTTTCCGGATGCATAACTCTTGCCGTGGTTTTGATTCCAAATTGCAGGATGCCAGCTCATTAACAAAGGAGCAAATATGTCGACTGGAACTTTTTTTTTTTTTTTTTTAATTTGGGCTTGAGCAGACGCCGAGTCTCCAAAACCTGTGCAGTCCTCATTTCGGGTGCACCTCGTTTCTTTCCACGTCTTACACTTAGAAGCTGTTTCTTTCTCACAGATCCTGAGGGTCCATGTTCCCTGAAGCACCAGTTGGTGCCAGGGTCAGGTCCCGGGCTTTCTCTGCCCTACACGCAGGTCGGCTCCAATGGCGGTATTTAATATCCACGTGTGCAATCCCTCTTGAACCAAATGCCAAGGCTAAAAATTAAAAATTAAAAAGTATGCGTGTCTCCATTTCCATCAGATATCGGTAGTTACTGAAAACAAAACAGTCGATCTCTGCAGTCTGATTTTTTTTTTTTTTTTTAGTTCTTCTTATGGAGAATTTAAATAATTTATGATGAAAAATAAGGAGGCAGTATTTTTTTTTTTTTTTTTTTGTTGCACTGGGGATTGAACTCAGGGGTACTCCACCACTGAGCCCCCTCCCCAGCCCTATTTTGCATTTTAGGTAGAGACAGGGTCTGACTGACTTGCTCACGGCCTCACTTTAGCGGAGGCTGGCTTTGGACTCCCGATCCTCCTGTCTCAGCCTCCCGAGCTGCTGGGAGGACGGGTGGGTACCACCGCACCTGGCTTAGCAGGAGAATTCTTGCAAGAGCTGAGCTCACAGGCTGCCAGTGATTGACAAGCTCCCTGAGCCCTGCTGTGATCTCAGGGGATGTGTTCTCTAGTTTCCCTGAACAAGAGAAATCACCCGCTCACAGTTCAGCACAGCAGAACTACTAAACCAAGGGGTCTGGCCTGGCTCTTCTCCCGTGGCTGGATCCACGCACTGGCCCTCCTTGGACTTGCAGGGTCTGGTGACCCCAGCCTTCACCTCCGTCTCAACTTCCATCCAATTTTCTGCTTGAGAACTTCAGCTGCTGACGTGGGCCGGGACCCTCTTCCCCAGTAAGTTCACCTTCTGAGGTTAGAGGCTGCTGGCCCGTCCATTGCACCCAACCTTCTCCGCTGGACCAGGATGGCAGGGTGTCTGGGGGTCCCTCTGTGTGGACCGCGGCTGTATTGGGGATGACGTCTGATCCTCCGCTTGGCCGACCACACTTGGCGTGGGTTGGAAGAACCTTCTAGAACTCTATTTATTCTTACATCCTCTTTGCTTTCCAGCAACTCAGCCATACGGTGTTCAGAAGTTCCTTTCCTGGACCTTCAACCTTGACCATCGACTTTACAAGTGATCCTAATCATAATAATGATTTGAAAGTCTTGGGTATAAACCTGGATTCAGGCAGGTGGACGAAGGGGGACTCGTTTCTAAAGTGCCTCCGCAACAGAGTTCATGCGATTTTAAAATCGAAATCATTAACGTTTAAATGATTAACGTTGAGTCATCTCAGGCCGGCGTTTCTGATGGCCGCTTCTTTCCAAACTCATTTCTGGCCCTTTTGGAAAAGACTTGACGTGCCAGAATCTTCAGGATATTATTCACTTTGTATTGTCACCGCTTCGCGCCGTTAGGGTGAGAAGATTCCTTACGGGCAGTTCTGCATTTCCAAACGGGTCGGTGAGGTCGGGCCGACCTACACGGGGGTCTGCAGGTGTTCCCGCTCGTGAAGCTTGGGATCCTCCCCCGGGTGCACGCAGGCTCCCGGGTGCCAATCACAGCAGGAGCCGCGTTCCCGTGAGACTGACTTTCGACCTCAGTCACCGCGTTAACGAATAAGCTCTGTCCACATAACGTGCACCGAGGCCACTGGCAGAGTGTCCGCCTATTGCAAGAAGGACCCAATTCATGCACCGCGGGTCTAATTGGCAAGCAGTTCAGGAGCCGCCAGTTCCGGTCTCCCTCTCCAGCAGGAGGAGGATCTGCAGGAAAAGGCCAAGAGCAGCTTCCGTTCTTGGATGACCAGTCGACAGGGGCGACAGGTGGTTGTTTTGGGGAGAGTCCTGTTCTGGATGGAGATCTTGGAACCTGTGACAGATTTCACCAGGAGACCTGGCTGCTGTTCGACTCTATTCATGCAAAGCAGGTTCCATCTATTAAGAACCATTCACAAGGGTCCCGGGTCGGTGGGGCCGTTCCTAAAAGGCAAATTATGTCCAGTTTCATCCAGGTCTCAACCCGTCTCCCAGGACCGGGTGGAGAAGAAAGTTATCTAGAGCCCCTAGATCGCCGGGTGTGCTGACGCACACCTGCCATCTCACCGACGGGGGAGGCTGAGGCAGGAGGATGACAAGGTCTAGACAGCCTCAGCTCGGTGAGGCCCTAAGCAACTTAGCAAGACCTTCCCTGGGCTGGGGAGGTGGCTCGGTGGTTAAGCGCCCCTGGGGTGAGTCTCCAGTAGTACCAAAAAACAGAAATAAAATAAGCCCGGTAGGTCTTCGTCTCCCGATCAGCAGGGATGACGGTATTTTTCTCTCTGCTCGGTTTCGCCTTTTGGTTCCAACGGCAGGGAACGTGCATTTGGGATGTCGCCTGGTGGAAGGATCCACTTCAGTGGAGATGCACTTGCCGTACGTTTGGCCAAAACCTGGCTCTCATTTGCCAGAAGTTGGCACAACGCTGGGTTTAAACATGGGTTTTCTGAGTGACTTTGCCGGCAGTTTCTGATCATCTGAGCCCGTTCGGCAATTTCCTTTCTCCTGTTTTGTTATTTTCTGTGGCGATGCCTCTGTACTCGGATTTTACGCTAGGGAAAGAGTCCTGGCCGAGGTAGACTTTGCAGATGGTTAAGCACCGTGGGCAAGGGAAGGAATTGATCAAATATGATGTAAAACAGACACGTTATTGGGTCCAGACCTAATACTTCCGCCATCTGCAGGGGAAACGTCTGAGTCCACCATGAGAAGTATCAGTGGTAGAAAAGTAGCAACAGATCGATGTAGAAAATGTCATCTGTCATATTTCCGTTGTCCATAAAGCAGAGTCCAAACAGTGAATGGACACCCGTGTTTACAGCAGCACGATCCACACTCGCCAAAGTAGGCAACCAGCCTTGGTGTCCATCAGTGAATGAATGGATAAAGAAAATGTGGTGTGTAGGTACCCAGGGGAGTATTACGCAGCCATGAAGAAGAATGATGTCATGGCTTCTGCAGGAAAAATGGGTGGAACTTGGGAACATTATGTTAAAGGAAATCAGCCAGATTCAGAAGGTCCTGGGTTGAATGTTGTCTGTCCTATGTGAGAGCTAGAGAGAGAGGAATAATGCAATGAAAGTTGGGAGGTGGGGTTCTCATGAACATCAAAGATCTGTAGAGTCAGGGAAAGGAAACTGAAGGAAGAAGGCACGGGGGCCTCCTGGGGAAGGATATCTGCCCAATGATGATGCTCTCCAGTGTGCATGCATGGAGACGTAACCAAGAGTCCCACCATTATGTGGCAACATGCCCCTAAAATGGAATAAAATTATCAGAACATAAGAACGGAATTTTGAGGCATCTGGAATAACACTACCCAACACCCAACTCATCGTGACGGAAGCTTTGCGTTCATCCTGCACTCGGGTGGAGCTCGAAGTTAGTATGGGGAGAGAACCCAGCGGATCTTCAGGACGAACGGTCAGCAAGCAGCCCTTGGTGTCCTCTAGAGTAGCGTTAAGTTATCAGGGGGCCCAGGGAGGCTGGCTCGGGGAATGCCCGCTTCTGCTGTCCGTTCCCCACAGGTGGTGGGCGAGATGACACTCACCCATCCTTCCAGCTGGCGCCCGACCTTGTGAACGCATCTTCCTCCATCAGAAACAAGATGGTGGCCCGGTGTCCGTGGCCGCCATATTGCACCTGCTTGGCATCTCCACAAATGCTGCCCAGCTCCACTTTCAGCTGTTCCCCCTTTTTCCACGACCTTCCTTCCTGCGGTTGGAGTTGCCCTCAGCGAACCCCAAGCTGCAAACATCACATGGTAGAACCTGAGACCCGAGGAGCTGGTGCAGAGGAAGATTCCGTGCCGTCGTACCTTCCACGTGCAGATCTCACGCCGTCCCCCTGTGTCCCACCCAGGACGCCAGTCATTCCCGGGTACAGAGTATCCGGAGTGTATATGCTACACTCCCGTTAATTGCTCAGCGGCGCGGGCTCAGCGAGTCGCTCTGCTCTCACGCTACCTACTGCTGGTTGGCGTCCCAGGAATTCTCATCTTACTTAACGTGGTCCCCGTGAATCTCAGGAGCGGCGACGTTGGCCCTTTGCGTATGTCCAAGTGTAGCTGCTGAGGACTCCGTTCGAGGGGAGAGGTGAACATTCCTGAGTTAACAAGGAGAGGGAAATACTCGAATGTCGGAGGCGGCTGACGTACGTTGCTAAGACTGAAACGCGGTAATATATAGTATTTAATTTAGTACTGCCTATGGTTTAGGATGTCCCTTGGGGATTTTGTTACCTAACCCCGGAAATCTCAAGAGGGGTAAGTCTGGCACTTCGGATATGTCAGAACAAACAACCCTACTGTTATTTTGACTGAAACACATAAATGTCCTCTCAGACTTGCAAAAACACTCTTTTAAAAGTTTTTTTTTTTTTTTTTTACTCTGAGGATTGAGCCTAGGGTTGCTTAACCACACAGCCTCATCCCCAGTCCTTTTAAATTTTAATTTTGAGACAGACTCTCACTAAGTTGCTGAGGCTGGCCTCCAATTTGTGAACCTCCTTCCTCGGACTCCGAAGTCTCTGGGATTACAGGAGGTTGGTATTTCTAAAACCTCATCCTGGCTGAGTCAGAAAGAAGCAGAAAGAAAAAAAAGTTCACGAGATCAATTTACGTTAAGGGTTTAGGAAAATAAAACCATGCTTTCCCTATTGTTTATTTCTTCTCATTTTCTGCACTGAGGGAAAAATGAAGCATCTTCCTTTCCTCTGAATAAGACGTGCTCTTTCTGTGGGTAGAAGGTGTGCTTCAAATACAAGCTCGCTCTCTGTTTGTGTCGGAAAGAGACGCCTGTTCTCTCCTCTCCTCGTCCTTCCTTTGGAGTGAATCCAGGGCACTCTCCTAGGAAGCCACATCCCGGTCCTTTTTATTTATTTACATTATTTGGGGACTTCAAACTTGCCATGGACCTGCTTCCTTGGACCCAGAAGCTGAGAGTACAGTCATGCACCACCAGACCTGAGGTGGAGTTTCATTGGCAAGTGAGTGGAAATCGCATCCCCAAAGCATCTTAGTCCGCTTCCCAATACTGTAACAGACACACGAGAAGATCAACATATGAAGTCGAAAGGTTGATTTGGGCTCACAGTCTCGGGGTTCCAGTGCAGGGTGGATTGGACCCGTGATTTTTGACCAGGCAGCACGTGATGGTCAGCAGGCAGTTTGCAGGAGCAAGCGGTTCATCGCAGCCTGGGGGGAATAAGAGTGATTGACAGGAAGGGGAGAGGCCATCTCACCATCCCCTCCGAGGCCACGCCCCCAATGTCCTAACTTCCTCCCTTCAGGCTCCGCCTTTTAAAGCTGCCACCTGCTCTGCAGAGCTCCAGGCTGGGACCTGAGCCTGGGGTCTTGATGGGACATTTCAGAGCCCAACCAGGGCTTGACCAGCCCGTGACCTCCCTGTCCAGTCGACTCATTTCCATGTTCAAAATCTATGACGTTCAGAATGTTCCCAGTGGCTGGGGTCGGTGGATGCTGAAAGGACTGAAAATAAACAAACAAACAAACAAAATGAAAGCAAAAAACAAAAAATGAAACCCCACGGTTTATTTTCAGTCCTTTCAGCATCTCTTTCTGTATTCATATGGGAAGGTTTGCAACGTTAAATTCTGCAAATCTATGTCAAAGTTTGCACGGATACATTCTGCAAATCTATGTCAAAGTTTGCACAGATACATTCTGCAAATCTATGTCAAAGTTTGCACGGATACATTCTGCAAATCTCACAAGAGGGCATGTCAGGCATTGATCTTTCTGGGACTCAAAAGCATGTTTGAATTGAATCTTGCTGAGACTGAGTTGTGTCAATCACAAGCAAAGGGACTCGTTCTGGACCATTCCAAGGCAGGAGGTTTGCCCAGCTCAAACATCCTCCCTGCAGTATCTAAAGATTTTCCGAGTCAAAATAGTATATCTCTCAACATTTCTTTAGAGGACAATGAGCATTAATGGAAATAAGGTTAAAATAAAAACAAAAGGGAGATCCTCCTTCATCAAATCCTATACAAATTTTATTTCTACAGCAACTTGCTAGGATTTATTTCTTGTTTGATTAATTTCTTTTTTTGATACTGGGTATTGAACCCAGGGGCACTCGAACCCCGAGCCACAACCCCTGCCCTTTTTAAATTTTACTTGGAGGAAACTCTTGCTAAGATCCCCAGGGTGACCTCAGAATTGCAATCCTCCTCCTCCTACCTCAGCCTCCTAAGTGAGCACCACCGCCCCCGGCAGCAATTTTTTAAAGCTGAACTCTTTTAATTATATTCCAAATAATTGCTTCAGAGCCTTAAAATGCTCACGGCGTGGCTGAAACTTGAATTCGCCCATTTCGGTATGACGAACTCTGTAGGGAAGACTTCTTTGAACTTTTAGGCGGGGTGGGGAACACGGTTTCCTCTCCGATTTCTGAGGCCATCTGTCCTCATTACGGAGAATAAACAAATGCACAGCCCCTGCAATTTCAGAATCACGCTCACCGTCGGGAGATAGTTAGATGTTGGGGTGCAAAGCTGCTCGCGAGCTGCAAAACCCGTAATGCGCAGGGATTCGCTGTTTGCATGGGCTGAGCTGCGGCCAGCTGAGGCTCAGAGAGGCCCGGGGCTTCCCGCTGAGACTCCGAACAGCGGTTTTTGGAGAGGCCATTGCAGTCCACGCGGTTTCCCTCCAGAACCCCGCGCATGTCCACTGGGCTCTGGGGCCTGGCTCGTTCCCATCAGGCACGAATTCCCATCTAAAAGCCATAGTGCGACCTCCAGGTTCGGATCTCTTCTCTGGGGAGAGCCCTGCCACTTACTGAGGCCGCAGGGGTCCTAGTAACTGGGAGAGCTGCTACCCAGAGCTGAAAAATGCGCCGGAATATAAAATAATCATTTTTTTTTCTTGAGGTACTGGGAATGTAATAAAAAAGATGAATCTTTACCAGGCAGGGTGGTGCACGCTGGTAATCCCCGCGGCTCTGGAGGCTGAGGCAGGAGGATCGTGAGTTCCCCCAGTCAGCCTCAGAAATTTAGCGAGGCCTGAAGCAACTCAGCAAGAGCCTGTCTCTAAATAAAATGACTATATATTTTACCTACTGGGGATGTGGTTCAGTGGCTAAATACCCCTCTGTTCAATCCCTGGTGCTAAAAAAAAAAAAAAAAAAAAAAAAAAAAAAAAGATGAACAGTTATGTTCCATTAATAAGAATTTCCTCAAAAATTCAGAAGAGAGTGTGCTCTTGAAGATTTGAGAAGACAGTAAAAATGTTGCATTCACAGAGACCAGAGTCAGGTGGGTTAGGAGTGGATCTCCTCCTACTTTAATCCCAGTATGAGGGCAGACTAAGCAAGCTGTCACCGTCTCAGAAGCTGTGTGACTTTGATAAATTGACTTCACCTCTCTGGGCCCCATAGTGCTCACCCTTAGAACAGGCATCCTAGGAGATGCTCAGAGTTGGAAGAATCGCTATAGTTACGGCACAGAACTGGGGGGTTGCTCAGTGGCTGACTGGGTGCCTGGCAGGCACAAGGCCTGGGTTTGGATCCCTGGTTTGCACCGATCGCACCTGAATTTAAAATAATAATAATAATAATCAAAGTCTCTGCTCTGCGTAAAAGTCATATGCACCTGAGCAGTTATTATCCTGATCTGAGAGGTTCCACTAAGCGCTGGGAAGTTCATCGTGCATTCCCAAAGTCATCCCTCTACCTACCTGGACACTTTGTAAATGGAAATCCGCGGAAGACCCTGCAGCGGGACTCAGAGTAGAGGCATTTCTGATTCTGCACTTTGAAAAAAAAAAAAAACCCAGCCGATACTGTCTCAGCCCGCTGGGTTCACCTGTGGTCGCTCACATTTTCCCATAAAGGGAGGGGATTTTAACAAGAGGAAGAGACTTCCGTAGCATCGAAGCCAAAGAAAAATTCCCAAATAGGCTGACACACTGCAAGCCACGGATCTAAACAGGCAGCATTTATTCTATAATCTCAATGACTTAGTTTTGAACTATAGTCGTCCCTCTGTATTCCCGGTTGGGGGGTTTCCAGGAAAGACCCAAATCTATTCACCCCTCAATAATTTATAAACCTAGCTAAGATGCCAGTGTGATGTGAGTTCCTGCTGTTTGGAATTCTTGAAGGGATGGATGTCAAAAAATGAATGGGAAGAAATGACAAGAAAGGAATCTCTACTTGTGCAATTCAGGCATGTTTGTTTCCACCTTGGGTGGAATCTACCCCCAACAGAACCTTTGGCCACCTGGGACCCACTCCCTATGTAGAAAGGGACTCTAATAGATTTATCAATTTTTTTCAGTGATGAAATATCCGGAGGGGAGGAAAGATTATGTATTCATCTTTGTAAGTTCTCTGATGTCAGAAAAAGATTGAAAACAAAAATTGTATGCACCTTTGGAGGAGAAATCCCAAGTCCATATTTACGCATCTCTGTGTTTCTCCAGAGCGTTGGTCAAATTTTTATTCTTGTGATCAAAACACCTGAAAAGAGAAACATAGAAGAGGAAAAGTTCATCTGGGGCTCGTGGTTTCAGAGGTTCAGTCCATGGTGGTCGACTCCATGGCTCTGGCCCAAGGTGAGGCAGAACAAAATGGCGGAAGGGCCTGGAGGAGGAGAGCAGCTCAGGACGTGGCACCAGGAAGCAGGGAGAGCTCTGCTCACCAGGGACTAGATCTAAACCCCATGGAGCCAGGGATAGGATATAGTCCGCAAGGAACCAGGGACAGGATATAGTCCCCAAGGAGCCAGGGACAGGATATAGTCCCCAAGGAGCCAGGGACAGGATATAGTCCCCATGGAGCCAGGGACAGGATATAGTCCCCAAGGAGCCAGGGACAGGATATAGTCCCCAAGGAGCCAGGGACGGGATATAGTCCCCAAGGAGCCAGGGATGGGATACAGTCCCCAAAGAGCCAGGGACGGGATATAGTCCCCAGGGAGCGAGGGACGGGATATAGTCCCCAGGGAGCCAGGGACGGGATATAGTCCCCAAAGAGCCAGGGACAGGATATAGTCCCCAAGGAGCCAGAGACAGTATATAGTCCCCAGGGAGCCAGGGACGGGATATAGTCCCCAGGGAGCCAGGGACGGGATATAGTCCCCAGGGAGCCAGGGATGGGACATAGTCCCCAAGGAGCCGGGGGCGGGACATAGTCCCCAAGGAGCCAGGGACAGGATATAGTCCCCAAGGAGCCAGGGACAGGATATAGTCCCCAAGGAGCCAGGGACAGGATATAGTCCCCAAGGAGCCAGGGACAGGATATAGTCCCCAAGGAGCGAGGGATGGGATATAGTCCCCAGGGAGCCAGGGACGGGATATAGTCCCCAGGGAGCCAGGGACAGTATATAGTCCCCAGGGAGCCAGGGACGGGATATAGTCCCCCAGGAGCCAGGGACGGGATATAGTCCCCAAAGAGCCAGGGATGGGATATAGTCCCCAAAGAGCCAGGGACGGGATATGGTCCCCAAAGAGCCAGGGACGGGATACGGTCCCCAAGGAGCCAGGGACGGGATACGGTCCCCAGGGAGCCGGGGACGGGATACGATCCCCAGGGAGCCGGGCACGGGATACGGTCCCCAGGGAGCCGGGCACGGGATATATTCCCCATGGAGCCGGGGACGGGATATAGTCCCCAAGGGATGTCCCCAGTGACCCAGCTCCTTCAGCCCCACCCCACCTGCCTACAGTTATCACCCAGTTACTCCATTGAAGTGGATTAATCCACAGACTAGGTGACAGCTTTTATAACTCAATCATTCTACTCTGAACCTTCCTGATTGTCCCACACGTGAACCTTGGGGACTCCTCATACCTGAACTATGATATTCATTCACCTGTGCTCTGCACCTACCCACCTGACCTCTCGGTTGTCTTTCCTGGGCTGTCTTTCCACTGGACACCTCGAACATCCTCCAGCCTGGGCTCCGTTACCTGCAGAGTCCCCACGGGACCAAGGGCACGGTACGTGACAATCCAATCTGACGGCACCTGCCCCGCTCCCTGCCCTTCCGTGGTCTCCCTGTCCACACAGACTGAGTTCTAATCTCAACACTGCACGGCAGAGTGTTCAAGGTGGCCCTCAGGCAAAAGTACAGGACCGTAACCTGCAGTCATGGCCCTCTTTAGAAAAAAGGACGACGTGGTCATCTCAAGGGACTGCGGAGGAAATATGTGCTCAGTGAACTGGGAAAATCATGTCGTATGCATGCATTTTTAAAATTTGTTCTCATTCCTTATACATGAGAGCAGAACGCACTTGGACACGTCACACATAGTGGAGTCTAACTTCTTCTTCTTCTGGTGGTACGTGACCACCGTTCCTGCACAAACGGTAGTAATGTCCATTCATTATACTCTCCTTCCCAGCTCTATCCCTCCCTCCCTCTCTCCCCTCTACCTAACTGAAGTAACTCTATTCTTCCCTAGCGTCTCCCCGCCTTATTGTGAATTAGCATCCGTGTATCAGAGAAAATATTCTGCCTTTGGTTTGGGGAGATTGGCTTATTTTGCTGAGCATGATATTCCCTAGATTCATCCATTTCCTGGCACATACCATCCTGTCATTCTCCTTTAAGGCTGAGTAATATTCCATTATGAATATGTACTTCATTTTCTTTCCCATTCATCTGTTGAAGGATATAAGAGAAAGTTTTCCTATAGGTTTTATTGATGCATGTGCCTTATGCATATATTTATCCACTTGCATAATATACCTACAAATATATATATGTACCTGGCATGTACATACCCATATATATCCATAAATATCTATCTATCTATATATGCATATGTCTTTAAAATAGTAGTATGGTGGTGATATATGACATGCACTACCTCTTTTAGTTTTTTTTTTAATTTTAATTTGTGAGTGTGTTTTGTACGACTCACTTTGCTTTTCTGCCTTGGAAGTCTTTTCCTTGCCAAGAAGCTATACAGATTTCATCTGTTGATGAAAAGATACTCACACACATATATAGGTACAACTTCGCCTATATACGCATACACACATATGTAGCGAGATTGTATCATGCACGTGGGTAACTTCTCCAAATTTGTAAGCCTGCATTTGAAGCCTAAACTTTCCAGACTTTCTTATATATGTGTGTGTCTGTGTGTAGACACATGATTTTAGAACATGGATGTTACATTTCCTGTTGCATATGTGTGCTATGACATGTTACTTTGTGACCGTTTGCATGTGGAATGTCTCCCAATGTCCCATGTGTTAAAAAAGGCTCAGTGCCATTAGGAGGTCGTGGGCCCTTTAAAAGGAGGGACCTAGTGAGAGCCCTTAGGTCTTTGGGGGCGTGGCCTTGGGAGGGAAACTGGGACCCCACTCTCCTCCTGTTCCTCTTTCTCTTCCTCTTCCTGGTGACAGGGTAAGCCATGTTATTCTGCCATTCCCTCTCCACTGGGATGTTCTCCCTCGCTGCAGGTCCAAGGCAGGAATGGTAAATGATCATGAAATGAAACCATGAAAAAAAAAAAAAAAAAACACAAACCTTTTTTCTTTATAAGTCAATTCTGTTGAGTAATTTATTACAGCTATGGAATCTTCACTTGCACCTGCATATAGATATGAAATCATCACCGAATTTGGCTCTTTTTGTTCAGGGGAATTTACCGAACTATCTAATGTCATAGCAAAAGTTAGAAGAATCTCGAGTGTCACTAATTTAAGGGCAACAAGTTGGACTAAGGCTTGGAACATAGTATCTCATCACACTATTCCTTTCATGCTTTCGTCTTAAACATGATATCTATTTAAGAGTCCGTTAGTAGCTCAACATGCTGGTGCACATACCTGTGATCCCAGTTATTGGGGAGGCTATGGCAAGAAGATCACACATTGGAGGCCAGCCTCAGCCACTTAGTGAGACCCTAAGCAACTTAACAAGACCCTGTCTCTAAATAAAATATTAAAAGGGCTGGGGATGCGGCTCGGGGGTAGTTCACTCCTGGATTCAATCTCTGGGACCACTGCGGGGGTCGCTCAGTAACAGAGCACTTCTCTAGAATGCATGAGGCCCTGGGTTTGATCCTCCACCCTCAAAAAATAAATCATATGTTGCTTGGTATCCACGTGAGGTTTTTCCATGGCCCTGCCCCAGGTTCGGGGTTTAAAACTGGGTGTGGACTGTTGTTATTTCCGTGAGCAGGTCCCCCGAGCCATGCATGTGATCGTCTGTGATCACCCTGTGGTCCCAATACCTGCCTGTCCATTATCCCGTGTTCTCCTGGGCTGTGTGCAGGTAGATCCTGCCATCCCTTGTGTCCCAACCCCTCGGCAGGGAGATAAACAAGGGGTCTCTATACCTGGCAGGCAGATGTACCCCAAAAGCAGAGATGACAGGGACGGAGTGGGACACTTATCTAGACAGGCTCATCTGAACGCAGACTCAGAACAGGAAAACCCGGCAGCCTCGTGGGGGCAGATAAGCTCTCCTGGCTTCGTGCGGATCTTCTCTGTACCGCGATGCCCCGTGCGGCTAAGCCGGGTCTGCCTTCAAAGGATCCGGGCAGGGATTGTGGCCATCAGATGCATCTCCGCCTTGGATTTCCCTGGAATAGGAGGCGCTTAAATACCTCCTCGTGGGATGGGGGCGAGGAAGAGGCCAGCCCCAGACAGAGACCGGTTTCCCCGTCAGACAAAGGCTCCCCATTTAACAAGCCGAGACGGAGACACAGATGACAGAGAGCCCGTCCCTGCGGATCCGCGCAGAGCCACAGTGCACAGGCTGAATCCCTCCCACCGTGAACTACAGTCAGAGCTTTCAGGGAAGAAGGCGCAACGGTGGTCACGGCAGAGACCTCGGGCGTCTCAGAGGGACCCTGGCTCGGGGGAAACGTCAGGGTGTTTCTGTTTTCATTCTGAACCAGCCGGGGTTTGATCCCTGTCTGATACCAACTCCGTTCTCCTGAAAATCGATTTCATCTTGTATCTGCTCCCCCATCATTTTGGGGTACTGAGCCTGGACCCAGGGTACCATCAAGGTCAAACATGCTCAATGGATGCTCTGACCCTGAACTATAGCACTTCCTTTTTTCCATAACATGATGGGGCAATTATGTCCCACCTTATTCCACATATTTGTACAGGCATAAGATTTCCAATAGAATCGGACCGTTCTGATCTCTCTCTCCTACACCACTTTCTCCATAGTCGGCCAAACATGGCTTCCTCGTGGTTGAATCTCATGAACTTCACACAGAGAGCGCCTTGGAAGCTCAGGGTCAGGACCAGGGTTGACGTCACTCACCGGGACGGTAGGATACACACGAGCCCATTTTGAAGTTGACATCCCAACAGCAGCTCAAGCCGGGCACACTCAAGCTGTGAAAATCTAGTCAAGGCTTGGTCAATAATTTCCCAATGCAAAATGGTGCAGCCACTCTGGAAAGCAGGATGGAGATTCCTCAGAAAACTGGGAATGGACCCACCCTGTGACCCAGCTATCCCACTCCTTGGTTTATACCCAAAGGACTTAAAATCAGCACCCTTCAGTGACACAGCCACATCAGTGTTTATAGCAGCTCGATTCACAATAGCTAAGCTATGGAACCAGCCTAGGTGCCCTTCAACAGATGAACGGATAAAGAAACTGTGGTACATCTACACAATGGAATATTACTCAGCCTTAAAAATGAACAAAATGAAGGCATTTGCTGGTAAATGGATGGAGCTGGAGAATATCATGCTCAGTGAAATAAGCCAAACCCAAAAAACCAAAGGCTGAATGTTTTCTCTGATATGCAGATGCTGATTCACAATAAGGGGAGATAGGGAAGAATAGAGGTACTTTATATCAGGTAGAGGGAATAAAGGGAGGGAAGGGTGTGGGGCAGGAAGGACAGTAGAGTGAACAGACATGGTGACTCATGTGCATGTGTGACTGCATGACCATGTGATCCTGCAACATGGACAGTCAGAAAAATGAGAGACGACCCTCCATGTATGTCTGATCTGTCAAAATGCATCCATGCCTTCTGCTGTCAGGTGCAACCGATTAAAACACATAAAATTTAAAAAATTAAAAATAAATAAAAAATAATGATTTCCCCTAAGTCAGGTCAGATTTCTCCAGCTACTCAGGATACATCTAAGCCTTCTTGCAAAATATGTGAGCTGTCTGCTTTAAATTCTTTGTTTTTGCAGCATAGCTGTGAAAAAATCAGAAATGGCCAGATGTTCTCAGCTGTTTCTTCTGGGTTTTCAGACCAGCGTACCTCCTTTCAGATTCTTCTGGTTCCTCTAGAGCTTCCTGTGGAAAGTTTTGCACTTTTCCCATGGAGTTCAGCTGTTTTAGTGTCTGTGTGTGTCAACGTTCTTTCACTTGGGAACAAAGTGCCTGAGATGAACCACTTGGAAGAAGAAAATTTTAGTTTGACTCATGGATTCAGAGGTTTCAGTCCATGGTTGACTGGTTCCATGGCATTGGGACGGGCACAAAATGGCGGAAGGGGATGGCCGAGGAAGGTTGGTCACTTCATGGCAGCCAGGAAGCAGAGAGAGATAAAGAGAAGGGGACGGGGATCATCAAATCTCTTGCAGGGCAAGTGAGCTACGTTCTCCAGACAGGTCCCTCTTCCTATAATTTCCACCACCTCCCAATACTATATTCAAATTGGGAGGCCACCACCCAAGTTGGGAGGCCATCCTGGAGGAACCATCGTGGAGATCAGAGCCGTCATGATCCAACTGCTTCCCAGTCGTCTGTGATCTTTGCTGCACTGGGGACAAAGACATGAGATCTGAGGGGACAATCCAGATCTAAACCATAATTACATCCAACTTCTTTCTGCACGTATAAACAACTCCATGCACTGGAAATATCTTTCTGAATTCATATCAGTGGGTAGTGAATACGTGTGGAAATACTTATTCCTTATCAAAGAAAACGGAAAGGGGGAGTGTATTCAACGCACAAGGTCGGAGCCAGCAGTCAACCCGGTGCTTCCTGCCACTCTTCCGCAGGGTAGTCTTCCTCCTACATGCAGCTCAGGATCCAGGTCCCCACGTTCTGCAAGGTTTGCTTCCACTGAGCCAACACCCTCATGGTCTGCTAAGAATTTCCAAGAAAGGAAACCATCCTTATGCTTCTAGCTTTCGTGAACCTTGGCTTCTCAAGACTCACTTCCTCTTCAACCTGCACTCTTTCCTTTGCTGTGCCTGGTGAAACCTGGAGGAGCCGATGGGTGAATCTTGGAGGGTCCATCCCCAAGATCTCCGAGCAGGTCTTCACACGGTAGACTAGCTTCTTCCTTCATCCACAACCCGGAATTTCAGCATCAAGAAATAATATCCCTCTAGGGACTCTTGCCTCTGCCTGGAGACACTGACTATCACATCTGGAGATTGACAGGGCTCCTCATACCAATGTTTGGAGGCGCTCGACATCTTCCCATTTGTAGGACAGCCCACCATATCAAAATACTATCAGGTTCCTAAAGGTCCTAATGCCGATGTTGGCAAACTTAGTTCTGTGTCTTCCAGACCATTAGCTTTCCACTGGAGTTATTTTTGGGTGTTGGCCAAGTGAATGTTGAGGATCCTCCCTGTACCAGAGTGTGGAGGCCAAAGATGCCTCAACATCCTCCAACGGGCAGGACTCTCCTTCCAAAACAAATCGTGTGTCTCACACTGATACTGTTACCTGAGGTTGAGAAGAATCAAGATGGCGGTGCGGAGTCCCTTCATGTGTGTTGGGAAGTGTCCTTGAAGTGGAGTCGAGGTCAGAGCATTTGAAGTTACATTTACTGTGTTCAAATCACAACTTGGAACAGATCACAACAGACAGTGAGAGGGGTGGTGCCCCCCCTGTATTCCCAGCAACTCAAGAGGCTGAGACAGGAGGATTGCAAGTTGGAGGCCAGCCTCAGCAACTTACTAAGACCCTGTCTCAACATGAAAAATGAAAGGGACCCGGGACGTAGCTCAGGGGTAGAGTGCTAGCCTAGCATATAAGTGGCCCTGGGTTTAATCCCCAGCTTTAGCCCCTGTCTACTTCCCCTGCAAAAAATCCTAAACTACAATGTGGATATTTCCATTTCTGTTTGATTTCAGACAAACTTTATTTAATCTCCCCATGTTTTCAAAACTGTCTTAGGTCTCCTTCCTCCTTGTGAAGTCCAGCTTCAAATACCAGGAAGTTGTACAAGTATTTGGCCCAAATGGAAGTCCCCAAAAGTATTCTTCTGTGATTCCTACTCTGCTTTTGGCTTTGGGAATCCGTCTGATACTGAGCTGAGCCACAGTACATGGTCTCGGCATGTGAAGCTCCGTCCCACTCCCCAGGGCCCGTCCATTGTTCAGATCCAAGGTGGAGAAGCTTACCCAGTGTCTCCTTTCCTGTCCCCTGACCCAATCATTATGTGGAATCAGATAGAGACCCTTCGGGAAATTTCAATGAAAGTAAGATAAAGTCCATCTTGGGTTGGGTGTGTAATTATTTGTGCCATTGCAGTTGATTTCAGTTACAGCTGATAGGCATTATCAGGGACCATGGCGGAGCCTTGTCTCTGTGGGACCTTTAATCAGAGCTTGGTATCACTCACACCCAGGCGCTATTATTAGCACTGATGGGTATAAATTCCATCCTGCTCGACACCCGTGTTAAGAGTAGTTGATTTCAGTTCATGATTTCAGAGGTTTGGTCCATGGTGGGCCGACTCCATGGCTCTGGCCCACGGTGAGGCAGAACAAAATGGCGGAAGGGCCTGGAGGATGAGAGCAGCTCAGGATGTGGCACCAGGAAGCAGAGAGAGCTCTGCTCACCATGGACCAGATCTAAACTCCAAGAAGCCAGGGACAGGATACAGTCCCCAAGAAGCCAGGGACAGGATACAGTCCCCAAGGATCCAGGGACAGGATATAGTCCCCATGGAGCCAGGGACAGGATATAGTCCCCATGGAGCCAGGGACAGGATATAGTCCCCAAGGAGCCAGGGACAGGATACAGTCCCCAAGGAGCCAGGGACAGGATATAGTCCCCCAGGAGCCAGGGACGGGATATAGTCCCCAAGGGATGTCCCCAGTGACACAGCTCCTCCAGCCACTCCCCACCTGCCTTGAGTTACCACCTGGTTTATTCTGGCTCATGGTTTCTGAGGTCCAGTCCATGGTGGGCCGATTCCATGGCTCTGGCCCAAGGTGAGGCAGAACAAAATGGCGGAAGGGCCTGGAGGAGGGGCACTGGCAGTCAGGAGGGAGAGAGAGATGGGGGACTGGGTCACAGGGGAGACGGGAGGCATCCCTCGGGGGCACAACCCCAGTGACCCCGTCCTCCAGCCATGACCCCCTGCCCACAGTGACCACCCCGTCTGTCCGTTGGAGCCAGGATGGACTGAGGAGCCTAGAGCTCTCACGCTCCAATGGCTTCACCTTTGCACATTCCCTCGTTAACAGGGGAACTTCTCTCATCCAAACCAGGACGTCACCAGAAGTCACTCAATGAATTAAGGAAGAAATGGGCAGAACAGCGGATGCATGAAAGAGACCAGGACCTCGCCTCCTGGCCTGGTCCATGCGAATCTGCTCCTGCTTCTCTTGGTTTTTGCTTCAAGACCCTGATTAACTCAGCCTTCATCGATTGACAGACACTGAATTCCGCAGCGACTGACAGGCTTCTTCCGGGACTGTACCCTGGCTTGTCACCTAGTGTCTCTCCTGAGCTGACCGGGGGGCCGATCACCCGTGGATCCCGCAGCCCACGTTTCTACCACCTGCTTCCTTCAGACAGGGCTGGGCGTCCGTCTCCCGCACCTGAAGTTCTGTCTGTCCCTGTTGGTCTCTGATTGTGGCATTAATCGCTTCCCAGTTGCTTCTGGTACGCAGACGGTTCTTGCAGCCCGCTGACCACTGGGTTCTCAGCTTTGGTTTGTGTGTCTTTGTGGATTTCGATTTAAGAGAACACAGAGTTGACAGGATCGAGAGGTTAACTTGAAGATACTTGGATGGATGGATGGATAGATGACGAAAAGGTGGAGAGAATGGGAGGGAAACACGGACAGAGGAAAGAGAGAGAGGACCACAGACAGATGAAAGAGCAACTGATACATTGAAAGAAGCCTGGTGAATAAATGAACGGAGAGAGGGACAGAAACACAGATGGTTGGAGAGACAGAGAGCTCCGGAGACGGAGGACGTTTTCAGAGCGTGGGATGAAGAGGTCGGAGCAGCATATAAACCTCAGTGCTGTGGAGTGATTTTTAAGATGTCATTCCTGCGGCTGCGGAGGCTGAGGCAGGAGGATGGAGAGTTCAAAGCCAGCCTCAACAAAAGCGAGGCCCTAAGCAACTCAGTGTCTCTAAATAAATACAAAGTAGGGCTGGGGAGGTGGCTCAGGGGTCGAGTGTCCCTGAGTTCAATTCCTGGTACCTAAAAAAATAATAATAAAATTCAGCCTATAATATATTTCCAGACCTCAACAACAGTATGCATTAAAAAATTAAGGGGGACTTTGTGCGAGCCAAATTCGGCTCTGCATCTTTTATGTGGCCATACAAATGACCCCAGCCCTGTTCCACAAAAGGGCTTTAGCTGGAGAATTTTTTAATAAGCCATCAGTCCGCGCAGCAGGTCCGTCAGCGCTGACTATGACATCATTACCGTATTTCAACTGAGCAAGCGTCGCGGAAACCAGGCACAGCAATGAGCTCCGGGCTACTCACGCCTGTCACATCAGAGGCAGGACCAATGACTCGGGAAGCCTGCTGGCCACCGCTGTATTTCTCCCCATTTCGGGTCCTGCAGAGCCCAGAGCAGTTTATTTTGGATGCCGGTCCGTGAGGCAGATCTTCATCCGCCCCACAGGCTTTACAGGTAGGACGGTAAATGAATGCGGGCTTGGTTATCCGTGGGCACCACGCAAAGATGCGCCCAGCTTCCTGATACCTTTGGGAAGTTCACTGTGCTTTCCAAAATCCTCACCTCCTAACGGGCTGGTGACCCGCCCAGGCATCTCTAAGGTCGACCCGGCCAGGTACGCAGTCACCCGTGACCCAGGAAGGTGCTCGGTGCATGGGAAATGCGAGATCATAGGCTTCCCTTTGAATCAGATCCCCCATCATGTCTTGGGGTGATTAAAAGAGCCCATGAACATGACCCTGTTTGTCGCAGGTGGCCAGATCCATCGCTAAGGGCACCGTAGCGATGAACGCAGCCGGTTGGTGAGTCCTGCGGCCGGCGGGACAGTAGTCCACGCGGCAGACTGAGCCAGAGACCTGCCAAGGCGTGCTACCTGCTCAGCTGCGCCCACAAACCGTGAACCTGGAAACAGCAGGCCCCTGAGGAGCGCTCAGGTGCGACCCGAAGGCAGGAGACACCTGTCGATACTGCTCTGCGATAGTGACCACCGCCGCGGAATGCCCGCGGGCCTGTGGTTACAAACAAGTGAGCACGCCTGACACCCAGCCGGCACGTGACCTGGCGCCGGCCCTGTGGGAAGGAGGAGCCAAGTTCCGCGCAGGGTTGGGTCGCCTGCGGGAAAGCCAACGCAGCGCCTGCGTCGTGACGGACAGGACGTCATGGCCACGGCGTCCGGTCGGGCAGGTTCGGTTGGCACCGCCGTGCACTGAGAAATCCTGTGCTGTCCCTCCTTCTCCGGGAGAAGCTCCTCCCCCGGGGAAATGCATGTTGCGGAGAAGCAGGACCCGGGTGGCTGCAGCCTGCCTGTGATTGGCGTGCGGGCGCCACGTGCGCATGCATCTGCCCCGCGTCGCCCGCCGTTCTTCAGACACTAGTGGACGCTCGGCAGACGGGGTCTAGGGGTCCAAATGCACATGCGGATTCCAACCTGTGGGACTCAGTGTCCCCACCCTGTCCTTGTTCAAGGGTCACGTGTGTCCCAGGCAGAAAGAGAGGTTCCCGTCCCATCAGAGTCCGTGCCCGGGTGAAACTGAGGCCACCTGTTCCTCTGGGCGCCTCCTGGGCCAAGAAGTAGGATCCTACGGAAGGTGTGGCTGCTGCAGAGAGGCTGGCCCTGCGACCAACCCCGCACCAGGAGAAAGGAAAGGGGAGAAAGGGAGGAGGAGGAGGAGCAGGAGGTGGAAGAGGAGTAGGAGGAGCAGGAACAGAAGGAGGAGGAGGAGGAGGAGGAGCAGGAGAAGGAGCAGGAGGAGGAGGAGCAGGAGGAGGAGGAGCAGGAGCAGAAGGAGGAGGAAGAGCAGGAGGAGGAGGAAGAGGAGGAGGAGGAGGAGGAAGAGCAGGAGGAGCAGGAGCAGAAGGAGGAGGAGGAGGAACAGGAGGAGGAGGTGGAGGAAAAGGAGGAAGAGTAGGAGGAGCAGGAAGAGGAGGATGAGGAGCAGGAGGAGGGGCAGCAGGAGGAGGGAGAGCAGGAGGAGGAGGAGCAAGAGGAGCAGGAGGAGGAAGAGCAGGAGGAGGAGGAGGAGTAGGAGGAGGAGGTGGAGGAAAAGGAGGAAGAGTAGGAGGAGCAGGAAGAGGAGGAAGAGGAGCAGGAGGAGGGGGAGCAGGAGGAGAAGGAGCAGGATGAGGAGGAGGGGCAGGTGGAGCACTAGGAGGAGCAGGAGGAGGAGGAGTTGGAGGAGGGGGAGGAGCAGGAGGAGGGGGAGGAAGAGGAGGAAGAGGAGCAGGAGGAGGAGGAGGGGCAGGTGGAGCACTAGGAGGAGCAGGAGGAGGAGGAGTTGGAGGAGGGGGAGCACTCTCTGTGCTCTGCCCTGTCTCCTCTGCATGCCCGGCTCTCCCCCTCCGGAGGCCCCTCACTCACAAGCTTCCCGCGTACTTCCTGCCACCCCAGGGCCTCCCGCACCCCCCGGAAGGTGACTGTCTGGGAGCTACGCCAAGGCAGCTCTGAGCTCTTTCCACCCCGCTGCCTCCGTGCCCCTTGGGTCCCGAGGCGAGCGAGGGGCCTGATTCTTCCCGTGTATGGGGTTCCAGGCTGGGAATGGCGCGGGGTTGACGCTCCTTGTTATCAATAATCGGATTGAACCCAGGGACACTCGGCCACCGAGCCCTTCCCCAGCCCTATTTTGTATTTTACTTAGAGACGGGGTCTCCTTGAGCTGCTTAGGGCCTCACTAAGTGGCTGAGGCTGGCCTCCAACCTGCAGTCCTCCTGCCTCAGCCTCCCAAGCCTTGGGATGACAGGTGTGCACCGTGCCCGGCTTCCGTTTTACAGTTAGGTAGGATTTTAGATGACATTTCAATGTTTTCAGCAGCACTGTGACGTCCTGCCTAATGTGTAGCAGTGATTGGATTTTATTTTCAGTTTCCGCTCTTGTGGGTGTGAATGAAAACCCACTGTGCGCTTGACTTCCCGACCCGTGGGGACACGTCTCTCCATGGCTGCTGGACGCTCCCGTTCCTGTTTGGTGAAGAGTCTCTCTGGATTTTCCTCTGGGGCTGTCCGTCTTCTTCCTGATTGATTTTGAGAGGACAGCTTCCACCAAGATCTGGCTGCTAAATACCTTCTGCCTCCTGTCTGTCCTCTCTCCTTTCTGAAGAGTGCCTCCGAATAGCCCTTCCTGCCCACAGATACGAGGATAATTCTCTATTTTACCTTCATGAACCTTATATTTTGTCTTTGATATTTTAATAAACAACAAGGACTGATTTTTTTATACCATATAAGTCATCAAACTATCTTATTTTTCCTTATAGATTATAACTGAATATCACACTATCACATTATCTTTTTTTTTTTTTTTTTTGTTACTAGGGATTGAACACAGGACTCTTTATCACTGAGTCACATCCCCAGCCCTTTTGTATTTTTTATTTTTTATTTTTTTCATTTTGAGACAAGATCATCCTAAGTTGCTGAGGACTTCACTAAATTGTTGGGGCTGGCCTCCAACTTGGGATCCTCCTGCCTCAGCCTCCAGAGTCCCTGGGATTATAGGCATGCACCACTGCACCCGTCTCCCGGTATCATTTATTGAAAAAAAAGCACTCAGCTCATCTCCCTGAAGTTCTCTCTGTTCTTATGTTATTTGGCTCATATTAATTTTACAAAAATCACGGCTATCTGGCATTATAACCCTTCATGTCTATTCCTTTCCAAGAGAGACTTAGCTAAATTCGACTCTTCGAGCTTGTGATAAATTTCAGATTCCTCCTTTGAAAAGCACTCGTCTAAGACGAGATTGAAGTTCTAAAGCTTCCCTTGTTCCATTTAAGGTGAGGGGGCTTCTTTCAACCTGAAGTCCACGGGCTCTTGAACCGCCCTACCCTTCCGTGGATGCCCGTCTTCGGCTTTTGCTCTGTGATCTTTTGCAGTGTTTGGAGAGCAGGTTCCGTAGATTCCACTTGATTAATTTGTGCAAAGCCATCACAACGTGCGTGTTGTTTAAATATTCATTTTTCTCTCTTCGTTGAAACATAAAACGCCGTGACTTTCTTCCTTTCATGTTAATTTTGCAGCCGAGAGTCTCAGTGATCGCTGGGATTTCCTTCCTCCATGGTCTCCTCCTCCGTGAGCAGACCAGCCTCCGGTCCTCCCTTGCCGTCCTCGGGCTCCGTGACTTCTGTCTACTCGTTTGCCAGATGCAAAGGCTCCCAGCAAAATAGCAGACACACATATTTATGGATTTCTTTGTTTCTGAGTTTCAGCTGCATCTTTAACATTCACACGACAAAATAATCCCTGGTTCAAACTGAGAATTTTTTTTTCAGCTTGGAAATATCACTTCATCTTTTTTATTTTTATGATTATAACTATTCTTAATATTTGTTTGAGGGATTGTACCCAGGGGTGCTTAACCACTGAGCCGCCTCCCCAGCCCTTTTGAGTTTTTATTTAGAGACAGGGTCTCGATAAGTTGCTCAGAGCCTCACTAAGTTGCTAAGGCTGGCCTCTAACTTGCCATCCTCCTGCCTCAGCCTCCCTAGTCACTGGGGTGACAGGTGGGTAGTACTGCACCTGGTCACTGTTTGCTAAGATATTTCTAAGGCTGTTATGGGATATGGACCTTGACTTTCTGAACATGTTGGATAAGATGATATTTGATCACCATCTGTACTTTGTTTAATTCACACATACACACGGAGATACATATGTAGACTGAGTAGAATATAGAATATATGTTTTTATTAATTTTTTATCTCTTCTAATGAGTTGCACATGACAGCAGAAGACACGGATGCATTTTGACAGATCAGACATAAATGGAGGGTCGTCTCTCATTTTTCTGACTGTCCATGTTGCAGGATCACATGGTCATGCAGTCACACATGCACATGAGTCAGCATGTCTGTTCACTCCACTGTCCTTCCTGCCCCACACCCTTCCCTCCCTTCACTCCCTCTACCTAATCTATTTTATTTTATTTTATTTTTTGGTCCTCTACCTAAACTAAAGTACCTCTATTCTTCTCTATTCCCCCTCTTAATGTGAATTAGCATCCGCAGATCAGAGAAAACGTTTAGCCTTTGGTTTTTTGGATTTAACTTATTTCACTTAGCATGACATTCTCTAGCTCCATCTATTTACCAGAAAATGCCTTCATTTTGTTCATTTTTAAGGCTGCATAATATTCCACTGTGTATATATACCACATTTTCTTCACCCATTCATCTGTCGAAGGGCACCTAGGTTGGTTCCATAGTTTAGCTATTGTGAGTTGAGCTGCTATAAACACTGATGTGGCTGTGTCACTGTAGGGTGCTGATTTTAAGTCCTTTGGGTACAAACTGAGGAGTGGGACAGCTGGGTCACATGGTGGGTCCAGTCCCAGTTTTCCGAGGACGTATGTCTCATGTTCCCTAGTAACTGAACTTGACGTGTCGGGACCAACCCACCCTAATAATGATCCAGTCATATCTGGATGTTTCCATGAGTGACGTGACTTGCCATATTTTATAAATCCCATTTCTTTCCATGATAACGCAACATCCTTCAGAATGTATATACATCCTCTTTTATTCAGTTGAGGAATCGAAGAGGTTTTTCATTTGTTTTAAGTTCACAAATTCATCAAAATGTACAAGTTAATTAATAACTTTTTTAACTCTTTTTGGCAAGCCTTTAGTGCTGTTCAGAATTTTTATTTCAAATTCAATATGTACCTATGCTTCCAATTCCATATATATATATATATTTTTTTTTTTTTTTTCTTTTCTATCCAGAAATCTGGTCAGGGTTGCTTTTCTTCTCTCTTCCAATAAACCAGTGGCTGGTTTCCTTCTTCTCGTTCTCTGTTGCTTTCATTTGTTATTTTTTACTGCCACTCTCACCTCTATTGCTGTCTTGCTCATCTTGCTCTTCTCGACCTGTTTCCTTGAAAGAGACCCTTTGGCTAATTAGCGAGTCTCTTTCCATTTTGTGCATTTTCCCAGGAAGTGCTCTGCACCCCAGAGGAGAGTCTCATTCCGCAGGGGTCGGATGCAACCCGTCCTGTCTTCAGTTCAAACCACTGGATCATGCTGGTTATTCATGCTGGATTTTTTCCCTCTGTTCTCTTGGGTCATGACGATGGAACCCAGAGCCGCTTTACCAACGGATCTATATTCCAGACCCCTGTTTTGTTTTGTTTGTCTGCTTGTTTTTATTTTGAGGCAGGTTCTTACTGCAGTGCTCAGGGCCAAACCGTGTTGCTGAGGCTGGCCTCCGATTTGCTTTCCTCCTCCCTCAGCCTCCCAAGCTGCTGGGATGATAGGCGGGGGCCACCACGCCTGGTTCCTGGTATATGTTTTTAGACAATTTGTCTGGCTGTTCTTTCCAGTTACCAAAACACCTCTATTACATTTTTCCAACCTGGTTTTGGATTTCCTGTTCCCTGACTTTCCCCCAACACATTTCTGTTTTGCATTTTGTAAGGACCTACGCATTGAGCTGGTGCAATCTGGAATTGCTTCTTTGACACTGTTGCAGGCGGGAACTCTCCTCCTGGGAAGGGTCCCTCTTGAGGTCCTGCACGCTGCGTGCTCTGCACACCATCTGGGGCATCCCAACACCTACAAATTCCAGAGTCTTTCTTTCTGGGTTTTGGGTCAACTCATGCTTCTCTTCGTTCTGATTTGGGCTCTTCTCCCTGGAACTTCTCCTCCCTTCCCACACCTTCCGTTCTCCCTCCTGTTTTTCTTTCTTGCCTTCCTTCTTCCCTGGTGCTGAGAGGGAGCCCAGGGCTTCTTGCTGCCAGGCAGCCTCTCCCGCTCTGAGCTGCATCCCTGGCTTTTATGTCATGACGTCCTCGTGCCTTTCAGACAGATCAGGACTAGGCACCTCCGTCTTCTCTTCCGGTTCCTGATTTACCCAGGTTCCTCTATTCTACCCTCACGTGCTTTTCAGTAATTCGCCTCTTTATCTTGCTTGTCTATATATTTTTTTCTGTTTAGTTACACCATTCCTCCAAGTTTCCCTGCTACCTTAGATATTACAACGCTTTGCATCTTCTCCTTCAGGGGAGAAACCCTAGAAAGACGACATGGATTCTTCCCATAATCCCTTTTTTATTTTTACTTGATACATAATATTCCTACCTTTTCTGGGATTCATGATGATAATTTACTCCCATGTATTACAAACTGGAGTGATTGACATTTGCATCCCTTCGATAACGGTTTCTCTTGAGAACCTGCAACCTCCTTTTTATTGCTTTTGAAACTATGTAGCGAGCCAGGCGTGAGGGCACATGTCTGTCATCCCAGCAAATTGGGAGGCTGAGGATGGAGGATCACAAGTTGGAGGCCAGCCTCAGCAACTTAGTGAGATCCTGTCTCTAAATAAAAAATAAAAAGGGCTGGGGATGCAGCTCCGTGGAGAAGCACCCCTGAGTTCAATCACTGCTACCAAACATAAGGAAAAAAATATATATTTAGGTAATGAATTGTCCCAAAGCATGATCAGCCCTCTGTATTCGGATCACGATCCTCCTATCTCAGCCTCCCGAGCCACTGGGATGACAGGTGTGCATCGCGGTGCCCAGCTTATCACGTGATTTCCCCACAGTGACCCCATTTTGATCTTCGTTACCACTAGTGTCTGCTATTCTGTGACCCTTCTCTTCAGAAATCCTGATGATGATTTGAATCGTATTCCCAGAGCTAATGAGACCTGGGAAGACCTTCAAGAGGGGGCGTTGCCTGAAATGTCTTTTATTTTTCTTTGTACAAGGAATTGAACCCAGGGGTGCTTAGCCCCTGAGCCACATCCGCAGCCCTTTTTATTTTTTTATTTTGACACAGGGTCTTGCAAAGTTGCTTAGGTCCTTGATAAGTTGCTGAGGCTGGCCTCCAACTTGTGATCCTCCTGCCTCAGCCTCTCTATGCCCTGGGATTACAGGTGTGTGCCCCCCACATCAGGCTCCTGAGGATTTCTGCTTTGACATTGTTCTCTTGCAGAACCTTCCCACGGAAGCTTAATTTGCAACTGTTTTTTTTTTTTCAACTGATGAAAGAATCATGATTCTGTCCTCTGGGTTTTACTATTTCCCTGTGTTTTAGTGTTAGTCCTTGAAAATAAATCACTTCTTTTAGTTACTTTCCCTTCATCCCCGGGACACTTTTAAGATCGTCTGTTAGTCTTTGAGGTTGTGCAGTTTTAGGGTAATGTGATCTCTTTCTAGTGTCTCTCTCCCTCCCTCTATCTCTTTGGTGGTGTCTCTTTCTCTCTCTGTCTCTCTGTCTCTCTCTGTCTGTGTGTCTCTCTCCTTTTCCTGCCATGCACGGTCTGGAACACAGGGTCGTGTGCATGCTAGGCAAGTCCACTTCTGGGCAGGAGCAACAATCCACTCTTTCTCTTGGTGTCTCATCATCAGAAATCTTCATAACTGGTATTTTAATTATTCACTTGAATGGGCTGACTGGGTGGTGACTGAAGGCAGGTGAGGTGTGGATGGAGGAGGTGGTCAAGGGGACATCCCTTGAGGACTATATCCTGTCCCTGGCTCCCTGGGGACTATATCCTGTCCTGGCTCCTTGGGGACTATATCCTGTCCCTGGCTCCCTGGGGACTATATCCTGTCCCTGGCTCCTTGGGGACTATATCCTGTCCCTGGCTCCTTGGGGACTATATCCTGTCCCTGGCTCCTTGGGGACTATATCCTGTCCCTGGCTCCTTGGGGACTATATCCTGTCCCTGGCTCCTTCGGGACTATATCCTGTCCCTGGCTCCCTGGGGACTATATCCTGTCCCTGGCTCCTTGGGGACTATATCCCGTCCCTGGCTCCTTGGGGACTATATCCCGTCCCTGGCTCCCTGGGGACTATATCCCGTCCCTGGCTCCCTGGGGACTATATCCTGTCCCTGGCTCCTTGGGGAATATATCCTGTCCCTGGCTCCTTGGGGACTATGTCCTGTCCCTGGCTCCTTGGGGACTATATCCTGTCCCTGGCTCCTTGGGGACTATATCCTGTCCCTGGCTCCATGGGGACTAAATCCTGTCCCTGGCTCCTTGGGGACTATATCCTGTCCCTGGCTCCTTGGGGACTATATCCTGTCCCTGGCTCCCTGGGGACTATATCCTGTCCCTGGCTCCTTGAGGACTATATCCTGTCCCTGGCTCCATGGGGTTTATATCTGGTCCCTGGTGAGCAGAGCTCTCTCTGCTTCCTGGTGCCACGTCCTGAGCTGCTCTCCTCCTCCGGGCCCTTCCGCCATTTTGTTCTGCCTCACCTTGGGCCAGAGCCATGGAGTCGCCCACCATGGACTGAACCTCTGACACCAGGAGCCCCAGATGAACTTATCTCAATGACTCTCAATTCTCTCTCTCTCTCTCTTCTGTGCAGGGAATGGACCTCTTGCTAGGCATGTGCTCTACCACTGAGCCGCCCTCTCCAGCCCAAGTCTCTTCAGTGTCTTCTGTGCTTTTGGGCTTAGGATCTAGTATCTTCCCATTACATGTGTTCAAATTCGCTGGAGGAGGTTTTCTTCTGCTCCTTTTCTTATTTACAGCTCTCTTTCCTTTATGATGCACATTTTCTGTTCATTTCCGCTTTCATTTCTTTTCCCATCATGCATCCTGGATGGTTTTCTTCTCACGTCTCAAGTTCACTCCTTTTCTTTTCAGCAACGTCAATTCCGTTCTTAGGGTGGATCCTGGATCCATTCATTCTTGACTTTTTTTTTTCATTTTTTTGAATCTAGAAATTCTATTTAGTCTTTTCTGATATTCTTTTTTTCAAGAATTTCTTCCTCTATATGGACATTTTGTCTTCCTCTCTCCTCTTCTTCTTCCCCCTCCTCCCCTCTTCCTCCCTCTTCTCTTCCTCCTCTTCCTGTCCCTCCTCCTCCTCCTCCTCTCCCTCCTCCTCCTCCTCTCCCTCCTCCTCTCCCTCCTCCTCCTCCTCTCCCTCCTCCTCCTCCTCTCCCTCCTCCTCTCCCTCCTCCTCCTCCTTTCCTTCCTCCTCCCCCTCTCCCTCCTCCTCCTCCTCTCCCTCCTCCTTTGCCTCCACGTCCTCTCCTCCTCTTCCCTTATCTCCTCCTCCCCTCCTTCTGCATGTTCTTTGGCCATTTTCCCAAACACATTGGCTCCATCCATGCTTAATCGTTCCACCAATTTCTTTGGCTGGGCTGGCAGTCCTCGTGGGACTGAGCTTCCATCTTGCCTGGGCGAGAACTCCTGCAGGACACAGCCCACCCTGAGCGTACTCTGGCCTCCGACCTTAGCCTCCTGACACCATAGGAGGGCACAGGCACTCAGGTTGCTCACAGCTGAGAAAAGTGGCCCAGGACCAGCCTGCTGCGTGGTCCTGTGGGCTCTCTCTCTGCACTACCTACCTGAGCATCTGCTTCCCATCAGGGCGGCTACTGCCCTCCTTAAATATCATCTTACCATCAAACTGCATCACAGAGACCTCACTTTCCCACCCCACAGATCTTCCGGGGGCCCTTCCGTGTGGGTTCAGATCGCCTGCTCTGCTTTTGCAAGGTGCCCACGTCTGCTTCCTCCCCACCGTAGCCCAGACGCGCTGGGAAGAGGGACCATTTGTAGCATAATGCAGACACTTCATGAGAGCGGATTCTCTGAAGAGCGCTTCGGAGCTTACAGACTGTCTCCTTTATATTTTTGCAAGCATTAGTGTAATTTAAAGAGGCGACCCCGTCGCTCAGAACTGAGACTTGAAAGAAGTTCCCGACAGTCCATCATGGGGTAATAAGACGGCCGAGGCGGCTGGGATTGTCATTAGGATTTTGTGAGCACTGGAGTTCAGGCTGAGGAGAGGTCTTCATTAAAATTTCTCTCTGAAGCAGTGAACCGCGCTCTTGGCTTTTTCTGCAAGTTCCTTTACACTTTTCAATCAATTTCGGAGTGTTTCCTGGGAAATCGTGGCTTTGGCTATTTGGTTAATCTGAGTGAGTTTGTTCTTTGAAATTGTAGGATGAAAACCACTTTAGAAATAAACAGAACAGTCCCTGAAGCTTGGGCTTCCTTTAAAATCCACATATGTGCATTTTTCCCATCCAAACGCTCTCATGCATAGACACACGGTGTTGAGGAAGACGACCGACCTTAATAAAAGTTCAGGCTGTCTTGCTTGCCAGCTGTTTCTGAGCTTGCTGGGACTCAAGCTGCAGGAAGACAGCAACTGTGTATATATTTTGCACAGTTAGGGTGGAGAATAAATGAGACACCGTGCATAGAAACCAGCTAGGAAACCTCTTTGTATTCAATAATGAGGCAATAAATAATAACCCTTGAGACTTTATACCTATGGATTAGCCCAAGAGTCTTGAATGCATGTTCCCAGGCCAGGTGTGGCATCAATGAGTAATGACACATGATATGTCAAAGTATAAATTTTTTTGCAAAATTTTAAATGATGCATGCTTTTGTTGAATGCAATTGAGGCATTCGCATTGATCATTCTGAGCATTCAATCCTGCCCGAAATCCTTTCAAAGTTTAGTGGACTTGATCTTTAATGCAAATGGAAAATTGAAGGTAATATTCAGTGGGTAGTGTGCATTGCTCACAGCAATTTCTCAATTCCAACAAGAGCCAACCACGGTGTTTATTAGTCTGTTCAAGAGGGTTTCAGGACTGGGAAGTTTCCCAAATGCTCCGAGTCCTCAGGAAAATCTCAAAGCCTGACACTTTTCAACTGTGTGTCATGGATAATCAGGTGTCTCTCTTGGTGGGGATTTTTTTTAAATTATTATTATTATTATTTCCAATTTGTAATGGAAAGCCACTTTGGGATGTGACTATATGAACTTTTGGTGCATCTGATGAGGAGTAAGCGTGGAGCTATGCTTTACCACCCAGGGAAGACCCAGGCGTCTTGGGGAGTGAACCCTATTCCTGGGGAGACTCTGTGTTGCTGAGAGGCACATTTCAGAGGTATTGATCTGCAGGTTTACTGCAGGGAAATACCAGGAGGCTTTCTGTGGCTAGAAACTGGTAAGTGCCTCTTAGAGCTCATTATGGAAATGTGAAGCACCTGGAAGAGGCCAAGCCCGCTTGCAGCAGAGGAACAGATTTGCAAGATATCAGCTGCTGGACTTCGAGAATCAGCAGGGAGAAACGGCATCCACACAGGATGACGTCAGTGTGAAGGTAGAAGAGGACACCAGCCCCCCAGAATGGAGACCCCAGACACGATGAGGCACATGGATGGACTGGATTGTCCACAGAGGTGCAAACGTAGTTCTGAAAACTGAGAAAAATTGTTATCTGGAAGTTTGGCGTCCGCCATACCAGTGAGAGGAAGAAAAGAGAGGAGAGGGGTGACTTTTGATCTGCGACCCATACCATGGTTTAGTCACCTTTGTGTCCCTGTGACCAAAAGACCTCAGACGAACAATTTAGAGGAGGGTACATTTCTTTGGGTTCATGGTCTCAGAGGTTCAGTCCATGGTGGGCCGACTCCATGGCTCTGGCCCAAGGTGAGGCAGAACAAAATGGCGGAAGGGCCTGGAGGAGGAGAGCAGCTCAGGACGTGGCACCAGGAAGCAGAGAGAGCTCTGCTCACCAGGGACCAGATATAAACCCCATGGAGCCAGGGACAGGATCTAAACCCCAAGGAGCCAGGGACAGGATATAAACCCCATGGAGCCAGAGACAGGATATAGTCCCCAAGGAGCCAGGGACAGGATATAGTCCCCAAGGAGCCAGGGACAGGATATAGTCCCCATGGAGCCAGGGACAGGATATAGTCCCCAAGGAGCCAGGGACAGGATATAGTCCCCATGGATCCAGGGACAGGATATAGTCCCCAAGGGAGCCAGGGACAGGATATAGTCCCCAAGGAGCCAGGGACAGGATAGAGTCCCCAAGGGAGCCAGGGACAGGATATAGTCCCCAAGGAGCCGGGGACAGAATATAGTCCCCCAGGAGCCGGGGACAGGATATAGTCCCCAAGGGAGCCAGGGACAGGATATAGTCCCCAAGGAGCCAGAGACAGGATATAGTCCCCAAGGAGCCAGAGGCAGGATATAGTCCCCAAGGAGCCAGGGACAGGATATAGTCCCCAAGGAGCCAGGGACAGGATATAGTCCCCATGGAGCCAGGGACAGGATATAGTCCCCAAGGGAGCCAGGGACAGGATATTGTCCCTAGGGAGCCAGGGACAGGATATAGTCCCCCAGGAGCCAGGGACATGATATAGTCCCCAAGGAGCCAGGGACAGGATATAGTCCCCAAGAGCCAGGGACAGGATATAGTCCCCAAGAGCCAGGGACAGGATATAGTCCCCAAGGGAGCCAGGGACAGGATATAGTCCCCAAGGAGCCGGGGACAGGATACAGTCCCCAAGGAGCCGGGGACAGGATATAGTCCCCCAGGAGCCGGGGACAGGATATAGTCCCCAAGGAGCCAGGGACAGGATATAGTCCCCAAGGAGCTGGGGACGGGATATAGTTCCTAAGTCATGTCCCCAATGACCCACCTCCTCCAGCCGCACCCCACTTGCCTACAGTCACCACCCAGTGAGTCCATTCAAGTGGATTAATCCACTGGTTACATTCAAACGTTGATAACCTAATGCATCTCTGAACTCCGCTGCATCGTCTCCCACATGAGTTACTGTGACACCTAAGATCTCAACCACAGCACCGTAAGTACAAAGAAAAATTGGAAAATTAATTACAAGGCCTTTAGCTTATGACCTTAGCAAGTGCACAACCCAGAATTTAACTTCCAACCCCTCCCCACACACAGGAATAATATATATCAACCTAGACAGGTTAGATTTGCCACATAAAATCATCACATTTTGAAAAAGAAAAATAGAAGAAAATTTCTGTGACTTTCAGATAGGCAGTGATATCATATTTAAAATATAAGCATGACTCTTAAATAAGCAAATAAATGTTCACTATTTCAAAATCAACGTGACTTATGCATCAGGGAAAGCATCCAGGAGGACCTAACGGCTGTCCAGCGGCCAGGACATGGTGTTTGCACATCACGTACCTGGCAAGGGAGCTGGATCAGACTCGCACGTTCTCAGGGTCTTTGATGCACAGCACGGTGGTCACGTCTCTGGCTCACCTCCCTGTGAGCCGCTTGCTGAAGCTCAGATCCCTTGGCGTGGCAGGGTGGGGACCTCTCATGAGGCCACCGTGGTCTGTGTGATCCGTCACTCAGCAAAGCCACATCCTGCAGCTCAGAGCTCAAGTCTGGCTCCGCCAAGACGGGGATGGGCAGGAGGACGAACGCAGAATCCCTTCCCACGGGCTGGCGGGGAAGGAGGACAGAGCAAGGGCTTTGCAGATCGCCGTGGCCATGGCTCCAGTTTTAACCAGACGGCTCCAAGGTTTTGACCCAACAAAGAGGAGCGTGCGTCCATTTCCCGACGTCAACTAGAGGGAGAGTCGTAGACTGAAAGGCGTCTCAGCCATCAGTGCCAATGAGCTGTTGGTTCTGGCTTCTTAGAATTTAAGCAAGAAATCCTGGAGCACTAAAATAATTTGGTGGCGTGAGCATGGGCAGAAAGGAAGCAAAGAGTGTGTCCTCTGATTCTGCCTCTAAAGTTGTGCAGGACGTAAGCTCCTTTTAAAAAAGTAGCAGCCGTCTTGGGCATTGAACCCAGAGACGCTTTGCCACTGAGCCACATCCCTGGACCTTTGTCATTTTTACATTTGAGAGAATCTTACTAAATTCCTGAGATGGCAGTTTTGGACCACCAGGCAAGCAGGCGTAGCTGAGTGAGAAAGCACCACTGGGCTCAATCCCCACAAACTGTCAATCAGTCCATCAGTTAATAAATGAAAGAATGAATGGCAGATGGAGAAGAATTTGACTGCTTCCAACACAAAGAAATGATGAATGTTTTACCTGGTCTGAGCATGACACGTTGCATTCAGGTGTTAATGTATCACCATGTTTCCCAGAAATATGTACGATTATTATGGACTGATTAAAATGTGCAAAACTAAGATTTCATTTCTAATCAGAATGCAAAAGATCAAGAATACAACAACAATTAGTGTTGGCGAGGACGTGGGGAAAAGGTCCACTCACACGTGGCTGGTGGGAATGCAAAATGGTGCTGCCACTCTGGAAAGCAGTGTGGAGATTCCTCAGAAAACTTGGAATGGACCCACCATGTGACCCAGCTATCCCACTCCTCGGTTTATACCCAAAGGACTTAAAATCAACATGCTATACTGACACAGCCACATCCATGTATGTAGCAGCTCAACTCACAATTGCTAAATTCTGGAACCAACCTAGGTGCCCTTCAACAGATGAATGGATAAAGAAAATGTGGTGCATACACACAATGGAATATTACACAGCCGTAAAGAAGAATGAAATGATGGCATTTGCTGGTCAATGGATGGAGCTGGGGAATATCATGTTCAGTGAAATAAGCCAAACCCCAAAACCAAAGAAAACCCAAATGTTTTCTCTGTTTTGTGGATGCTGATTCACAATAAGGGGGGAACTAGGGAAGAATAGTTACTTTAGATTAGAAGGGAGGGAAGGGTGTGGGGCAGGAAAGACAGTAGAGTGAACACACGTGATGACTCATGTGCATGTGTGACTGCATGACCATGTGATCCTGCAACATGGACAGTCAGAAAAATGAGAGACGACCCTCCATTTATGTCTGATCTGTCAAAATGCATCCGTGCCTTCTGCTGTCAGGTGCAACCAATTAGAACAAATTTCAATTCCCTTTCATTAAACACAAGAAAAACGTGTGCAGTTGGGTGGACGCAGTACGCACTGTGTGATGAAATTCCCACGGACTGGAATCTCCTCCCAGGTTCCCGTTAGTTTCTTGTGGGGCTGGGTTGAAACCATCAGCTCCTGTCTGCTTCCTCCTTGGGCTTGCTGGTCTCTGACGACGGCTCTGGTTAACCCAGCAGGCGGCTTGCAGAACTAGCCATGAATCCCGCCTGCATCCTTATCCAGAGATCTCAAGAACATCTGCCTCTTGAGTGGTTTCCTTAGGCTGGGTGTGCAAAGTCACGGCTCCTGGGAATCTTGCTCATGGAGAAAAGCTAACTTTAAACCGGTCTTAGCAACAGGCATGGTGCCTGGTGACCTCAGCTAGACTTCAGGTGGAACTTCCTACGTTCTGTCAGCTCCTTCAGCAGTCCCGAATCCATTGCTGCTTCATGCAAAATATCTTATGCAGTAATGGACAGATCAAGACAGACCCTCACAGGTCCATTTTAGAATTTAGGGAGCATTTTTGAAGGCCAGGGCTGCAGGGCTGTCCTGTGCCTGGTAGGCTATTTTGCAGCATCTCTGGCCTGTCTACACTGAAGGCTGGTTGCAACGTCTTTGCTCTGGGTCCTGACGTTGAAATTCCTTCCTGCCTTGTTACTTACCTCCAAGGACAGGCAGGGAAATTACGGGACTTCCATGGAAATATTCATACTTCATTTTATATGTGACAGATTATATCGAGTGTTCATTTCTGGGTAAACATTACAGAACATGCAAGATTAAAATAACGTGCAGACATGCTATTCGCGTACTGATAAATGATGATTCTAAATACGTATTAAGGATTTAGGTTCCCGGCCGCATTTCCTGTGTTCTTGGTGGTTTCTGAAATCCTCGCCAAGCACACCGTCGATAGGAAACCTGTTTGCACGATTTCATTTATTGCGTTTTTCCCTTAAAAGGCCCTCTGAAGTTTGCATCGAAGAATGTCTGAGAGAAATCAATGTAGAATTTTTTTTTTTTTGTAATAGTTTGCAATTTTTAAGGATCAAAACAACTCTGCCCCAGAGGGAACAGAACTTGATAGACCCAGAAGTTTCTTTTTAAGTCAGCTCTGTAATTGCAAATTTTGTGTTCCCCTGCAAAGGATCAGTTATTGAGTCCAAAAGAAAAAAAAAAAAAAATTCAGCTGTTTAAATGTGTTTACCCGCCAACCTCAGCAAGTTAGCGAGGTCCTGAGCAGCTCTGCGAGACCCAGTCTCCAAAAAAGATTAAAAAAGGCTGGGGATGTGGCTCAGTGGCAGGAGCGTCCCTGGGTTTAATATCTGATACAAAATAGAATAAAATAAAATGACGTTACCAATATGTATCAAATTTGTAGCAGAGACATGAAGCTATTCTGTTTATCAGATTTTTAAAATATTCCCTTATTAAGCAGCATTGCATCAAGCAGCTCTTCTCCCGTTTATTCTCCTTCCTGAGAAATGCATGCGCGGGAATATTCCAGCAAAGCTTCTATTTTAACCGAGGCTGTGGACGTGAACCGGCTTTATTTTCAGTCCTCTTTCTGAAGGGGGCATGCAGACTCTGAAGGAAATAGCTCCCGTGCACTGAAGCGCAGAAACTTCTCCATCTGCATATGTTTTCCGTGATCTGGGTCTTGAACGCAGGTTCTCTGCCACTGAGCTCAATCCCCAGCTCTTTTTATTATTGATTATTACCGCTAAGTTGCTACAGGTCTACCTAAGTGGTTGAGGCTGACCTCCAACTTGCCATCCTCCTGCCTCAGCCTCCCCGGTTGGCTGGAATCAGAGGCTCGCACCACCACACCCAGAAAAAGACCTGGAAAATCATGAAATGAGGTCTGCGGAGGTCGGAGGAGACGCCGTTCGACTTCAGATGACATCAGGCACGCTGGCCGACAAAGGGGCCCGTTTATTTTCCTTTTTCGAGTGGATAAGAGCGCAGAAAAACAGATTAACTAAAGGGTAAGGCTCTTAAGAACGTATTACTCCCTCTTGAGAAATCAGGAGAGTGATTACCCAGCAGGAGGGCCGCAGATCTCGTCACCCAGGGCCATTAGCTGCCACAAGACTCTTCCCAGCAGGCCTTGTTCACGCTGTGAGTCGCATGAATCAGGAGCTCGGCCTTTGCTGATGTTGCCGGGAACTTTCAGGGTCTGACCTGCTGGTCCGACGCGCCAACCCGGAGAGAACCAGGTAACTGCACAGCTGCCTGCCTTCATCCACCAGGCCGGCACCCCGAATTTGCAATTTAGACACGGAACATCTTCAAAATGGACCGGATGCCAAAGACGATGCAGTTATTCCACGCAGGCGAGATGCCGGCAATCAAAGATGCTGGTCCTTTGAAATTGGAAGGCACGATAGACAAAGTGCTTGGAGATTCAGAGCCATAATGTGTGTGTCTGTCTCACAGATACCCGGAGACAGACTCAGCTAAGTCACAGAAAACAGCTGCCTCTCGCTTTTTACACACAGCATATTCTCTTTTTCTATCCTTTGTCTCACGATTGACATGATATTTAGTCTTTCTTAAAAAAAAAGAAAGAAAGGAAGAAAATCACATAACAGGGTGGCTCATTCCTGGAATCTCAGCGACTTGCGAGGCTGAGGCAGGAGGATGGCAAGTTCAAAGCCAGCCTCAATCTCTTTATCCATTCATCTGTATATAGGATGGAATATTACTCAGCATTAAAGAAGAATGAATTCCTGGCATTTGCTGGTAAATGGAGGATATCATGCTAAGTGAAATAAGCCAAACCCCGAAAACCAAAGGCCGAATGATTTCTCTGATGTGCGGATGCTAATTCACAATAAGGAGGGAACTAGGGAAGAATAGAGGTACTTAGATTAGGTAGAGGGAATGAAGGGAGGGAAGGGTGTGGGGCAGGAAGGACAGTAGAGTGAACAGACGTGATGACTCATGTGCATGTGTGACTGCATGACCATGTGATCCTGCAACATGGACAGTCAGAAAAATGAGAGACGACCCTCCATTTATGGATGATCTGTCAAAATGTGTAAATGCCTTCTGCTGTCCTGGAAAATTAATTAAAACAAATAAAACACTTTTTAAAAAAGAAGTAAAATCAGTCTCAGCAAGTTAGCAAGGCTCCAAAGAACTTAGGCAGATTCTGTCTCTTAATAAAATATTAAAAAGAACTGAGGATGTAGTGGCCGAGTGTCCCTGGGTTCAATTCCTGCTGTCCAAAAGAAAAAAAAAAAAAAAAAGAAAAAAGAAAAAGGAATCTCATCGTGTGAATTCCACCCAAGAGAGCTGCTGTAGGCGGACAGATCTCTGCAGCATCTCATTAAACGAGAGCCAGCTGAGGATCGCAGAGCATCTCTGCGCTTTGCCAAGGCCTCTTGGTTTCTTGTGGTCTGGCGGACTCTCCTGTTGAGTCCAGTGGATTTGAATCAGCAGAGGCTCAGCCTCCGCTGTGGAAATTCTTCAGCCAGTCTATCCTGCAGAGCAGGAAAACATCTGCCCTCAATTCTTATTTCCCCTGTAGTAGCTGAGAAACCTTTTCATATCTATGAAATCCTCTCAGACCTCTTTTCTGTTACTGTTAAGCGTAGCTTTTGCTCAATGTTCGTAAGGTAGCTCAAGTTATTGTCATTGATTTGTAATGACTCTTTACGTAGTTGAAACCGAATCATTTTGTATGTGCTCAATTTAATCATCTCAGCTATTAGAACAGCTGACTGTCTTGTAAATTGCTTTTGATATAATACCAAGGAAAAGTTATGACGTGTCTCTTTGAACCGTGGCATATTGACTCTTATAAGCAACTAGACCTCATGTTGCTGTTCCCTTTTATGATACCACAGTATTTAACTTTGTTTCTTTTCTTTTTGGCACTGGGGATTGAACCCAGGGGCACTTTACCACTCAGGTAATCCTCAAACCTTTTTATATTTTGATTTTGAGTCAGGGTCTTCTTATGTCGCCCAGCTTGACTTTGAATTTACTGCCTCGCTGGGGATACAGACGTGAGCCACCACACTCTGATGAAACCACGGGGTTTCCTATAATATCCGTGGCCCTTTGAGATACGCTGTAACTTTACTGATGAGGAAATTGAATCTGAGAAGTATGTAGTGCTACAAACACAGCTGTCATCCCAGCAGCTTGGGAGGCTGAGGCAGGAGGATCACAAGTTGGAGGCCAGCCTCAGCAACTTCGTGAGGCGCTAAGCAGCTGAGTGAGACTCGGTGTCTAAATAAAAACTAAAACGGGCCGGGGATGTGGCTCAGTGGTGAAGCAGACCTGGGTTCGATCCCTGGAACAACAAGAAAAAACCAAATGCATGAGAGTGTTCAAGATTTCGGGTTGTAAGCTCGGAGCTGACCTGTGGGCCCACTTTGGACTCTACTTCTGGGATCTTCTCCACCCTCTGGGGTGCCTCCCTGCAGAGGCTGTCAGTTCATAACAATGGAACTGCTTCTTGTTCTCACAGCATTCTCCCCGCCTGCTCCTGAGCCTCTCCCCGCCCTCCTGTCCCTCTCCCCGCCTCCCTGGCCTCCACTCTCTGTGATGTCAAGGTGGGCCAGGCGGGACTGGACACGCCCAGCACAGGAATGGAAGGCACACTAGCAGAGGCTCCCTAAGGAGGACCTCCTGGCTCCTGCTGGCAGAACTGACGTTTCTTGCCATCCTCCTGCCTCAGCCTCCATGGTCTCTGGGATGACCCATGTGCACGGCTGCAGGCGGCCAGGAGTGACGTGTCCTGAGGTCCTCTTTCCCCCAACCCCCGAGCCACACGTGAGGATCCCTTCAAGCAGGCGTAGCTCGCCCCCCACCCCCGGATGGGTGCTGCTTCTCCTGCCTCCTCCTTGGGAATTCTGGCGACTGGCCTCCACGTGCCCGCCCAGCGGAGAGACCGAGGCCCGAGTGCTCCAAGCTGCCCTGGGGTGGGCTGCAGGTCGCCTGCGGAAGGCACCACCAGCCCCGCGCCTGGGCTCTCCTGTGCGCTTCTCCTCGTCCCCCGGGCGAAAGCCGGGCACATTGCACACCTGGTCTTCGGAACTGGAACTGGGTCTTTATTTCCCGGGTTTCTGAGGAGGACTTTGTAATGGAAGAGCTTCTGTTGCAAAATAGGCTGTCGTGAGGTCATGACCCTGTAGGGTTTTTAATGCGCAGGAATCGTGCCTTCCTGTTTTCTCCAGACTCCCAGTAGAGGCCGTTAGTCTCTCTGCTCGTAATTTGCACGATTTGCTTCTTCCATCGGCTCGATGAAGGAGCACTACTCCCATATTCAGCAGTGGGCAGCCCTTTTTAGGAGTCTGATTGGCATTTCTTTTTAAATCTCTACATTTAAGAACAACAGAGCATGGAGAAAATAATCCAGATATGGTAGAATTCCAGGTTCCATCAGAAAAGGCAGATGGAGTGTGTGTGTTGGGCAAGGGGCAGGGGGAGTGACCCGGAATTCTAGAATTCTAGCCGCAGTTGGTCTGTTTTATATTTTTCCTTTTAGTGAAGTAGAAATGGTGAATGGGATACGCATTCCAAACTGTTTCTTCACAGCGTGATACTTTCTTTTAATCCTGAATACTTTGCAGTGAATCAGGGGAGAAGGATGGGACCGTGTAGCTCCTGAGCACGTTGGCACCCGCAAACTCAGAGAGATACAGACACGCACAGCAGAAAGGGTTGGCGAGTTTTAGCCTTTTACATTATTCTGGGTAGCGAACTGTTTTAGGAAGCGTTTGGTCACTGTGACCAAAATAACTGACAAGAACAACTTTTGGAATCAGAGGTTCAGTCCATGGTGGGCGACTCCATGGCTCTGGCCCAAGGTGAGGCAGAACAAAATGGCGGAAGGGCCTGGAGGAGGAGAGCAGCTCAGGACGTGGCACCAGGAAGCAGAGAGAGCTCTGCTCACCAGGGACAGGATCTAAACCCCAAGGAGCCAGGGACAGGATATAGTCCCCAAGGAGCCAGGGACAGGATATAGTCCCCAAGGAGCCAGGGACAGGATATAGTCCCAAGGGATGTCCCTAGTGACCCAGCTCCTCCTGCCACACCCACCTGCCTACACTCACCACCATTTAGTCCATCCAAGTGGATTAATCCACTGATTCGCTTAACACTCTCATAATCTGATCATTTCACATCTGAACTTTCTTGCATTATCTCACACTTGAGCTTTGGGGGACACCTCATATCTGAACTATAACACAAAAACTTTAATCTTTCATTAAATTATCTATATTGAGATAAAAAAAATTGACACTTCCTAAAAGATTTACTTTTCTTTGTTCTTTCTTTTTTTTTTGGTGTGTGTGTACTCAGGGCTGCTTAACCACCAAGCTGTATCCCCAGCCCTTTTTTCCTTTTATCGTGAGAACACATCTCTCTGAGTTGCTTTAGGCCTAGCTAAGTCGGTGAGGCTGGCCTCGAACTTGGAATCCTCCTTCCTCAGCCTCCCCGTTGGCTGGATCACAGGCGTGTGCCTGCGCGCCTGGCTTCTAAGAGAGTTGTTGAGTGATTCTCAGAGAATCGCGAGGTCAGCTCCAGGGTAGATCATTTGCCTAGTGCGCATGAAGCTCTGGGTTCTCTCCCAACAGCACTAAAAAAAAAAAAAGTAACAGCAAAACTCAATGAATAATCTTTAAAACTGAGGTTGGGACTGGAGGGTAGGGAAATCTTTTAGAGATTTTTTAGTGTTGAAGTGCCACCCTACCCGCCTTTTCGCACCTACTGGGAGCGTCCTTTGCTCTCAGGAATCAGGACGCTCCGAGTCAATTAACGCCTTGGCTCCTGGACGCAGCGGCAGATCCCGCCCTGGTGCAGAGCAGGAAGATGCACTCACAGCTCGGCCCTAACGCCATTTTCCCCTCCTCGAGCAGGTGCGGGACGCTTTGCAAATCCTGCCAGAAGGCAGCTGCCGGGCTGTGAAGAGGAAATCGATCAGGGAAACATGTCAGGGCGTCCAAAGCAGCCTTGGGGGAGCGCGGTGTGCTGGCTTCGCACCTCCCTCCCCAGAGCATTTCTCTGACAGTTGCACGGGGTTATCCTCGGATCACCTTGGACTTGGTCCCTTCATTAGCAGGGATTTCAAAGGCAGCCAGGCGGCGGTGATTCACACACAGGGCCGCGGGGGGCTTGGCGCGCCTGCAGAGGAGCAGTCGAAGGTCTGGCAAATGCCATTACCCGGCCCTGGGGAGGCTGCAGGAGCAGAATTCACGGCCATCTTGCTGGGACCCAGGCACAGGGGGCGGAATCTCCGCAGCTCCTTTGCAGGACAGAGACGGGGTCTGAGTTTGGGGTCTCTTCTGGTACGTGTGGCCAGGAAGGGAGAAGGAAGGTCCAGGTGCCCTTGTTCAGCAAGGTTCTTATGCCCAAGGCAACGGCTGGCGATCCTGCTCTGAGAGTCAGGCACCTGGCGGTCGCTCACCCTGCCCAGGTGTCTGGGCAGCGCCCATCTGTTTGGGTGAACAGGTGACGTCCACAATTATCCAGGGTTGCCAGTTATCGACAGAGCTCAGTAGAGACTCCACCTGGACCCAGAATATTCCTGGTAATAGAGATTAGTTTTATTTCTGGTGATTTTTCATTTTTCCTGCTCATCAATGTCTCCACCTGATTCTGGTAAGTCTACACATTTATATCGCAAGGTGCCCCTTATCAGTTTACACTGCAGCTTCCCCGGCGACTTCTGATTTTTGCCAAGTGGAATGATTGACACTGAAGATAACCTATTGACCTTCCTTCTCAGGCTCAAAGGTGACAGCCAAGCATCAGCCTTACCAGAAGAGGGGACAGATGTGACAATTAGTTCATGTCAGCTAAGCTCTGTGTATTTCTTAAACTTGAAATCTAAGAATGGATACACGGCTCAGGGGGTGCAAACCGGTGCAGCCACTCTGGAAAGCAGTGTGGAGATTCCTCAGGAAACTTGGAATGGACCCACCATGTGACCCAGCTATCCCACTCCTCGGTTTATACCCAAAGGACTTAAAATCAGCACACTACAGTGACACAGCCACATCAGCGTTTATAGCAGCTCAACTCACAATAGCTAAACTATGGAACCAACCTAGGTGCCCTTCAGCAGATGAGTGGATAAAGAAACTGTGGTATATATACACCATGGAATATTACTCGGCCTTAAAGAAGAATAAAATTATGGCATTTGCTGGTAAACGGATGGAGCTAGAGAATATCATGCAAAGTGAAATAAGCCATTCAAAGAAAATCAAAGGTTGAATATTCTCTCTGATATGCAGATGCTGACTCCCAACAGGGTGGGGATGGAAGAATAGAAGTTCCTTGGATTAGGTCAAGGTTAATAAAGGGAAGGGAGAGCAATGGAAACAGAAAAGACAGCAGAATGAATCTGACATACTTTTGTACATATATAATCCACCACAGTGAATCTTACCATGTGTACGTCCACAAGAAATTCATTAAAACAATTAAGGGAATACATTAGCTTGAAACAGACATGGTGACTCATGTGCACGTGTGACCGCATGACCATGTGATCCTGCAACACGTGCAATCAGAAAAATAAGAGGTGACCCTCCATTTATGTCTGATCTGTCAAAATGCAGCCATGCCTTCTGCTGTCAGGTGCAACTCATGAGAACAAATAAAAATTTATTTTAAAAATGTTTAAAAAGGCATATTAAAAAATTAAATAATCATGGGGTAAATGGCAGAAAGATCAGTAGAGGTAAGAGAGATAGTGGGGTCTGATTTAGAATAAGATGCATTCCCTGCGTGTATAGTTGCATCAAAATGGATTCTATTGTCATGTTTAAGTAAAAGGAACCAATAAAATCTAATAAAGAAAGTGAAAGCCACAAAAGAAGGTAAGAATGGAGATTCGCTGGACTTAAGCAGAAGATAAATCTCTGAATCCCAACAGTGAAGGTCCAGAGAAGAAAGCTGGTCTCCTAAGAGGAAGGACTTCCCAAAGCGCTTGACGGGAAAAAAGAAATTACGAGATTAAGATTTAATATGTATCGCCTGGAGAGACGAGGAGCAACGAGTTTCAGGTTGCAGGGCTGGTCACCCAAGCTTCCTGCCGGTCTTGTTGAACTGTCAGAAACCAATATGGCGGGCGGAGTCTTGGAACCGGCTGTGCATCTTGCAGAGAAGAGACTCTCCCTGAGGTGGACTGGAAGCAGAGGCTCGGCTGGACTGGCCTGATTGTCACCTGGAAAGGAATCGCATACCAACACTTCTTCTTGTCGCCCTCTAAATCTTTGAAATCCTGTGAAGTCGCTACACACCCTTGGTGCACGGGTCATCTCTGGGAAGGACTTTGGTGCAGCAGATCGTCCCACAAAATTCTGGCCAAGGCTACAAGCTGCCTGGTTCCTCTGGGGTGGTTCCATGGAATCTCAGCAGCATGACTCTGAAAGTTCTAGAATGATCGTCCTTGGAGAGGAAGCTTTAGGAAAAACAGAGTACTCCTTCTGGGCTACTGGACTCAGAGAGGGCTGGTGAGCTTGGGGGACCCCATGACTCCTCAGCCGCGTGGCTCCAACCCTGAGTGTGGATGTTCTTTGCAAAGGCTGACCTGTTCTCCAAGCTGTGACTCCCCGCAGTCACGGGTAGCTGGACAGGTCCAGCTGGGCCACACCAGAGGGAAGCCAGGCCGGGCAGGCAGGCAGCCGGTGGGAAGCCCGTGCCTTGGTGCAGGAGGTGGGACCGAGGATTCCTTTTGCACGAAGCTCATTTTCTTCTCTGGTGCCGACCGCAGGTGTCCAGCCTCACCCAGGCCTTTTAGCAAAGAACGAATCATCCTCAAGGGCGTTGAAGGTCACCATGCAAATGCGACCCAGGCATGCTTTCCGTTTGCTCCCAGTGCGAGCCTGGGACAGAGGCTCCTGGGTTGACATCCTCAGCTTCTGCTCCGTGGCCGGGATGCGGAGGCTGGCGGGGAGGCCCGTCCCGAAATGGATTTGGTGCCAGCTGGACGTAGGGACAGGGTGCAAAGCTGCTGGACACGCGCAGGCAGATTGGAAGCCAGAGGTCACGCCTGCACATGCGCAGAGCTGCAGAGGGGCGGGTGGATCTTGATTGACAGGGAGCAGACGGCGTTGGAGGTGGGTTCTGCAGGTCAGCGGGCAGGGGCTGCTTGCTCAGAGGCCTGCCTTTGAAAATGTGACAGGCAGGGGACGCTTCCGGTACATTCATGAAACTTCCAAGGACGGCAAGTCCTCTGTGTCCCTCCTCCAATCCTGCAAATGCGGGCAGAGGGCGAGGGGCTGGCTTTGCTTTGTCCTGATTCCTCCGCCTTCCTTAGCTGTGCAGCCTTCGAGTTTTATAAGCAGCTTCTCTGGGCGTAGGGCAGCCAACACAGGGGACAGGGGAAGGCCAGGGACCAGGATGCAGAGAAAAACAGAAATAGCTTTTCTTGGACCGCACCTTCCCTGGAACGCCTGCACTAAAGCACTTTCTAGCTCGTAGACTGGTCCTTCCAATTAACCGCTGAATTAATCCCAGAGCGCTAGGGGATTTAGAGTTCCGTGCTCTGCGTGTTGAGTGACTCAGACCCCTTTCCACCCGAATCGCACGGTGCTCATCACACTTTAAATAATCAGAAACAATATGCTTATTCTTTTTTTCTTTCTTTTTACAAAAAAAATTTTTTTTTTTTATTTGTCCTCATGAGTTGCAGCTGACCGATGACGGCACTGGTACATTTGATAGCTCGTCCATAAATGGAGTGTCAGCTCTCATTTTCTGAGTGTGCGTGGGGGTACGTTCATTATTTATAAGTATTATGAGCGTAGATAGGAAGATGGGGTAGGAGTACATCTCTGCGCGTGTGCACGTGTGCGTGTAGTGTGATTGACAGCGTGTAGCACCGAAGGTCTTGCCGGGGGCTCTGATCCCTGGGGGTTCCAAGGCTTGCACAGGCTGGGCTGGAAGCAAGCTGGGACCTCACTGTCTGCGTTACCCCACCCCGGTCGGCGTCTGACTCGTGTCGCTGGCGGTCCAAGCCCAGCCCGTCTGCAGACTCAGGCACACAAAACATTTCTCTCTGGCCAAGTGAGGGTGCTCCTTTCTGACCCCCTTTTGAAATGCAATATGGACCCAGAGAGAAATCAGCGTGGTGAATTAACCATGAGAAGAAAAAATGGTATTTACTGCTCAAGAGAAAAAGAGATGGTTCTAAAATGTCCCTAGGTCTATGAGGGAGGACACCCCACATTCTGTCCTAAAACTCAAATCGTGTGCTGGATGGGGTCACCCGCCGGGAGCACACGGGAGACCCAGCTGCATCCGATTTCTGCATGTGGGGTGCTGTTCCCGCACCCCTTGATCAAGGGGCTCCTTCTGTCAGATAACACCCCAAATTGATGCCCAGCCTGATAAGGATCTCAACTGCCTTCCACCACCACCTTGCCTAGCATGCCGACGAGTTTATGGAAAACAGTGGAAAAGATCCCACGGATTTATCACCCCCTGTCTGGTGATGGTCGCTACCCAGTTGCTGTCTCTCTCTCCCTGTGCCATGTTTTAAGCATTTAAAGTTCCCAGCATTTTCTTTTTAAAGACCAGTGATTGAACCCAATGGCACTTCACCACGGAGCCACATCCCTGCCCCTTTAAAAAAAAAAAAAAAAATTATATGAAACTATTTTAAGACAGTGTCTCACCAATTTGCTGAGGACCTGCTAAGTAGCTGAGGCTGGCCTCCAACCTGCAGTCCTCCTGCCTGAGCCTCCCAGGCTGCTGGGATGAGAAGCATGCACCACTGCGCAGGCTCAAGATGGTCTTGAATGATAGCCACTTTGTGCCCAAAGGACCTGATTGGCACTCTGGGAAGTCAGTGGGACCCTGACAGATTCCTAAATGACCCATCCTGGGCTCCATCCCTGGAGACCTTTCACAGGGGCTGTTTTACTAAACTGTTTTGCTAAACTACAGTCCAGACATACAGGGGTCAAGAGGCACCTCTGGGATTTTTATGGAGATTTGACAAGAAATACAGAGTGTCTCCTGTCACTCAACTGACTCCCTGGCCACCTTGTAGACATCTAGGAATAGAGGCGTCAAGAGTCGCTTTGTGCCGGGTGTAATGGTGCACCCTGGTCATCCCAGCACTCAGGAGGCTGAGGCAGGAGGAGTTCAAGTGGGAGGCCAGCCTCAGCAATTTAGCAAGACTCTAAACAACTTAGTGAGAAAGTATAAAAAGTGCCGGGGATGTGGGCCAGTGGTTAAGCCCTTGGGTGGTCAGTGTTTGGTACTGAAAAAGAAGAAAGAAAGGAAAAGAAAAGAAATCACTCATTGAATCTAACCATAGTTTGGGTAGCAAATATAGAATATCTCCCATCACTCAACTGTGTGGTCAGCGTTACCAGGTGCCGAGCGTTTACATCAAAATATTTCTGCCAATGTCCTTGGGTGGGGAGTTCAAAATTTCAACCCTGCATCTCACCAGGACCCAAAGCTTCTTCTATAACGGGAGACCTGAGAATAAAGCAATCCAGTCCGTCATCTCTTGCACCTTTTGGCGGAAAATACCCTCTGGTGCTCTTCCTTTGCTGTTTCATGACAAAATAAGCACAGGAAGAGAGTATCCACTACTGATAAAATGGAACAGTTCCAATAATATGCTCTAATAGAGATTTGTCAATCGCTTGCACATTATTTGTGGGGCTTTCCATTTATATATTCAGACAAATATTTTTGGGGGTGCCAATGAAACTCCAAGGGGTAACCACAGGTAGAGAAGACGCTCTGTTTAATGTTGAATTAGTTTGGATCCTTTTATTAGCTAATATTGATAGACTGAATACTTTGAGTCATTTTATAGCTAAGATACAAATGACTCATTTTCATCTTTGCAAACATTAATATACATGTTGTTGCTAATATTGACGTGCGGAGTCATTTGCATGATTTTTAGTCAAGATTGGTACATAGTTGATCAGACTATATTGGTATGTCGAATACTTTGCATTTTCTTAGGAAACTATTGCTATAGTAATGGTTTGCATCTTTGTCAAACGAGATTAATATGCAATGTTTGAGATCTTAGTTTGCATTATTTATGCACTGAGGTTGACAAACATGGTATTTGGTGACGTTGATAAACTGAGTAATTTGCATCATCTGGTTAGCTAAGATTGGGAGGCATTTATTAGCTAACCTTGCTGTATTAAAAAACTTCTCACCATTTTTTTAGTGAAGATTGACAAATGCTATCTGTTCCCGCCTGAGGATTTATAAACCCCTCCTCTGACAACTTAGAACACATAGACCTTTTATTTACTTATCTTATCTTGTCTTTCTTGTCTTGTCTTGTTTTATTTTATTTTATTTTATTTTATTTATTTTATGGTACTGGGGCTTGGACTCAGGGACACTGGACCCCTGAGCCACCGCCCCAGCCCTATTTTGCATTTTATTTAGAGACAGGGTCTCACTGAGCTGCTTAGGGTCTGATTTTGGCTGAGGCTGGCTTTGAACTCCCGATCCTCCTGCCTCAGCCTCCCCAGCCGCTGGGATTACAGGCTGGTACCCGCGGACCCGGCCACATGAGCTTTTTGATCCCCATGAGTTCCCAGAGACACCTGGTGGTGAATTAAGTGTCCCATTGATGATCTTGTCACGTACGAGGTGTCCTCCTTCCACCTGCCCAGCTCTCATAGACCTGGAGTCCTTCCACGGGCCTCCGTTTTCACGTGGCGAGACTTCCAGGTGAGGCAGGCTCCTCAAGACACCTCGCGTGCACAGCAGTGTAAAAACGTGTCTCAGGTTTCGCGATGACTCATATTTTTTCAGTATCCATGGCGAGGAACGCTTCCCCAAACTTAATTGGATTTCAAATTGACATTGACATTTCAGTAAATCAGAATTAGCTTTTTCTTTTAAGCTCCCTCCCGTGCCTTATGTAAATGGATGTGCTGACTTTTATGGAATTGAATGCTCCAGAAATGTCAGGCAACCTAATATAAAACAAGTTAACATTCTCATTTTTAGAAAACTTAAAGGGTGGCCAAATACAGATCTTTTGTTTTGTTTTATGGAGGACCCAGCCAACCTGCGGTAGACTTTCTACGTGTGTGAGTTTCAACCTGGAGAATTGAGCATATCCATCAAGGTAGATCTGTTGCTTTTTAAAACGGAATTGGAACTCGGAAGGAATGATCATGATTTGCTTGAGTAAGAACGGCTTTAATATGTCAAAGTGCGCCGACAGCTTTGTCCTTAGACCTCGGGAAGCTTTTCATTTCCATTATTACAAATCCACCCCAAATAGGTCACCTTCCGAAAGCCAGCCCCTCCTCCTACAAACTTCATTGCCGATTTTAAAACCCATTTCACCAGGAAGAGGCTGCAGCTTGATCTACCCGTGTGAATCCAAAAAATTCAAACACAGCGAAATATTGATCTTTGTTGCAATGAATTCATCAAAAGCCATTTGGGGGGATGTATCTCATGGTAGGAGGGCTTCCAATTCATGAACGGGATTCATTTCCATTTAATTCTTTCTAAGGTCTTCAAGAAAATCTCACCATCAACAGAAAAAAAAAAAAAAAAGTGTCCCTCAACTAAACTCAGGACGTTATTATCAACGTGAACATTTTCAGCATTTGCAAAAAATAAAAAAAAAAAAGAAAGAAAAAGAAATAGCGTGGAAAACCATTTTGGCATTGTCAGTGATAGGAGATTTTGAAGTGGGATGTAAGATCAAAGAGTGGATGAACCCTCGCCCCGCATGTGACAATTTACTGGGACAGACACCAATTGCACACGGCAACCAGGCTCACAGGGAAAAGGAAATGCTTCATTTAATTGTTTTTTACTGAACCCACAATTACATATTTTTTTTAATTTTTTAATTTATGAGCTGCACCTGACAGCAGAAGGCATGGCTGCATTTTGACAGATCAGACATACATGGAGGGTCATCTCTCATTTTTCTGACTGTCCATGTTGCAGGATCACATGGTCATGCAGTCACACATGCACATGAGTCACCATGTCTGTTCACTCTACTGTCCTTCCTGCCCCACACCCTTCCCTCCCTTCACTCCCTCCACCTAATCTAAAGTGACTCTATTCTTCCCTATCCCACCCCCTTATTGTGAATTAGCATCCGCACATCAGAGAGAACATTCAGCCTTTGGTTTTTGGGGATTGGTTTATTTCACTGAGCATGATATCTCCAGCTCCATCCATTTACCTGCAAATGCCCTAATTTTGTTCTTCTTTATGGCTGAGTAATATTCCACTGTGTGTATATGTACCACATTTTCTTTACCCATTCGTCTGTTGAAGGGCACCCAGGTTGGTCCCATAGTTTAGCTATTGTGACTTGAGCTGCTAAAAATACTGATGTGGCTGTGTCACTGTAGGGTGCTGATTTTAAGTCCTTTGGATATAAACCGAGGAGTGGGAGAGCTGGGGCACAGGGTGGGTCCATTCTGAGATTCCTGAGGACTCTCCACACTGCTGTCCACGATGCATCATTTAGAAGAATGCACATAAATCACCTTTCTGACTTCCTTTTCCATTTCTGTTGCTCTCATGCAATTTGAAGTCGCCCTCTGCACTGTGTGTCTGTGCAAGGGTCCCATCTCGGGAAGGTCACTGTGCAACTTACTGAATAGTAGAGGTAAGACGTGCAGCCCCTGGACCCTCCTTGGACGTTAATTTGCAGTCCCTGCGTCGGAGACCACAGCCTCATGCAGACGTGGTTTTGTTCTTTCTTCCTCAAAAGGGGCCACTCTTTGGGCTTCCCCGCGCCGCGTCCATTCCAACTTGCATCGCCCGTGAAATGCGACTTTTCAGATTTTCCCTTGAAAAGGTCTCCAACCCTGGCCACGTTGGAACAGTGCAGGGACCCACAGCATTGTGGAAGTCCTCCCTCTGAGCTGATTCTCCAGTTGATTCTGGAATCACGTGTGCTACCCTGTACCCCACACAGCTGAGCCTTAATGCACATTTAGGTCTAATGTCTTCCCACAAAATTGGGATCATATTGATCATGTAACTGTGATTTTCTGTATTCTGTGTATAGCAAGCAAGTTGACAGATGTAAATTTTTTTTTTTTTTTTTTTGGTACCAGGGATTTAACCCCTGAGCCACCTCCCCAGCCCTATTTTGGATTTTATTTAGAGACAGGGTCTCACTGAGTTGCTTAGGGCCTCACTGTTGTGGAGGCTGACTTTGAACTCTCCATCCTCCTCCTGCCTCAGCCTCCCGAGCTGCTGGATGACAGGCACGTGTCATCGTGCCCAGTGATGTGAATGAATTTTAAACGATCGTCCCCATCCAACTTAGTGGGCATATGAGCATCAGTTAAAGTGCTATTTGGGAACATTTGTGAATAATGTTCCAGTGGGGGGACGGGAATCCTCCATTTTGCAGTTTTGTGATGAATCTGTAAATCACGAGAAGCCGAGTTAGATGCTGTCCGATTAACTACATTGCCAGTCAGCTCTGGTGTCCACGGGAAATGGTTTGACTGTCCATAATATGCAAATCGATCTTTCTCATGCCTGATTGGCATTGCCTGGGAGAGGAAATGCACATTACCCCAGAATTCATCAACACCACCACAAGCAAATAAATGAAAAAGTCTAGATTCCTTGAGGATTTGGGGTATTCCAAGAATTCCTCCGTAATTAGGTTGCAGAGGGAGACCAGTGCTCTGTGCCCCAGGGGAAGCTGAGATGTGCCCCAGCAGGTGCACAGACCTACCTGGCTGTTGGTCCCGTGCTAGAAATTCCTTTCTTGCCGGCGGCGTGGAGCTCGCCTGGCATGCAGGTGGCCTTGGGCGACATCGTTCTTCTTGGAAAAGCAAAAAGACAAGCAAGAGCACGCCCACGCCTCTGTTCTGGAGGTACCCGCCTCTGCGCCTGCAGGTCAGCGGCACGTCAGACCCCGCTGACAAGATTGGCGGACGCATGCTAGAGAAAATCCACACCCTTGGTGTGACCAAGGGACAGCAAGCCAGAGCCGTCCAGGCCTGACCCGATCCGCCTTGTTTTCCAGTCCAGCCGTGGACAGGGGACACTCCCTCCTTGCTGGCCAGCGACTGGGGAGTTTGACGGACAGCTTTGGCATTGCTCTCACGGATGGGGGAGTCAGAGGGCCCCAAGATTCAGCTGCGGTCACGGTTTGCAGCTGAGGTGTCCCCCCAGAACTCAGTGTGAGGCAAAGCAGGAGGGTCCAGAGGAGAAATGAGGGGTTGCGGGAGTCTTGACCCAATCGTGAGTTCACACCTGGTGGGATGAGCCCAGGACTCCCTGGAGGCAAGCAGGGTGGCCTCGCGGAGGCCGTTGGACGTGGCTTTGGGTCTACATGAGCATCTGTGGGGTGCAGCCTCTCCCTGAGAGCTGCTTCCCTCCACCACACTCTTCCCCATGAGGCTCAGCCTCACTTGGAGTCCTGAGGAATGGAGGCTGGTGTCCATGGACTCCTGAAATCCTTAGCCTCCATATAAACTGACGCGCTCTGTAGAGGTTGGGTCAGATCTTTCAGTCACAGCTGCTAAAAACCTGACTAAGCACAGGTGCCTGGCGTGGAGATGTCCGGGTGGGTCCTGGGAGGTGCTTAGTTATTCCTCCCTTTTTCCGTTACTGGGAGTTGAACCCCGGGTGCTCTGCCCCGAGTCTCCTCCCCAGCCTCTTTTATTTTGAAGCTAGGTCTTTCCAGTGTCCTAGGCTGGCGCTGAGCTTCGGGTCCTCCTGCCCCGGCCTTCCTGGTGGCGGGTGCCAGGCTGCTGCGCCCGGCGTGGCCCGCTTCCCGGGGAGCGTAACGCGTCCTGAGCATCAGGGTGCAGCGGTGGAGACCAGGGGAGGCCAGGCCGGGAAGGAAGCGTCCTCCCTCCTCCTCGTTCCTCCTCAGGGTCCCCTCCCGCCCCGCACACCCCCAAGAGGCCGGCTGGAGACTCGGGCGCTGGACTTGCAGACCGGCTGGTGCCTCTGCGCCCGGGCCCGTGGGCCCAATCGGGAGCGCAGCGCAGTGCGCGGCTGAGCAACAGGCCCTTCGGCTGCGGCGACCCTGAATCAGCCCCAGATGAAGACAAGGCCAGGGCGGGGCGGGCGTCCAGCCAGACGGACAGACGGCCGCTACCCCCGGAGGTCTTCATCTTGCAGGCGCGGTTTCTAAAGCGATGCTCCGGCTGGGCTCAGAGGCCAGTGGGGTCTGCAGATGGCATCCAGCGGCACCTGGCCCAGGCGTGGCCCGTCCTCCAGGGCTCAGTTCACCCAGCATGACCCCGTCCAGCTCCATCCCCTTATCCTCCAGGACCTGCTGAACTCCTGGGCACTCCCTCCCGCCCGTCCATGCACAACCCCAAACACAGCCCCTAACACCGGAGCTTGGGCAGGAGAGGTGGAGGCCCGGCTAGGTTGTCCGGAAGAGGTGACCTCACGCCTCCCAATAGTGTCTGGTGCTGTTCCACCTCCTCCCCTCAAACGTCTCTGTTCCATTTAATGACAGAGGGAAAGAGAGCAGAAGTAGGTCTGAAAGAGGGAATGGATGTAACTCACTCCAGGAAATTCAATAGAATAATCTGCTTTGGGGACAGAGGCTGAGTGAGTTCCAAAGTCTCCAGTGCCCGTTTTTAAATCTTTATTTATTCTAACTAGTTGCACCTGACAGCAGAAGGCATGGCTGCATTTTGACAGATCAGACATAAATGGAGGGTCACCTCTCATTTTTCTGACTGTCCATGTTGCAGGATCACATGGTCATGCAGCCACACATGCACATGAGTCACCATGTCTGTTCACTCTACTGTCCTTCCTCGCCCCACACGCTTCCCTCCCTTCACTCCCTCTACCTAATCTAAGCACCTCTATTCTTCCCTATCTCCCCCTTATTGTGAATTAGCATCCGTGTATCAGAGAAAACATTCTGCCTTTGGTTTTTGGGGATTGGTTTATTTCACTTAGCATGATATTTTGCAGCTCCATCCATTGACCAGCGAATGCCATCTTTTCATTCTTTTTCAAGGCTGAGTAATATTCCACTGTGTGTATATGCATCACATTTTCTTTATCCATTCATCTGCTGAAGGGCAGCTAGGTTGGTTCCAGAGTTTAGCTGTTGTGAGTTGAGCTGCTTTCTGTAGAAATGTTCAAATTTTTCTCTCCTCCTCCATCGGTGGACCCTGAATCATGGGGTATTTCCCAGCACCTATTATTCCACAGTTTTTCATCACACAAGAGCGGTTACGTAGAAGCTCGTTATGTTTCCTTAGGAAACAAGTGTGATTCTGTGAGAGTCATAAGAACCTTTCTGTAGCACACGCCTGTCTGCCCTGCTCTGCAGAAGGCTGGAGATCATTCACACTCAGGTGTTTGAGAGCAGCGTGTTCCACGTAGTAAGACCTCCTTTCAAAAAGACAAAACAAGCCAGGCACAGTGTCATCCCAGAGGCTGAGGAGGCTGAGGCAGGAGGATCACAGGTTGGAGGCCCAGCCTCAGCAACTTAGCAAGACCCTGTCTAAAGAAGGAAACATGAACGACTCATTACCTTAGGATGGTCAAGAGCAGGAACAGGCCATTTAAAAGGAACCCACTTAGCAAAATAAAAGACAGCAGCAATGTTTCATTATCGTCCGTCACTGAGGGAAAGTTGGTCATAAACGATTTGCAAGGACAAACTTTCATGACAGCGTTATGCTAATTTCATTTTTGGTCGGTGTTAAGTCGTATGTGAAATGAAACGAAAATTCTCAGACGGCCCAGAGTGATTGGGGCTCCTCGTTCACTGTGGGTTTGGGGTGAGAATCGATAACTTCCTGCCTCTCTCATGATACCAAGCGCTTAGGAAAATTCACAAAGTCCTGCCGTCTCTGCAAGAGCTGGGTGGCCAGTGGTTCGCTCGGAAGCATTTACAGCCTCTGCCAACCAAGGCAGGGCCCGGCCGGGGTCTGCTGGGTGTGCACGTCAAGGCTGATAAAAATTCAGCCCGTTGGAGGTGAGAGCCATTTTATCACCTCTGACTTTGTCTCGTTTTCTTTCTTGATTCTGGGAACTGAACCCAGAACTGCACACAACACTCCCAGCACCTTTTATTTTTTTCTTTTGAGACGAAGTCTTGCTACGTGGCTGAGGCTAGCCTCCCAGGTGCCATCCTCCTGCCTCGGCCTCCCACTCCAATCATGCTGGGATTATGGGCCTGCACGGCTGTGCCCAGCTTCACGAAGAACCCGCTCAACAAACAAACAAAAAAATCGATGGTGGGAGTCCTTGATACTGACGTCTTTTATTCAAGCATCCGTGCACAATTGCTCACCGAGGGTTCGGCGTGGTTTTTCGTGAGTGACGTCTGTCGAGGAGACACGGATTATGGAGAGGTCTTAGTGCTCGTAGGAGAAAGTGCTCTTGGAAGTTTTACGGGTTCCTTTTACAATCCGTCTCCTTCTTTTCTCTGTCTCTCTGGCTCTCTCCATCCCTTGTCCACACACACAGACAGACACACACCTTATGCGTTAATGCACGACTAACTTCAACAAGCAACGCCAGGAAATAGATACCCGCCCGGCTCTTCCTTTGCATCGAAGGCCCCTTTCTGTCCTGTGCCCTGTGCCTCAGGGAGACATCTGCATGCAGGCAGGGTGCCTGCACTCCTGGCTCTCTAGGGGCTGGTCAAGCGTGTCCCCCTGTCCCCGGAGGGAACATGCCTGTCCTTGCCTTGGGTTTTGGGCTGTTGGTTAACCTGCTCAGAGCCACGTGCTGCCCCTCAGGAGACTCTGCTCCATCAGAGGCCTGGATGGCCATCTCCAAGGCCACCTGCAGACCCAGGGGCCCCTGAGGACACGCACGTAGGCACAGCAGGGCAGGGAGACAGCCTCAGGGGCGGAGTGAGGGCGTTAGGCAGCCACGTTGTGCAGCAGAGGCACTGATGCCTTCCCGTGTGCTCACTTTATGCCCAACCTGTCAGGCCCAGGGAGCACCCCAAGGCCAGGACCAGTCGCTCTTCTCAGGGCTGCTTAGCTACTGGGTTATCTGTCTACACTGGGCTTGCGCGTGCTGCACTAGTCGAGCCTCAATTAGTGATTGTGGTATGATCCTTCAGTTCTCTCTGTATATATGAATGTATATTGAAGTATATAGTTTATCTATGTAATATTTAACATACATTAATACGTGCACAATGTGCTCAGATGTATACTGTGTATATAACATACGTGTATGACCATAGAACACATGCACACATTAATATACATGTACACACATGTGTGCATCATCTATTATTCATTTGCAGATATAGTCCCCAAGGAGCCAGGGACAGGATATAGTCCCCATGGAGCCAGGGACAGGATATAGTCCCCAAGGAGCCAGGGACAGGATATAGTCCCCATGGATCCAGGGACAGGATATAGTCCCCAAGGGAGCCAGGGACAGGATATAGTCCCCAAGGAGCCAGGGACAGGATAGAGTCCCCAAGGGAGCCAGGGACAGGATATAGTCCCCAAGGAGCCGGGACAGAATATAGTCCCCCAGGAGCCGGGGACAGGATATAGTCCCCAAGGGAGCCAGGGACAGGATATAGTCCCCAAGGAGCCAGAGACAGGATATAGTCCCCAAGGAGCCAGAGGCAGGATATAGTCCCCAAGGAGCCAGGGACAGGATATAGTCCCCAAGGAGCCAGGGACAGGATATAGTCCCCATGGAGCCAGGGACAGGATATAGTCCCCAAGGGAGCCAGGGACAGGATATTGTCCCTAGGGAGCCAGGGACAGGATATAGTCCCCCAGGAGCCAGGGACATGATATAGTCCCCAAGGAGCCAGGGACAGGATATAGTCCCCAAGAGCCAGGGACAGGATATAGTCCCCAAGAGCCAGGGACAGGATATAGTCCCCAAGGGAGCCAGGGACAGGATATAGTCCCCAAGGAGCCGGGGACAGGATACAGTCCCCAAGGAGCCGGGGACAGGATATAGTCCCCCAGGAGCCGGGGACAGGATATAGTCCCCAAGGAGCCAGGGACAGGATATAGTCCCCAAGGAGCTGGGGACGGGATATAGTTCCTAAGTCATGTCCCCAATGACCCACCTCCTCCAGCCGCACCCCACTTGCCTACAGTCACCACCCAGTGAGTCCATTCAAGTGGATTAATCCATGGTTACATTCAAACGTTGATAACCTAATGCATCTCTGAACTCCGCTGCATCGTCTCCCACATGAGTTACTGTGACACCTAAGATCTCAACCACAGCACCGTAAGTACAAAGAAAAATTGGAAAATTAATTACAAGGCCTTTAGCTTATGACCTTAGCAAGTGCACAACCCAGAATTTAACTTCCAACCCCTCCCCACACACAGGAATAATATATATCAACCTAGACAGGTTAGATTTGCCACATAAAATCATCACATTTTGAAAAAGAAAAATAGAAGAAAATTTCTGTGACTTTCAGATAGGCAGTGATATCATATTTAAAATATAAGCATGACTCTTAAATAAGCAAATAAATGTTCACTATTTCAAAATCAACGTGACTTATGCATCAGGGAAAGCATCCAGGAGGACCTAACGGCTGTCCAGCGGCCAGGACATGGTGTTTGCACATCACGTACCTGGCAAGGGAGCTGGATCAGACTCGCACGTTCTCAGGGTCTTTGATGCACAGCACGGTGGTCACGTCTCTGGCTCACCTCCCTGTGAGCCGCTTGCTGAAGCTCAGATCCCTTGGCGTGGCAGGGTGGGGACCTCTCATGAGGCCACCGTGGTCTGTGTGATCCGTCACTCAGCAAAGCCACATCCTGCAGCTCAGAGCTCAAGTCTGGCTCCGCCAAGACGGGGATGGGCAGGAGGACGAACGCAGAATCCCTTCCCACGGGCTGCGGGGAGGAGGACAGAGCAAGGGCTTTGCAGATCGCCGTGGCCATGGCTCCAGTTTTAACCAGACGGCTCCAAGGTTTGACCCAACAAAGAGGAGCGTGCGTCCATTTCCCGACGTCAACTAGAGGGAGAGTCGTAGACTGAAAGGCGTCTCAGCCATCAGTGCCAATGAGCTGTTGGTTCTGGCTTCTTAGAATTTAAGCAAGAAATCCTGGAGCACTAAAATAATTTGGTGGCGTGAGCATGGGCAGAAAGGAAGCAAAGAGTGTGTCCTCTGATTCTGCCTCTAAAGTTGTGCAGGACGTAAGCTCCTTTTAAAAAAGTAGCAGCCGTCTGGGCAGTGAACCCAGAGACGCTTTGCCACTGAGCCACATCCCTGGACCTTTGTCATTTTTACATTTGAGAGAATCTTACTAAATTCCTGAGATGGCAGTTTTGGACCCACCAGGCAAGCAGGCGTAGCTGAGTGAGAAAGCACCACTGGGCTCAATCCCCACAAACTGTCAATCAGTCCATCAGTTAATAAATGAAAGAATGAATGGCAGATGTGAGAAGAATTTGACTGCTTCCAACACAAAGAAATGATGAATGTTTTACCTGGTCTGAGCATGACACGTTGCATTCAGGTGTTAATGTATCACCATGTTCCCAGAAATAATGTACGATTATTATGGACTGATTAAAATGTGCAAAACTAAGATTTCATTTCTAATCAGAATGCAAAAGATCAAGAATACAACACAATTAGTGTTGGCGAGGACGTGGGGAAAAGGTCCACTCACACGTGGCTGGTGGGAATGCAAAATGGTGCTGCCACTCTGGAAAGCAGTGTGGAGATTTCCTCAGAAAACTTGGAATGGACCCACCATGTGACCCAGCTATCCCACTCCTCGGTTTATACCCAAAGGACTTAAAATCAACATGCTATACTGACACAGCCACATCCATGTATGTAGCAGCTCAACTCACAATTGCTAATTCTGGAACCAACCTAGGTGCCCTTCAACAGATGAATGGATAAAGAAAATGTGGTGCATACACACAATGGAATATTACACAGCCGTTAAAGAAGAATGAAATGATGGCCATTTGCTGGTCAATGGATGGAGCTGGGGAATATCATGTTCAGTGAATAAGCCAAACCCCAAAACCAAAGAAACCCAAATGTTTTCTCTGTTTTGTGGATGCTGATTCACAATAAGGGGGGAACTAGGGAAGAATAGTTACTTTAGATTAGAAGGGAGGGAAGGGTGTGGGGCAGGAAAGACAGTAGAGTGAACACACGTGATGACTCATGTGCATGTGTGACTGCATGACCATGTGATCCTGCAACATGGACAGTCAGAAAAATGAGAGACGACCCTCCATTTATGTCTGATCTGTCAAAATGCATCCGTGCCTTCTGCTGTCAGGTGCAACCAATTAGAACAAATTTCAATTCCCTTTCATTAAACACAAGAAAACGTGTGCAGTTGGGTGGACGCAGTACGCACTGTGTGATGAACTTCCCACGGACTGGAATCTCCTCCCAGGTTCCCGTTAGTTTCTTGTGGGGCTGGGTTGAAACCATCAGCTCCTGTCTGCTTCCTCCTTGGGCTTGCTGGTCTCTGACGACGGCTCTGGTTAACCCAGCAGGCGGCTTGCAGAACTAGCCATGAATCCCGCCTGCATCCTTATCCAGAGATCTCAAGAACATCTGCCTCTTGAGTGGTTTCCTAGGCTGGGTGTGCAAAGTCACGGCTCCTGGGAATCTTGCTCATGGAGAAAAGCTAACTTTAAACCGGTCTTAGCAACAGGCATGGTGCCTGGTGACCTCAGCTAGACTTCAGGTGGAACTTCCTACGTTCTGTCAGCTCCTTCAGCAGTCCCGAATCCATTGCTGCTTCATGCAAAATATCTTATGCAGTAATGGACAGATCAAGACAGACCCTCACAGGTCCATTTTAGAATTTAGGGAGCATTTTTGAAGGCCAGGGCTGCAGGGCTGTCCTGTGCCTGGTAGGCTATTTTGCAGCATCTCTGGCCTGTCTACACTGAAGGCTGGTTGCAACGTCTTTGCTCTGGGTCCTGCGTTGAAATTCCTTCCTGCCTTGTTACTTACCTCCAAGGACAGGCAGGGAAATTACGGGACTTCCATGGAAATATTCATACTTCATTTTATATGTGACAGATTATATCGAGTGTTCATTTCTGGGTAAACATTACAGAACATGCAAGATTAAAATAACGTGCAGACATGCTATTCGCGTACTGATAAATGATGATTCTAAATACGTATTAAGGATTTAGGTTCCCGGCCGCATTTCCTGTGTTCTTGGTGGTTTCTGAAATCCTCGCCAAGCACACGTCGATAGGAAACCTGTTTGCACGATTTCATTTATTGCGTTTTCCCTTAAAAGGCCCTCTGAAGTTTGCATCGAAGAATGTCTGAGAGAAATCAATGTAGAATTTTTTTTTTTTTTGTAATAGTTTGCAATTTTTAAGGATCAAAACAACTCTGCCCCAGAGGGAACAGAACTTGATAGACCCAGAAGTTTCTTTTTAAGTCAGCTCTGTAATTGCAAATTTTGTGTTCCCCTGCAAAGGATCAGTTATTGAGTCCAAAAGAAAAAAAAAAAAAATTCAGCTGTTTAAATGTGTTTACCCTGCCAACCTCAGCAAGTTAGCGAGGGTCCTGAGCAGCTCTGCGAGACCCAGTCTCCAAAAAAGATTAAAAAAGGCTGGGGATGTGGCTCAGTTGGCAGGAGCGTCCCTGGGTTTAATATCTGATACAAAATAGAATAAAATAAAATGACGTTACCAATATGTATCAAATTTTGTAGCAGAGACATGAAGCTATTCTGTTTATCAGATTTTTAAAATATTCCCTTATTAAGCAGCATTGCATCAAGCAGCTCTTCTCCCGTTTATTCTCCTTCCTGAGAAATGCATGCGCGGGAATATTCCAGCAAAGCTTCTATTTTAACCGAGGCTGTGGACGTGAACCGGCTTTATTTTCAGTCCTCTTTCTGAAGGGGGCATGCAGACTCTGAAGGAAATAGCTCCCGTGCACTGAAGCGCAGAAACTTCTCCATCTGCATATGTTTTCCGTGATCTGGGTCTTGAACGCAGGTTCTCTGCCACTGAGCTCAATCCCCAGCTCTTTTTATTATTGATTATTACCGCTAAGTTGCTACAGGTCTACCTAAGTGGTTGAGGCTGACCTCCAACTTGCCATCCTCCTGCCTCAGCCTCCCCGGTTGGCTGGAATCAGAGGCTCGCACCACCACACCCAGAAAAAAGACCTGGAAAATCATGAAATGAGGTCTGCGGAGGGTCGGAGGAGACGCCGTTCGACTTCAGATGACATCAGGCACGCTGGCCGACAAAGGGGCCCGTTTATTTTCCTTTTTCGAGTGGATAAGAGCGCAGAAAAACAGATTAACTAAAGGGTAAGGCTCTTAAGAACGTATTACTCCCTCTTGAGAAATCAGGAGAGTGATTACCCAGCAGGAGGGCCGCAGATCTCGTCACCCAGGGCCATTAGCTGCCACAAGACTCTTCCCAGCAGGCCTTGTTCACGCTGTGAGTCGCATGAATCAGGAGCTCGGCCTTTGCTGATGTTGCCGGGAACTTTCAGGGTCTGACCTGCTGGTCCGACGCGCCAACCCGGAGAGAACCAGGTAACTGCACAGCTGCCTGCCTTCATCCACCAGGCCGGCACCCCCGAATTTGCAATTTAGACACGGAACATCTTCAAAATGGACCGGATGCCAAAGACGATGCAGTTATTCCACGCAGGCGAGATGCCGGCAATCAAAGATGCTGGTCCTTTGAAATTGGAAGGCACGATAGACAAAGTGCTTGGAGATTCAGAGCCATAATGTGTGTGTCTGTCTCACAGATACCCGGAGACAGACTCAGCTAAGTCACAGAAAACAGCTGCCTCTCGCTTTTTACACACAGCATATTCTCTTTTTCTATCCTTTGTCTCACGATTGACATGATATTTAGTCTTTCTTAAAAAAAAAGAAAGAAAGGAAGAAAATCACATAACAGGGTGGCTCATTCCTGGAATCTCAGCGACTTGCGAGGCTGAGGCAGGAGGATGGCAAGTTCAAAGCCAGCCTCAATCTCTTTATCCATTCATCTGTATATAGGATGGAATATTACTCAGCATTAAAGAAGAATGAATTCCTGGCATTTGCTGGTAAATGGAGGATATCATGCTAAGTGAAATAAGCCAAACCCCGAAAACCAAAGGCCGAATGATTTCTCTGATGTGCGGATGCTAATTCACAATAAGGAGGGAACTAGGGAAGAATAGAGGTACTTAGATTAGGTAGAGGGAATGAAGGGAGGGAAGGGTGTGGGGCAGGAAGGACAGTAGAGTGAACAGACGTGATGACTCATGTGCATGTGTGACTGCATGACCATGTGATCCTGCAACATGGACAGTCAGAAAAATGAGAGACGACCCTCCATTTATGGATGATCTGTCAAAATGTGTAAATGCCTTCTGCTGTCCTGGAAAATTAATTAAAACAAATAAAACACTTTTTAAAAAAGAAAGTAAAATCAGTCTCAGCAAGTTAGCAAGGCTCCAAAGAACTTAGGCAGATTCTGTCTCTTAATAAAATATTAAAAAGAACTGAGGATGTAGTGGCCGAGTGTCCCTGGGTTCAATTCCTGCTGTCAAAAAAAAAAAAAAAAAAAAAAAAGAAAAAAGAAAAAGGAATCTCATCGTGTGAATTCCACCCAAGAGAGCTGCTGTAGGCGGACAGATCTCTGCAGCATCTCATTAAACGAGAGCCAGCTGAGGATCGCAGAGCATCTCTGCGCTTTGCCAAGGCCTCTTGGTTTCTTGTGGTCTGGCGGACTCTCCTGTTGAGTCCAGTGGATTTGAATCAGCAGAGGCTCAGCCTCCGCTGTGGAAATTCTTCAGCCAGTCTATCCTGCAGAGCAGGAAAACATCTGCCCTCAATTCTTATTTCCCCTGTAGTAGCTGAGAAACCTTTTCATATCTATGAAATCCTCTCAGACCTCTTTTCTGTTACTGTTAAGCGTAGCTTTTGCTCAATGTTCGTAAGGTAGCTCAAGTTATTGTCATTGATTTGTAATGACTCTTTACGTAGTTGAAACCGAATCATTTTGTATGTGCTCAATTTAATCATCTCAGCTATTAGAACAGCTGACTGTCTTGTAAATTGCTTTTGATAAAATACCAAGGAAAAATTATGACGTGTCTCTTTGAACCGTGGCATATTGACTCTTATAAGCAACTAGACCTCATGTTGCTGTTCCCTTTTATGATACCACAGTATTTATCTTTGTTTCTTTTCTTTTTGGCACTGGGGATTGAACCCAGGGGCACTTTACCACTCAGGTAATCCTCAAACCTTTTTATATTTTGATTTTGAGTCAGGGTCTTCTTATGTCGCCCAGCTTGACTTTGAATTTACTGCCTCGCTGGGGATACAGACGTGAGCCACCACACTCTGATGAAACCACGGGGTTTCCTATAATATCCGTGGCCCTTTGAGATACGCTGTAACTTACTGATGAGGAAATTGAATCTGAGAAGTATGTAGTGCTACAAACACAGCTGTCATCCAGCAGCTTGGGAGGCTGAGGCAGGAGGATCACAAGTTGGAGGCCAGCCTCAGCAACTTCGTGAGGCGCTAAGCAGCTGAGTGAGACTCGGTGTCTAAATAAAAACTAAAACGGGCCGGGGATGTGGCTCAGTGGTGAAGCAGACCTGGGTTCGATCCCTGGAACAACAAGAAAAAACCAAATGCATGAGAGTGTTCAAGATTTCGGGTTGTAAGCTCGGAGCTGACCTGTGGGCCCACTTTGGACTCTACTTCTGGGATCTTCTCCACCCTCTGGGGTGCCTCCCTGCAGAGGCTGTCAGTTCATAACAATGGAACTGCTTCTTGTTCTCACAGCATTCTCCCCGCCTGCTCCTGAGCCTCTCCCCGCCCTCCTGTCCCTCTCCCCGCCTCCCTGGCCTCCACTCTCTGTGATGTCAAGGTGGGCCAGGCGGGACTGGACACGCCCAGCACAGGAATGGAAGGCACACTAGCAGAGGCTCCCTAAGGAGGACCTCCTGGCTCCTGCTGGCAGAACTGACGTTTCTTGCCATCCTCCTGCCTCAGCCTCCATGGTCTCTGGGATGACCCATGTGCACGGCTGCAGGCGGCCAGGAGTGACGTGTCCTGAGGTCCTCTTTCCCCCAACCCCCGAGCCACACGTGAGGATCCCTTCAAGCAGGCGTAGCTCGCCCCCCACCCCGGATGGGTGCTGCTTCTCCTGCCTCCTCCTTGGGAATTCTGGCGACTGGCCTCCACGTGCCCGCCCAGCGGAGAGACCGAGGCCCGAGTGCTCCAAGCTGCCCTGGGGTGGGCTGCAGGTCGCCTGCGGAAGGCACCACCAGCCCCGCGCCTGGGCTCTCCTGTGCGCTTCTCCTCGTCCCCCGGGCGAAAGCCGGGCACATTGCACACCTGGTCTTCGGAACTGGAACTGGGTCTTTATTTCCCGGGTTTCTGAGGAGGACTTTGTAATGGAAGAGCTTCTGTTGCAAAATAGGCTGTCGTGAGGTCATGACCCTGTAGGGTTTTTAATGCGCAGGAATCGTGCCTTCCTGTTTTCTCCAGACTCCCAGTAGAGGCCGTTAGTCTCTCTGCTCGTAATTTGCACGATTTGCTTCTTCCATCGGCTCGATGAAGGAGCACTACTCCCATATTCAGCAGTGGGCAGCCCTTTTTAGGAGTCTGATTGGCATTTCTTTTTAAATCTCTACATTTAAGAACAACAGAGCATGGAGAAAATAATCCAGATATGGTAGAATTCCAGGTTCCATCAGAAAAGGCAGATGGAGTGTGTGTGTTGGGCAAGGGGCAGGGGGAGTGACCCGGAATTCTAGAATTCTAGCCGCAGTTGGTCTGTTTTATATTTTTCCTTTTAGTGAAGTAGAAATGGTGAATGGGATACGCATTCCAAACTGTTTCTTCACAGCGTGATACTTTCTTTTAATCCTGAATACTTTGCAGTGAATCAGGGGAGAAGGATGGGACCGTGTAGCTCCTGAGCACGTTGGCACCCGCAAACTCAGAGAGATACAGACACGCACAGCAGAAAGGGTTGGCGAGTTTTAGCCTTTTACATTATTCTGGGTAGCGAACTGTTTTAGGAAGCGTTTGGTCACTGTGACCAAAATAACTGACAAGAACAACTTTTGGAATCAGAGGTTCAGTCCATGGTGGGCGACTCCATGGCTCTGGCCCAAGGTGAGGCAGAACAAAATGGCGGAAGGGCCTGGAGGAGGAGAGCAGCTCAGGACGTGGCACCAGGAAGCAGAGAGAGCTCTGCTCACCAGGGACAGGATCTAAACCCCAAGGAGCCAGGGACAGGATATAGTCCCCAAGGAGCCAGGGACAGGATATAGTCCCCAAGGAGCCAGGGACAGGATATAGTCCCAAGGGATGTCCCTAGTGACCCAGCTCCTCCTGCCACACCCACCTGCCTACACTCACCACCATTTAGTCCATCCAAGTGGATTAATCCACTGATTCGCTTAACACTCTCATAATCTGATCATTTCACATCTGAACTTTCTTGCATTATCTCACACTTGAGCTTTGGGGGACACCTCATATCTGAACTATAACACAAAAACTTTAATCTTTCATTAAATTATCTATATTGAGATAAAAAAAATTGACACTTCCTAAAAGATTTACTTTTCTTTGTTCTTTCTTTTTTTTTTTGGTGTGTGTGTACTCAGGGCTGCTTAACCACCAAGCTGTATCCCCAGCCCTTTTTTCCTTTTATCGTGAGAACACATCTCTCTGAGTTGCTTTAGGCCTAGCTAAGTCGGTGAGGCTGGCCTCGAACTTGGAATCCTCCTTCCTCAGCCTCCCCGTTGGCTGGGATCACAGGCGTGTGCCTGCGCGCCTGGCTTCTAAGAGAGTTGTTGAGTGATTCTCAGAGAATCGCGAGGTCAGCTCCAGGGTAGATCATTTGCCTAGTGCGCATGAAGCTCTGGGTTCTCTCCCAACAGCACTAAAAAAAAAAAAAGTAACAGCAAAACTCAATGAATAATCTTTAAAACTGAGGTTGGGACTGGAGGGTAGGGAAATCTTTTAGAGATTTTTTAGTGTTGAAGTGCCACCCTACCCGCCTTTTCGCACCTACTGGGAGCGTCCTTTGCTCTCAGGAATCAGGACGCTCCGAGTCAATTAACGCCTTGGCTCCTGGACGCAGCGGCAGATCCCGCCCTGGTGCAGAGCAGGAAGATGCACTCACAGCTCGGCCCTAACGCCATTTTCCCCTCCTCGAGCAGGTGCGGGACGCTTTGCAAATCCTGCCAGAAGGCAGCTGCCGGGCTGTGAAGAGGAAATCGATCAGGGAAACATGTCAGGGCGTCCAAAGCAGCCTTGGGGGAGCGCGGTGTGCTGGCTTCGCACCTCCCTCCCCAGAGCATTTCTCTGACAGTTGCACGGGGTTATCCTCGGATCACCTTGGACTTGGTCCCTTCATTAGCAGGGATTTCAAAGGCAGCCAGGCGGCGGTGATTCACACACAGGGCCGCGGGGGGCTTGGCGCGCCTGCAGAGGAGCAGTCGAAGGTCTGGCAAATGCCATTACCCGGCCCTGGGGAGGCTGCAGGAGCAGAATTCACGGCCATCTTGCTGGGACCCAGGCACAGGGGGCGGAATCTCCGCAGCTCCTTTGCAGGACAGAGACGGGGTCTGAGTTTGGGGTCTCTTCTGGTACGTGTGGCCAGGAAGGGAGAAGGAAGGTCCAGGTGCCCTTGTTCAGCAAGGTTCTTATGCCCAAGGCAACGGCTGGCGATCCTGCTCTGAGAGTCAGGCACCTGGCGGTCGCTCACCCTGCCCAGGTGTCTGGGCAGCGCCCATCTGTTTGGGTGAACAGGTGACGTCCACAATTATCCAGGGTTGCCAGTTATCGACAGAGCTCAGTAGAGACTCCACCTGGACCCAGAATATTCCTGGTAATAGAGATTAGTTTTATTTCTGGTGATTTTTCATTTTTCCTGCTCATCAATGTCTCCACCTGATTCTGGTAAGTCTACACATTTATATCGCAAGGTGCCCCTTATCAGTTTACACTGCAGCTTCCCCGGCGACTTCTGATTTTTGCCAAGTGGAATGATTGACACTGAAGATAACCTATTGACCTTCCTTCTCAGGCTCAAAGGTGACAGCCAAGCATCAGCCTTACCAGAAGAGGGGACAGATGTGACAATTAGTTCATGTCAGCTAAGCTCTGTGTATTTCTTAAACTTGAAATCTAAGAATGGATACACGGCTCAGGGGGTGCAAACCGGTGCAGCCACTCTGGAAAGCAGTGTGGAGATTCCTCAGGAAACTTGGAATGGACCCACCATGTGACCCAGCTATCCCACTCCTCGGTTTATACCCAAAGGACTTAAAATCAGCACACTACAGTGACACAGCCACATCAGCGTTTATAGCAGCTCAACTCACAATAGCTAAACTATGGAACCAACCTAGGTGCCCTTCAGCAGATGAGTGGATAAAGAAACTGTGGTATATATACACCATGGAATATTACTCGGCCTTAAAGAAGAATAAAATTATGGCATTTGCTGGTAAACGGATGGAGCTAGAGAATATCATGCAAAGTGAAATAAGCCATTCAAAGAAAATCAAAGGTTGAATATTCTCTCTGATATGCAGATGCTGACTCCCAACAGGGTGGGGGATGGGAAGAATAGAAGTTCCTTGGATTAGGTCAAGGTTAATAAAGGGAAGGGAGAGCAATGGAAACAGAAAAGACAGCAGAATGAATCTGACATACTTTTGTACATATATAATCCACCACAGTGAATCTTACCATGTGTACGTCCACAAGAAATTCATTAAAACAATTAAGGGAATACATTAGCTTGAAACAGACATGGTGACTCATGTGCACGTGTGACCGCATGACCATGTGATCCTGCAACACGTGCAATCAGAAAAATAAGAGGTGACCCTCCATTTATGTCTGATCTGTCAAAATGCAGCCATGCCTTCTGCTGTCAGGTGCAACTCATGAGAACAAATAAAAATTTATTTTAAAAATGTTTAAAAAGGCATATTAAAAAATTAAATAATCATGGGGTAAATGGCAGAAAGATCAGTAGAGGTAAGAGAGATAGTGGGGTCTGATTTAGAATAAGATGCATTCCCTGCGTGTATAGTTGCATCAAAATGGATTCTATTGTCATGTTTAAGTAAAAGGAACCAATAAAATCTAATAAAGAAAGTGAAAGCCACAAAAGAAGGTAAGAATGGAGATTCGCTGGACTTAAGCAGAAGATAAATCTCTGAATCCCAACAGTGAAGGTCCAGAGAAGAAAGCTGGTCTCCTAAGAGGAAGGACTTCCCAAAGCGCTTGACGGGAAAAAAGAAATTACGAGATTAAGATTTAATATGTATCGCCTGGAGAGACGAGGAGCAACGAGTTTCAGGTTGCAGGGCTGGTCACCCAAGCTTCCTGCCGGTCTTGTTGAACTGTCAGAAACCAATATGGCGGGCGGAGTCTTGGAACCGGCTGTGCATCTTGCAGAGAAGAGACTCTCCCTGAGGTGGACTGGAAGCAGAGGCTCGGCTGGACTGGCCTGATTGTCACCTGGAAAGGAATCGCATACCAACACTTCTTCTTGTCGCCCTCTAAATCTTTGAAATCCTGTGAAGTCGCTACACCCCCTTGGTGCACGGGTCATCTCTGGGAAGGACTTTGGTGCAGCAGATCGTCCCACAAAATTCTGGCCAAGGCTACAAGCTGCCTGGTTCCTCTGGGGTGGTTCCATGGAATCTCAGCAGCATGACTCTGAAAGTTCTAGAATGATCGTCCTTGGAGAGGAAGCTTTAGGAAAAACAGAGTACTCCTTCTGGGCTACTGGACTCAGAGAGGGCTGGTGAGCTTGGGGGACCCCATGACTCCTCAGCCGCGTGGCTCCAACCCTGAGTGTGGATGTTCTTTGCAAAGGCTGACCTGTTCTCCAAGCTGTGACTCCCCGCAGTCACGGGTAGCTGGACAGGTCCAGCTGGGCCACACCAGAGGGAAGCCAGGCCGGGCAGGCAGGCAGCCCGGTGGGAAGCCCGTGCCTTGGTGCAGGAGGTGGGACCGAGGATTCCTTTTGCACGAAGCTCATTTTCTTCTCTGGTGCCGACCGCAGGTGTCCAGCCTCACCCAGGCCTTTTAGCAAAGAACGAATCATCCTCAAGGGCGTTGAAGGTCACCATGCAAATGCGACCCAGGCATGCTTTCCGTTTGCTCCCAGTGCGAGCCTGGGACAGAGGCTCCTGGGTTGACATCCTCAGCTTCTGCTCCCGTGGCCGGGATGCGGAGGCTGGCGGGGAGGCCCGTCCCGAAATGGATTTGGTGCCAGCTGGACGTAGGGACAGGGTGCAAAGCTGCTGGACACGCGCAGGCAGATTGGAAGCCAGAGGTCACGCCTGCACATGCGCAGAGCTGCAGAGGGGCGGGTGGATCTTGATTGACAGGGAGCAGACGGCGTTGGAGGTGGGTTCTGCAGGTCAGCGGGCAGGGGCTGCTTGCTCAGAGGCCTGCCTTTGAAATGTGACAGGCAGGGGACGCTTCCGGTACATTCATGAAACTTCCAAGGACGGCAAGTCCTCTGTGTCCCTCCTCCAATCCTGCAAATGCGGGCAGAGGGCGAGGGGCTGGCTTTGCTTTGTCCTGATTCCTCCGCCTTCCTTAGCTGTGCAGCCTTCGAGTTTTATAAGCAGCTTCTCTGGGCGTAGGGCAGCCAACACAGGGGACAGGGGAAGGCCAGGGACCAGGATGCAGAGAAAAACAGAAATAGCTTTTCTTGGACCGCACCTTCCCTGGAACGCCTGCACTAAAGCACTTTCTAGCTCGTAGACTGGTCCTTCCAATTAACCGCTGAATTAATCCCAGAGCGCTAGGGGATTTAGAGTTCCGTGCTCTGCGTGTTGAGTGACTCAGACCCCTTTCCACCCGAATCGCACGGTGCTCATCACACTTTTAAATAATCAGAAACAATATGCTTATTCTTTTTTTCTTTCTTTTTACAAAAAAAATTTTTTTTTTTTTATTTGTCCTCATGAGTTGCAGCTGACCGATGACGGCACTGGTACATTTTGATAGCTCGTCCATAAATGGAGTGTCAGCTCTCATTTTCTGAGTGTGCGTGGGGTACGTTCATTATTTATAAGTATTATGAGCGTAGATAGGAAGATGGGGTAGGAGTACATCTCTGCGCGTGTGCACGTGGTGCGTGTAGTGTGATTGACAGCGTGTAGCACCGAAGGTCTTGCCGGGGGCTCTGATCCCTGGGGGTTCCAAGGCTTGCACAGGCTGGGCTGGAAGCAAGCTGGGACCTCACTGTCTGCGTTACCCCACCCGGTCGGCGTCTGACTCGGTGTCGCTGGCGGTCCAAGCCCAGCCCGTCTGCAGACTCAGGCACACAAAACATTTCTCTCTGGCCAAGTGAGGGTGCTCCTTTCTGACCCCCTTTTGAAATGCAATATGGACCCAGAGAGAAATCAGCGTGGTGAATTAACCATGAGAAGAAAAAATGGTATTTACTGCTCAAGAGAAAAAGAGATGGTTCTAAAATGTCCTAGGTCTATGAGGAGAGGACACCCCACATTCTGTCCTAAAACTCAAATCGTGTGCTGGATGGGGTCACCCGCCGGGAGCACACGGGAGACCCAGCTGGCATCCGATTTCTGCATGTGGGGTGCTGTTCCCGCACCCCTTGATCAAGGGGGCTCCTTCTGTCAGATAACACCCCAAATTGATGCCCAGCCTGATAAGGATCTCAACTGCCTTTCCACCACCACCTGCCTAGCATGCCGACGAGTTTTATGGAAAACAGTGGAAAAGATCCCACGGATTTATCACCCCCTGTCTGGTGATGGTCGCTACCCAGTTGCTGTCTCTCTCTCCCTGTGCCATGTTTTAAGCATTTAAAGTTCCCAGCATTTTCTTTTTAAAGACCAGTGATTGAACCCAATGGCACTTCACCACGGAGCCACATCCCTGCCCCTTTAAAAAAAAAAAAAAATTATTATGAAACTATTTTAAGACAGTGTCTCACCAATTTGCTGAGGACCTTGCTAAGTAGCTGAGGCTGGCCTCCAACCTGCAGTCCTCCTGCCTGAGCCTCCCAGGCTGCTGGGATTAGAAGCATGCACCACTGCGCCAGGCTCAAGATGGTCTTGAATGATAGCCACTTTGTGCCCAAAGGACCTGATTGGCACTCTGGGAAGTCAGTGGGACCCTGACAGATTCCTAAATGACCCATCCTGGGCTCCATCCCTGGAGACCTTTCACAGGGGCTGTTTTACTAAACTGTTTTGCTAAACTACAGTCCAGACATACAGGGGTCAAGAGGCACCTCTGGGATTTTTATGGAGATTTGACAAGAAATACAGAGTGTCTCCTGTCACTCAAACTGAGACTCCCTGGCCACCTTGTAGACAGTCTAGGAATAGAGGCGTCAAGAGTCGCTTTGTGCCGGGTGTAATGGTGCACCCTGGTCATCCCAGCCACTCAGGAGGCTGAGGCAGGAGGAGTTCAAGTGGGAGGCCAGCCTCAGCAATTTAGCAAGACTCTAAACAACTTAGTGAGAAAGTATAAAAAGTGCCGGGGGATGTGGGCCAGTGGTTAAGCCCTTGGGTGGTCAGTGTTTGGTACTGAAAAAGAAGAAAAGAAAGGAAAAGAAAAGAAATCACTCATTGAATCTTAACCATAGTTTGGGTAGCAAATATAGAATATCTCCCATCACTCAAACTGTGTGGTCAGCGTTACCAGGTGCCGAGCGTTTACATCAAAATATTTCTGCCAATGTCCTTGGGGTGGGGAGTTCAAAATTTCAACCCTGCATCTCACCAGGACCCAAAGCTTCTTTCTATAACGGGAGACCTGAGAATAAAGCAATCCAGTCCGTCATCTCTTGCACCTTTTGGAGGAAAATACCCTCTGGTGCTTCTTCCTTTGCTGTTTCATGGACAAAATTAAGCACAGGAAGAGAGTATCCACTACTGATAAAATGGAACAGTTCCAATAATATGCTCTAATAGAGATTTGTCAATCGCTTGCACATTATTTGTGGGGCTTTCCATTTTATATATTCAGACAAATATTTTTGGGGGTGCCAATGAAACTCCAAGGGGTAAACCACAGGTAGAGAAGACTGCTCTGTTTAATGTTGAATAGTTTGGATCCTTTTATTAGCTAATATTGATAGACTGAATACTTTGAGTCATTTTATTAGCTAAGATACAATGACTCATTTTCATCTTTGCAAACATTAATATACATGTTGTTGCTAATATTGACGTGCGGAGTCATTTGCATGATTTTTAGTCAAGATTGGTACATAGTTGATCAGCTAATATTGGTATGTCGAATACTTTGCATTTTCTTAGGAACTATTGCTATAGTAAATGGTTTGCATCATTTTGTCAAACGAGATTAATATGCAATGTTTGAGATCTTAGTTTGCATTATTTTATGCACTGAGGTTGACAAACATGGTATTTGGTGACGTTGATAAACTGAGTAATTTGCATCATCTGGTTAGCTAAGATTGGGAGGCATTTTATTAGCTAACCTTGCTGTATTAAAAACTTCTCACCATTTTTTTAGTGAAGATTGACAAATGCTATCTGTTCCCGCCTGAGGATTTATAAACCCCTCCTCTGACAACTTAGAACACATAGACCTTTTTATTTACTTATCTTATCTTGTCTTTCTTGTCTTGTCTTGTTTTATTTTATTTTATTTTATTTTATTTTATTTTATGGTACTGGGGCTTGGACTCAGGGACACTGGACCCCTGAGCCACCTCCCCAGCCCTATTTTGCATTTTATTTAGAGACAGGGTCTCACTGAGCTGCTTAGGGTCTGATTTTGGCTGAGGCTGGCTTTGAACTCCCGATCCTCCTGCCTCAGCCTCCCCAGCCGCTGGGATTACAGGCTGGTACCGCCGGACCCGGCCACATGAGCTTTTTGATCCCCATGAGTTCCCAGAGACACCTGGTGGTGAATTAAGTGTCCCATTGATGATCTTGTCACGTACGAGGTGTCCTCCTTCCACCTGCCCAGCTCTCATAGACCTGGAGTCCTTCCACGGGCCTCCGTTTTCACGTGGCGAGACTTCCAGGTGAGGCAGGCTCCTCAAGACACCTCGCGTGCACAGCAGTGTAAAAACGTGTCTCAGGTTTCGCGATGACTCATATTTTTTCAGTATCCATGGCGAGGAACCGCTTCCCCAAACTTAATAGGATTTCAAATTGACATTGACATTTCAGTAAATCAGAATTAGCTTTTTCTTTTAAGCTCCCTCCCGTGCCTTATGTAAATGGATGTGCTGACTTTTATGGAATTGAATGCTCCAGAAAATGTCAGGCAACCTAATATAAAACAAGTTAACATTCTCATTTTTAGAAAACTTAAAGGGTGGCCAAATACAGATCTTTTTGTTTTGTTTTATGGAGGACCCAGCCAACCTGCGGTAGACTTTCTACGTGTGTGAGTTTCAACCTGGAGAATTGAGCATATCCATCAAGGTAGATCTGTTGCTTTTTAAAACGGAAATTGGAACTCGGAAGGAATGATCATGATTTGCTTGAGTAAGAACGGCTTTAATATGTCAAAGTGCGCCGACAGCTTTGTCCTTAGACCTCGGGAAGCTTTTCATTTCCATTATTACAAATCCACCCCAAATAGGTCACCTTCCGAAAGCCAGCCCCTCCTCCTACAAACTTCATTGCCGATTTTAAACCCATTTCACCAGGAAGAGGCTGCAGCTTGATCTACCCGTGTGAATCCAAAAAATCAAACACAGCGAAATATTGATCTTTGTTGCAATGAATTCATCAAAAGCCATTTGGGGGGGATGTATCTCATGGTAGGAGGGCTTCCAATTCATGAACGGGATTCATTTCCATTTAATTCTTTCTAAGGTCTTCAGAAAATCTCACCATCAACAGAAAAAAAAAAAAAAATGTCCCTCAACTAAACTCAGGACGTTATTATCAACGTGAACATTTTCAGCATTTGCAAAAAATAAAAAAAAAAAAAGAAAGAAAAAGAAATAGCGTTGGAAAACCATTTTGGCATTTGTCAGTGATAGGAGATTTTGAAGTGGGATGTAAGATCAAAGAGTGGATGAACCCTCGCCCCGCATGTGACAATTTACTGGGACAGACACCAATTGCACACGGCAACCAGGCTCACAGGGAAAAGGAAATGCTTCATTTAATTGTTTTTTACTGAACCACAATTACATATTTTTTTTAATTTTTTAATTTAATGAGCTGCACCTGACAGCAGAAGGCATGGCTGCATTTTGACAGATCAGACATACATGGAGGGTCATCTCTCATTTTTCTGACTGTCCATGTTGCAGGATCACATGGTCATGCAGTCACACATGCACATGAGTCACCATGTCTGTTCACTCTACTGTCCTTCCTGCCCCACACCCTTCCCTCCCTTCACTCCCTCCACCTAATCTAAAGTGACTCTATTCTTCCCTATCCCACCCCCTTATTGTGAATTAGCATCCGCACATCAGAGAGAACATTCAGCCTTTGGTTTTTGGGGATTGGTTTATTTCACTGAGCATGATATTCTCCAGCTCCATCCATTTACCTGCAAATGCCCTAATTTTGTTCTTCTTTATGGCTGAGTAATATTCCACTGTGTGTATATGTACCACATTTTCTTTACCCATTCGTCTGTTGAAGGGCACCCAGGTTGGTCCCATAGTTTAGCTATTGTGACTTGAGCTGCTAAAAATACTGATGTGGCTGTGTCACTGTAGGGTGCTGATTTTAAGTCCTTTGGATATAAACCGAGGAGTGGGAGAGCTGGGGCACAGGGTGGGTCCATTCTGAGATTCCTGAGGACTCTCCACACTGCTGTCCACGATGCATCATTTAGAAGAATGCACATAAATCACCTTTCTGACTTCCTTTTCCATTTCTGTTGCTCTCATGCAATTTGAAGTCGCCCTCTGCACTGTGTGTCTGTGCAAGGGTCCCATCTCGGGAAGGTCACTGTGCAACTTACTGAATAGTAGAGGTAAGACGTGCAGCCCCTGGACCCTCCTTGGACGTTAATTTGCAGTCCCTGCGTCGGAGACCACAGCCTCATGCAGACGTGGTTTTGTTCTTTCTTCCTCAAAAGGGGCCACTCTTTGGGCTTCCCCGCGCCGCGTCCATTCCAACTTGCATCGCCCGTGAAATGCGACTTTTCAGATTTTCCCTTGAAAAGGTCTCCAACCCTGGCCACGTTGGAACAGTGCAGGGACCCACAGCATTGTGGAAGTCCTCCCTCTGAGCTGATTCTCCAGTTGATTCTGGAATCACGTGTGCTACCCTGTACCCCACACAGCTGAGCCTTAATGCACATTTAGGTCTAATGTCTTCCCACAAAATTGGGATCATATTGATCATGTAACTGTGATTTTCTGTATTCTGTGTATAGCAAGCAAGTTGACAGATGTAAATTTTTTTTTTTTTTTTTTTTGGTACCAGGGATTTAACCCCTGAGCCACCTCCCCAGCCCTATTTTGGATTTTATTTAGAGACAGGGTCTCACTGAGTTGCTTAGGGCCTCACTGTTGTGGAGGCTGACTTTGAACTCTCCATCCTCCTGCCTCAGCCTCCCGAGCTGCTGGGATGACAGGCACGTGTCATCGTGCCCAGTGATGTGAATGAATTTTAAACGATCGTCCCCATCCAACTTAGTGGGCATATGAGCATCAGTTAAAGTGCTATTTGGGAACATTTGTGAATAATGTTCCAGTGGGGGGACGGGAATCCTCCATTTTGCAGTTTTGTGATGAATCTGTAAATCACGAGAAGCCGAGTTAGATGCTGTCCGATTAACTACATTGCCAGTCAGCTCTGGTGTCCACGGGAAATGGTTTGACTGTCCATAATATGCAAATCGATCTTTCTCATGCCTGATTGGCATTGCCTGGGAGAGGAAATGCACATTACCCCAGAATTCATCAACACCACCACAAGCAAATAAATGAAAAAGTCTAGATTCCTTGAGGATTTGGGGTATTCCAAGAATTCCTCCGTAATTAGGTTGCAGAGGGAGACCAGGCTGCTCTGTGCCCCAGGGGAAGCTGAGATGTGCCCCAGCAGGTGCACAGTCCTACCTGGCTGTTGGTCCCGTGCTAGAAATTCCTTTCTTGCCGGCGGCGTGGAGCTCGCCTGGCATGCAGGTGGCCTTGGGCGACATCGTTTCTTGGAAAAAGGCAAAAAGACAAGCAAGAGCACGCCCACGCCTCTGTTCTGGAGGTACCCGCCTCTGCGCCTGCAGGTCAGCGGCACGTCAGACCCCGCTGACAAGATTGGCGGACGCATGCTAGAGAAAATCCACACCCTTGGTGTGACCAAGGGACAGCAAGCCAGAGCCGTCCAGGCCTGACCCGATCCGCCTTGTTTTCCAGTCCAGCCGTGGACAGGGGACACTCCCTCCTTGCTGGCCAGCGACTGGGGAGTTTGACGGACAGCTTTGGCATTGCTCTCACGGATGGGGGAGTCAGAGGGCCCCAAGATTCAGCTGCGGTCACGGTTTGCAGCTGAGGTGTCCCCCCAGAACTCAGTGTGAGGCAAAGCAGGAGGGTCCAGAGGAGAAATGAGGGGTTGCGGGAGTCTTGACCCAATCGTGAGTTCACACCTGGTGGGATGAGCCCAGGACTCCCTGGAGGCAAGCAGGGTGGCCTCGCGGAGGCCGTTGGACGTGGCTTTGGGTCTACATGAGCATCTGTGGGGTGCAGCCTCTCCCTGAGAGCTGCTTCCCTCCACCACACTCTTCCCCATGAGGCTCAGCCTCACTTGGAGTCCTGAGGAATGGAGGCTGGTGTCCATGGACTCCTGAAATCCTTAGCCTCCATATAAACTGACGCGCTCTGTAGAGGTTGGGTCAGATCTTTCAGTCACAGCTGCTAAAAAACCTGACTAAGCACAGGTGCCTGGCGTGGAGATGTCCGGGGTGGGTCCTGGGAGGTGCTTAGTTATTCCTCCCTTTTTCCGTTACTGGGAGTTGAACCCCGGGTGCTCTGCCCCGAGTCTCCTCCCCAGCCTCTTTTATTTTGAAGCTAGGTCTTTCCAGTGTCCTAGGCTGGCGCTGAGCTTCGGGTCCTCCTGCCCCGGCCTTCCTGGTGGCGGGTGCCAGGCTGCTGCGCCCGGCGTGGCCCGCTTCCCGGGGAGCGTAACGCGTCCTGAGCATCAGGGTGCAGCGGTGGAGACCAGGGGAGGCCAGGCCGGGAAGGAAGCGTCCTCCCTCCTCCTCGTCCTCCTCCTCAGGGTCCCCTCCCGCCCCGCACACCCCCAAGAGGCCGGCTGGAGACTCGGGCGCTGGACTTGCAGACCGGCTGGTGCCTCTGCGCCCGGGCCCGTGGGCCCAATCGGGAGCGCAGCGCAGTGCGCGGCTGAGCAACAGGCCCTTCGGCTGCGGCGACCCTGAATCAGCCCCAGATGAAGACAAGGCCAGGGCGGGGCGGGCGTCCAGCCAGACGGACAGACGGCCGCTACCCCCGGAGGTCTTCATCTTGCAGGCGCGGTTTCTAAAGCGATGCTCCGGCTGGGCTCAGAGGCCAGTGGGGTCTGCAGATGGCATCCAGCGGCACCTGGCCCAGGCGTGGCCCGTCCTCCAGGGCTCAGTTCACCCAGCATGACCCCGTCCAGCTCCATCCCCTTATCCTCCAGGACCTGCTGAACTCCTGGGCACTCCCTCCCGCCCGTCCATGCACAACCCCAAACACAGCCCCTAACACCGGAGCTTGGGCAGGAGAGGTGGAGGCCCGGCTAGGTTGTCCGGAAGAGGTGACCTCACGCCTCCCAATAGTGTCTGGTGCTGTTCCACCTCCTCCCCTCAAACGTCTCTGTTCCATTTAATGACAGAGGGAAAGAGAGCAGAAGTAGGTCTGAAAGAGGGAATGGATGTAACTCACTCCAGGAAATTCAATAGAATAATCTGCTTTGGGGACAGAGGCTGAGTGAGTTCCAAAGTCTCCAGTGCCCGTTTTTAAATCTTTATTTATTCTAACTAGTTGCACCTGACAGCAGAAGGCATGGCTGCATTTTGACAGATCAGACATAAATGGAGGGTCACCTCTCATTTTTCTGACTGTCCATGTTGCAGGATCACATGGTCATGCAGCCACACATGCACATGAGTCACCATGTCTGTTCACTCTACTGTCCTTCCTGCCCCACACGCTTCCCTCCCTTCACTCCCTCTACCTAATCTAAGCACCTCTATTCTTCCCTATCTCCCCCTTATTGTGAATTAGCATCCGTGTATCAGAGAAAACATTCTGCCTTTGGTTTTTGGGGATTGGTTTATTTCACTTAGCATGATATTTTGCAGCTCCATCCATTGACCAGCGAATGCCATCTTTTCATTCTTTTTCAAGGCTGAGTAATATTCCACTGTGTGTATATGCATCACATTTTCTTTATCCATTCATCTGCTGAAGGGCAGCTAGGTTGGTTCCAGAGTTTAGCTGTTGTGAGTTGAGCTGCTATTTCTGTAGAAATGTTCAAATTTTTCTCTCCTCCTCCATCGGTGGACCCTGAATCATGGGGTATTTCCCAGCACCTATTATTCCACAGTTTTTCATCACACAAGAGCGGTTACGTAGAAGCTCGTTATGTTTCCTTAGGAAACAAGTGTGATTCTGTGAGAGTCATAAGAACCTTTCTGTAGCACACGCCTGTCTGCCCTGCTCTGCAGAAGGCTGGAGATCATTCACACTCAGGTGTTTGAGAGCAGCGTGTTCCACGTAGTAAGACCTCCTTTCAAAAAGACAAAACAAGCCAGGCACAGTGTCATCCCAGAGGCTGAGGAGGCTGAGGCAGGAGGATCACAGGTTGGAGGCCCAGCCTCAGCAACTTAGCAAGACCCTGTCTAAAGAAGGAAACATGAACGACTCATTACCTTAGGATGGTCAAGAGCAGGAACAGGCCATTTAAAAGGAACCCACTTAGCAAAATAAAAGACAGCAGCAATGTTTCATTATCGTCCGTCACTGAGGGAAAGTTGGTCATAAACGATTTGCAAGGACAAACTTTCATGACAGCGTTATGCTAATTTCATTTTTGGTCGGTGTTAAGTCGTATGTGAAATGAAACGAAAATTCTCAGACGGCCCAGAGTGATTGGGGCTCCTCGTTCACTGTGGGTTTGGGGTGAGAATCGATAACTTCCTGCCTCTCTCATGATACCAAGCGCTTAGGAAAATTCACAAAGTCCTGCCGTCTCTGCAAGAGCTGGGTGGCCAGTGGTTCGCTCGGAAGCATTTACAGCCTCTGCCAACCAAGGCAGGGCCCGGCCGGGGTCTGCTGGGTGTGCACGTCAAGGCTGATAAAAATTCAGCCCGTTGGAGGTGAGAGCCATTTTATCACCTCTGACTTTGTCTCGTTTTCTTTCTTGATTCTGGGAACTGAACCCAGAACTGCACACAACACTCCCAGCACCTTTTATTTTTTCTTTTGAGACGAAGTCTTGCTACGTGGCTGAGGCTAGCCTCCCAGGTGCCATCCTCCTGCCTCGGCCTCCCACTCCAATCATGCTGGGATTATGGGCCTGCACGGCTGTGCCCAGCTTCACGAAGAACCCGCTCAACAAACAAACAAAAAAATCGATGGTGGGAGTCCTTGATACTGACGTCTTTTATTCAAGCATCCGTGCACAATTGCTCACCGAGGGTTCGGCGTGGTTTTTCGTGAGTGACGTCTGTCGAGGAGACACGGATTATGGAGAGGTCTTAGTGCTCGTAGGAGAAAGTGCTCTTGGAAGTTTTACGGGTTCCTTTTACAATCCGTCTCCTTCTTTTCTCTGTCTCTCTGGCTCTCTCCATCCCTTGTCCACACACACAGACAGACACACACCTTATGCGTTAATGCACGACTAACTTCAACAAGCAACGCCAGGAAATAGATACCCGCCCGGCTCTTCCTTTGCATCGAAGGCCCCTTTCTGTCCTGTGCCCTGTGCCTCAGGGAGACATCTGCATGCAGGCAGGGTGCCTGCACTCCTGGCTCTCTAGGGGCTGGTCAAGCGTGTCCCCCTGTCCCCGGAGGGAACATGCCTGTCCTTGCCTTGGGTTTTGGGCTGTTGGTTAACCTGCTCAGAGCCACGTGCTGCCCCTCAGGAGACTCTGCTCCATCAGAGGCCTGGATGGCCATCTCCAAGGCCACCTGCAGACCCAGGGGCCCCTGAGGACACGCACGTAGGCACAGCAGGGCAGGGAGACAGCCTCAGGGGCGGAGTGAGGGCGTTAGGCAGCCACGTTGTGCAGCAGAGGCACTGATGCCTTCCCGTGTGCTCACTTTATGCCCAACCTGTCAGGCCCAGGGAGCACCCCAAGGCCAGGACCAGTCGCTCTTCTCAGGGCTGCTTAGCTACTGGGTTATCTGTCTACACTGGGCTTGCGCGTGCTGCACTAGTCGAGCCTCAATTAGTGATTGTGGTATGATCCTTCAGTTCTCTCTGTATATATGAATGTATATTGAAGTATATAGTTTATCTATGTAATATTTAACATACATTAATACGTGCACAATGTGCTCAGATGTATACTGTGTATATAACATACGTGTATGACCATAGAACACATGCACACATTTAATATACATGTACACACATGTGTGCATCATCTATTATTCATTTGCATATATGTTGTAAATGAGTGCCAGGCTTGGGGGGGCACACCTCTCATCCCAGTAGCTCAGGAGGCTGAGGCAGGAGGATCAGGAGGTCAAAACCAACCTCACCCAAGCGAGGCCCTAAGCAACTCAGTGAGACCCTGTCTCTAAATAAAATGCAAAATAGGGCTGAGGAGGGGGCTCAGGGATCGAGGGCCCCTAAGTTTAATCCCTGACACCAATAATAATAATAATAATAATAATAATATTTGTGACAATGTATATGAGTATCATACATGTATGATTCTGCATATGGTACATTAAATATCACATATAACATGCATATATATAGTTTCAAAAAGACTGTATCATAAATGTAGTAATTAATATATGTGATTATTGATAATGTATATAATATTGATAGTATATATTATGTATGCAAGTTGTATGTGATATTTAATATGTAATATAGAGAACGATGCCTGTGTAATATACTCAGGTATGCATATATACGTACCTATTATCTGTAATACTTGTAAATGATATGTACCTATACTAGATATTAAATATAAAAATCAGTTTTTAAAAATTTAAAATCCTAAAAATATTTAGAATTTAAAACATTAAATAAGAGATGCAATAGGAAGCCGGCAACATTGGGTCCCGCGACCCGGGCAGGACCTGCAGGAGCAGACACCTGTGTGCCTCCCTCTCCAGCCGTTTCTGTTCCTCAAAAGCTTTGAAAACGGCCTCGGATTGATTTTTTTTTTTTTTTTTTTTTTTTGGCACCCTAAATTTCCCAGCTGATGGCCCAGCTCCTGAGCGTTCGGGACAGCGCCAGCCATCAGAATGGCTCGCACTGAATTTTTCACTCATTTTCCTCATGCTGGAGTCGGACGTGGGGAGATCCACACGAGCAACGTAGAACCTTCTTTCCTGCCCCTCCTCTCCATGTGCCTTTGCAAATATCCACCAGGACGTCTGTCACTTGACTTTGACTTGCTGTCCCCCGGGAACCGGGCTTCGCACTGAGCACCATCGTGCAGGCCTGTGAGTGACTCAGGAGGCTGAGGCAGGAGGATGGCGGGTTGGAGGCCAGCCTCAGCGACTTAGTGAGACCCTGTCTCAAAGTTATTTTTTTCTTTGGTTGTTTGTAAAAGGAGTGGGAGTTTAGCTCATTGGCAAAGCACACCTGTGTCCAATCCCCAGTATTAATAAAGAAAAAAGTGATAGGGAAAGAGATTCCTTAAAACTCTCCCCAAAGAGCATTAGGCCACCCTGGTTTTTAGCAAATGGGGATCTTGTGTTACCTGCACAAGGATCCCTGAGCTGCTCTCTTAAAGAACTGGCGGGTCAAACGCACCTTGATGTTCCCCAGATTTGAGGTTGGATGTTATTGCGAAGAACATTAAACTCTACGGGGTGCGGCAGATAAAAACACATTTTAGAGGCAGGGAAACCTGAGGTCAGCCAGACCTGATCCTATGTGCTCTGAGGTCCCAATGTCCCCCTCCACGCCTCCACTTCTTTTACTTTTTGAGGAGGTACCAGGGATTAAACTCAGAGGCACTCGACCCCTGAGCCACCAACCCAGCCCTGTTTTGCATTTTATTTAGAGACAGGCTCTCACTGAGTTGCTTAGGGCCTCCCTTTGGCTGAGGCTGGCTTTGAACTCACGATCCTCCTGCCTCAGCCTCCCCAGCTGCTGGGATGACAGGTGAGCGTCACCGTGCTCGACTCTTGTCCACTTGTTCATCATCTCTTTCTTCATAAATTCGTCAGCAGCACCGAACCCCACATCAGCACCCGCTCCCTAAGTCCTTCTGCAAATACCTCTCTGAACCTCCTTCCATCTGCCTGACGCAGCCTGTCTTCCTTTCTTGAACCTCAACCCCTTCTTGACAGACCTGTCCATCAAATCTCGACGCTGCAGTCGGTACCTATTCCATCCGTCACCATGCCACCAGAGTCTCAAAATCACCCCATTGGACTCCAGGTTGCCAAATGCAGACGTTGGGTCTCGGGTCTCACCTTGCTCGCTCTGGGGGAATTTCACAAAATCTTTTGCTGGAGCGTTTGGGGTCACACATGGGAGTTTTAAACCAGACCCTTTTTTCTGCCAGATTTTCCATGTTGAATGATTCACCCCCCAAGGTGCTGGTGTGGGAGGTGGGGCTCTGGGAGGGGCTGAGCTCATGGGTGCAGCCCAGGAAGGGGACCAGAGCCCCCTGCCCTTCCACCTGTGAGGCCCAGGAGCAGTGCCATCTGTGAGCAGGAAGCAGCCTCAGCAGCCCCGAGTCTGCCCCACCTGGACCTGGGCTGCTGCCTGCAGAGCTGAGAGTGGTCAGGTCTGGGGTCCATCAGCCCCGGGATGGGGGGTCTGGTCACAGCAGCCCAGGAGACTCACACAGGGATGCACCAGCCCTCTGAGCAGGGCAGGGACCTGAGTGTGTGTCCCCAGGTTCCTGTGCTGAGTCCTCACCAGGTGCTGGTGTGGGAGGTGGGGCTCTGGGAGGGGCTGAGCTCATGGGTGCAGCCCAGGAAGGGGACCAGGGTCCTTCTACAGAGACCAGAGAGGCCCCTGCCCGTCCACCTGTGAGGACCAGGAGCAGCGCCATCTGTGAGCAGGAAGCAGCCTCAGCAGCCCCGAGTCTGCCCCGCCTGGACCTGGGCTGCAGCCTGCGGAGCTGAGAGCTGTTAGGTCTGGTGTCCATCAGCCCCGGGCTGGGGAGCTTTGTTCCAAGAGCCCATAGACTCTGAAGAGCTGGGGACACTGGAAGAGTTACCCAGCACCCCAAAATTGTCAGCTCCTCCTCCTCCTCTCTCCCAGGGAAGCCTCGCCTGGGCCCCTGGCATACAAACGTGCTTTTGCCTTTAAAATCAGCCAGCATCCCTGCGATGGTATGGTCTCCTGGTTCCCAGAGAAGCCGACGCTGAGCATGCATCTCAGACGTGGGTCCCTCGTCCCTCGTCACCTTAGCCTGGCGTCGTTTGCACTGGATGCTGAAAGGTCAGGGATGTAATGATGACATGGGGTTGCTTCCCATTTATTTTCCTCCTGCTTCATGAGACTTGTCAACAGCATGTCCATCGGGTGACGTCCCCTGGGCCTCTCCTACCGTTGGGCTCGTATTATGTCTATTTTGATGCCAGAAGACTTGCAAAACGCATTCTCCCAGAGGAGCTCGGTGCACAGAGCCGCGGTGGGCAGGGCCCTCGCGGCTGCGGCTGGGCGAGTTGCCCTCCTCTGCCGCGCGTGGGGAGCTGCGGGCGCCTTCCACTGGGTGCCTCTTCGCCTCCTCCAGCGGTTTGTGCAAAGGTACGAAAGATCCCCTGAGTTCCTGCCGCCCTGCATCTGCCGGGGGAGGACTCGGGTGGCCTCTATGTTGATTGCATTTCCTGCTGAAATAGAACCATTTCTATTTTTGTCTTCAAGCGAGGCTGCGAATAACTTCTGTCTAAAAATAAGACCTGGCTGAGGAAAGGATGCCTGCCGTCTATATCTTATTATGGGACGCTCTCCACAAATGTGTGTCCCTTTGATATCGGACATTTCATACGCACACACGGACACATACGTGTGGTTGTGACAGGCACATCAGGAAACATCACTACCCTGAGAAAAATGAAAAATGACGACTTCCTCAAAAATGTCTTCCTTCCTCCTGATGTTCGCCTTCCCCTGCGCGAAGCCCGGATTCCCTGTCCCCGAGATGCGTGCATGCTCACAGTCTAAATCCCTTGATGGCTCCTGTCTTTCTCTAAGTAACTGCAAAGTTTCCTTGGTTTGGGAGAATTTTCTTGAATTTCTCCTGCACTTTACATGTGACAGCTCACCAAGTTGAAAACCGTTCCCCACGTCTAGGAATCCTTGGTTAGTTTCCAGCAAAACCGCCAGGTCTGCTCACATTTACGGACTTCAGAGAAGTCCTTTGAGGAATGTGGTCCAGGGACTCGGGGTACCCTTCCGTTATCAATGCTGTTGCTCCTCTGAGTGGGAGTCTCCTGCGTGTCTCTGCTCTCTGCCTGGTGACGCGGCCTGATCCTAAGATTTCTGCAAGAAATCCTCGCGTCACTACTTACTAATCTGATTCTCTGTGCACAAGAGTGTCTTCTCTTACTTTTCCGGGCCTGTGCACAGGCTGTAAGAATTCCTGAGATTGTTGAGCAGTGTTTCACAAAGACAACAGAAGAAAATAAAATTTGTCATAATCTGAAAAATGCTCAATAAAGACATGTCGGAGTGTCTAAATTCTCAACCATGGAAATTTCCGTGCACGAACACACAGATACGCACAATCTGCCCTGTTCCGGGGCACCTTGCTCATCTATGCAGACATTTCTGGTGGTGACCATAGCTTCCAGTCTTAGGAATGCTTTGGCATCTGATGGATGGAGACCAGAGACGCTGCTCAACCATCTGACAATGCCCAGCATGGCACAACCTCAGAGAATCACCCCGTCCCCAATATCAACATGGCCCGGATGAAGAATCTCTGCTCCACTGTGATACTGTTGAGCACGAAATATAATTTGGATTATTTTTTTCATTGTGGCTTACAGTTGTTTCTGAAATGATCATACCTCCCAACTAATTTACATAGACCTCATGAGTAATATATTTTGTGTGTTCTTATATAATCTTTGGAGTACAGAAGTGAATAGCCTGAAAGTAGTTTTCCAGAATCTTCTATTTTAATGACAATCTGGGAACCCTGGGTAGCTGACTCAGTGAAGGTTCTGTGGCTCAGACCCTTTCTTGCATTTTAATGTCAAATAACCCCCTTTTTTTTTTGCATTTATTTGTTTTATTTTTTTTTATTAATATAAAGTACTTCTATTCTTCCCTATTCCCCCCACCTCTTATTGTGAATTGGCATCTGCATTTCAGAGAAAACATTCAGCCTTGGGTTTTTTTGGGTTTGGCTTATTTCACTCAGCATGATATTCTCCAGCTCCATCTCTTTACCAGCAAACACCATCATTTCATCCTTCTTCACGGCTGAGTAATATTCTGTTGTGTAGATGTACCACATTTTCTTCATCCATTCATCCGTTGAAGGGCACCCAGGTTGGCTCCATAGTTTAGCTACTGTGAATTGAGCTGCCCTGAACATCGATGTGGATGCGTCACTGTAGTGTGCTGATTTTACATAGCCCTGGGCTACAGATGTTCAGTCTGTCCTGACCCAGTCGGACTAGTAGGCATCTCCTTCCCAATCATTTATTATTGCTCTCTCCCCGGCTTTTTCTAAGCTGCTCTTTTTCTTCCCGATTGGCACAGATCAGGCCTTATTGTGACTCTTGCCTCTTGGACGGCTATAGGAGACGGCTCCTCCCCAGTTCCTGCACCATGGGGTACGCGCTTCTGTGCGTTTCCAGTGGGATCCGTCTTCCTTTGAATCTCCTTTCACTGGACGCTCTTTTCAAAGTCCGCATATGCGTCCTGCTACCTTCTCTCTCTCTCTCTTCAATGCCTCGCGGTGAAAGCGTCGTCTTTATGACGCTCGTATTTTCCGTGACCAGAAATGTCTCTGGGAGCCCCGTCTTTGGGCTGTTGACAGATTGTGGGTTTTTGCTACTTGCTACTCTATTAAAAATTGCACAGAGACGAGAGAGAGAGAGAGACAGAGAGAGGGAGGGAGAGGCAGCTTAATAGCATCATAGCATTTGTCCTTGTCCAATTCATTGCATTAGATCAGAGGAGCTTCCGGCAACCTCTCTGCTCCTCAGCAAAGAAGTTATAAAACACCTGCATGGTTTTCAAATACCGTCTCTCGTGAGCTCCTGGAAGGTACGGAAGCCTTGTGGTCTGGGTCCCACGGAGGGCGACCCCCTAAGGGATCTCGTAGCAGGACCTCCGTGGACAGGCAGGTGGTCTGAGCTTCCCTGTGCATTGCGGATCCCCAGGGCGCGTCCGGTTAGGGGCAGGGGCCCTTCACTGACCTTGCGAGTCGCGTCTTTCGGAGGGGAAGACCTGGAGTCGTGGATTTATTCTCTCTGGTCCCCCTTCCCTGGAGGTGTGATCAGAGACTTCCTGGTTGAGCCCTCAAACTGCAGAGTCCCACACCCCGTGGACGCTGCATATCGTTGTCTGATGACGTTCAACTTGCAAGTTAGGGTAAGAGGTTAATGACGCGAAATTGGGTCACTGTACCAACGCTCTGCGAGGATGCTTTGGTGCCTCTGGTCTTTGTGTGAAAACATCTGATGGCCTTGTGCTGTCCCTTCTCGAGATGGCGTGAGATGACCGCATTGCCTGTGTGATAAGACCAAACGAGTTGATTGACACCAGCGCTGTGACAGTGTTAGGTCCTGGGTGACCATCCTCCTGGAAGATAACCTCTCTGGTCCCTCAACAGTCTGCCTGATCACCAAGACAGCGACTAGGTGACTGACAGGTGGGCCACATATCCCAGGTGGAAACGCCGGACATAGATCTGTCTTGCTGCTCCAGAGGGACAGAGAGGATGGTGAGAAATGTCTGCATGCTCCTTGGAACTATTTAGAGATTAGGAATGACTTTTTTTCTGGAAATTTTCAATTAATATTTCTGGACCAAAGTGGAGAGTGAGTAACTGAAACCCCAGAGAACTGATCTGGGGCTAAGAATGAAAAGACAATCAGTCCCTAAATTATCCTGGCAGGCTTCGGTTAGCCTGGTATCATTTTGTTCTTCTTCATGACTGAGTAATATTCCATCACATATATATATATATATATGGTTGACTAACGGGGAGGACATCGTGGTTCCAGAAGAAATGATCCCTCTCTCCCCGGGAAAGTCCACCACCCAGTGGGCGCTCAGATTCATTGCCAATAAATCTTCAGCACTGCTGTTGGCTGCTATGGCAGCTTCCGTCTCCAAAGCCAGCGATGGCAGTCTCCCATGCTTGGACCTGTCTGGTTCCCCTTCTGCCTGGATGTCCTTTTCCGTCTGCAGTTATGTCCCTGTCACCAATTCTTGTGTCTCCATCATCTTCCAGGGCACTTCCTCAGGAAGAGCCCAATAAAGTCTCTTTCCATGATTGGTCAACCTCAGCTCCAGTCGAGGTAGCAGCTCGATGTCCCCACCAACCAGTTCCCCTCTGCCCTCTCCTCTGGCTGGCCCTCACCCCAAATTGTGTGTCCTTTTTAATTTAAAAGACTCAACATACATTCTTTTGAAATTAATTTTATAATTTGTTCTGATGAGTCTCACCTGACAGCAGAAGGCATGGCTGCATTTTGACAGATCAGACATAAATGGAGGGTCGTCTCTCATTTTTCTGACTGTCCATGTTGCAGGATCACATGGTCATGCAGTCACACATGCACATGAGTCACCATGTCTGTTCACTCTACTGTCCTTCCTGCCCCACACCTTTCCCTCCCTTCCCTCCCTCTACCTCATCTAAAGCACCTCTATTCTTCCCTATCCACCCTGCTTATTGTGAATTAGCATCCACAGATCAGAGAGAACATTCAACCCGTGGTTTTCTGAGGTTTGGCTTATTTCACTGACCATGAGATTCTCTAACTCCATCCATTTACCAACAAAAGCCATCTTTTCATTCTTCTTTATGGCTGAGTAATATTCCATCGTATGCATGTACCACAGTTCCTTTATCCATTCATCTGTGGAAAGGTCCACTCATGCTTTGCTGGTGGGAATGCAAAATGGTGCAGCCACTCTGGAAAGCAATGTAGAGATTCCTCAGGAAACTTGGAATGGACCCACCATGTGACCCAGCTATCCCACTCCTCGGTTTATACCCAAAGGACTTAAAATCAGCACCCTACAGTGACGCAGCCACATCAGCGTTTATAGCAGCTCAACTCACCATAGCTGAACTATGGAACCATCCTGGGTGCCTTCAACACAGGCCCTTCAGAAACCATTCAACTCCGTGGTCTCTTGAACTCCTCCATTTTTCTCAAACGTCCACTCACTAAAGTTCGCCTAGCCTCATGCAGGGGTGGCTGCCCTGTTAATGTGACCCATTTCAGTCTGGTGTCTGTGTCATCTGAAGAGGATGCAGGGAGGGGACGGGGTGAGGCCACGCCCTGCCCTCAGTCCCCAGCGCTGCAGAGACCAGGCAGCCACCCACGCCCGCAGCCGGTGCTGCCCGACGCCGCTCTGATTTTCATCCTCCTCAGTGATCAGAAGTCAGATTCTCGGCCCCGTCCATCTCCAGCCATGAGTCAAAGCAGATGCGTCTCCATAAATCAGCCGCTGGGCCAAAATGGCATTTTTAATCAGATTTCAATCACGGCAAGGAACACAGGAAGACCTTCCGAGATCGTTCTGTTCTTTGGAAATCTTGTGTTTTCCGGAACAAAGTACCTTGGCTTTTCTTTCTTTCTTTCTTTTTTCCAATCTAATTCTCTGCTCTAAAATTTAAACTGTTTTTTTTTTAATAATTACACTATTTTCATTTACATAGTTATAATATTTCCTGTCTTTGCTTTTCTTTCTGTTTTTTTTTTTTTTTTTTCTTTGTACTAGAGGATTTGATGCACAGGGTGCTTAACCACTGAGCCACAACCCCAGTTCTTTTTATGTTTTTATTTTTAGACAGGGTCTCTCTGAGTGACTTAGGACCCTGCTAAGTGACTGAGGCTGGCCTCCACCTTGCCATCCTCCTGCCTCAGCCTCCTGGGATTACAGGTGCGCACAGCATCTCAGAGATTGCTGTATCGTCTCTCTGTACGCTGATTTGTTTTATCCAAAGTCCCTTTAGGACCTGAGATAACTCAGTAAGGAGAGCTTCTTTGTAGGACTCTGTCTGACCCAGGAAAGTCCCCTGGTTTTTCCCTTGAATTAATTGGCCGATCTGAGTTGTTTCGAGTTGTTTCTTCTGAGTTCGGCAGCCATGTCTTCGCCTGTATGCCTTGGACGCAGTGCTGGCTTTTGGAATACCTCTCCCCGTCACCCCGACTCCTCAGGACTCACCTGGGCTCACATTTATCTTTGGTTCAGTTGGTGCAGGGAGATGGCCTCAGGCCACTGCGTCAAGCATTCGCCTATCTTGGGTCATTTCTGCTTCTTGTTCTTTATGTTTTAACCGTTTTCTTGGTGCCAGGATCGTTGTGGTCATGCAGTCATGAAGGAGACAGGTCTTTGCAAGTAGCTTCTCCAAGTCCGTCCCCTTGAACTCAGCTAAAAAGAGAAGAAAAACAAACAAGAAAAAAAAAAAAAATTTTATTCTCCTAGAAAATAGGAGGCAGCCTGTCTCCCTGGTGCAGATTCCTTCTAGTCTCCTGAGCCTTAACGGGACTCCGTGGAGGCCCCCATTCTTCCTGAGACCAGGAATCCCTGCCCCTCCCCAGCCTGAGCGCGGCAGGGCTTCCGTGGAAAGCAATGGAATCAGCTTCTGGGAACAGGGTGCGTGGAAGACCTGTCGCCAGGCCGGGCGCGGCAGGTCCTTTTCACCCTGACAACCTCTCTCTCTCTGAACTTGGAGTCCCCTTGAGAAGCGCTGCCCGAGCAGAAATTGGGACGAACGATGCGCCTTTCACAAGGGCCCCGGGTAGAAGTCGTGCGCAAAGTTGGAGCTGAAGTTAGAGGTGCCGCTGGAATCCCCGGAAAACTGGATGTTCCGCTTTTGTCCTCCGGAGTGTGACAGCGGAGCGTTTTGCTGGCCTTTGCACCAAGTGCCTCAGAGGGTGCGGGAACCGGGCGCAGTGGCGCATGAGGCCGCCTCGCCCCGGCCTCCTCTCTGGGCCTCCCCCGTCCCAGCAGCCAGGGCGATGCTGCAGGTTTGCTTTGCGCGCTCGGCGGTCCCCAGCCTGAAGGGTCAGCCACCGGACTTTGATTCTGTCCCCCGGGGCCGGGCATCCAGCTCCAGGAAAGACTTGAATAGACACCATGTCGGGGCAGCAGGATCCTCCGAGGGGTTAAAGGCAGGGGACAGCCGGCCGGCGCCTCGCGGCCACGTGGTCAGGGCTGCAGACGAATCCGGATTATTGGAGGCGCGCCTTCCAGACTCGCTCCTTCCCTTGTAATTTTGGAACGGAACCCGGCCCTTGGAAAGCTGCAGGGTCCCCGACGCTGGCATCCTTACGATGCACAGGCGCAAGTAGAAGGTGTCATTTCGGCAGCTTCTTCTCCAGACCCGTGGGGACCAGATGACGCGCGCAGGGCTGGACCTGCGACATCCCCAGAGTTGCACAGAAATCCCGGCAGCCTTCCGAAGACCCGAGCACTCGGCCCGGGCACCAGGGACGAGATGGAACCTGGGACCAACTCAGGATCCAGAAGCAACTTGGGCGGAGACTGAGATCAACTCTCCGCCCAAACGGCCTCGGAACTGCGCTCCCGAGGGAGGGAGGCCAAATCCCCGGGCACGCACAGGGCTACGTGGCAACGTGGGCACTTGGGGCTTCTGTTTTTTCTCCTTCGCTTTTTGTCTGCAGTGTTTTCCAACACGGGAAGCTCAGGTGCATCCAGGTTCAGAAAATGCTGGGTTGGCGCAGGCCTGTGGTCCCCGCAGCTCAGGAGGCTGAGGTCAGAGGATTGATTGCTAGTGGGAGGCCAGCCTCAGCCGTGTCGTGAGGCCCTAAGCAATTGAGCATGTTGGTCTAAGCAACCTGGGGAAACCCTGTCTCTAGATAAAGCTAAACATGGGATGGGGGTGTACATCAGTGGTGCATTGCCCCTGGTTCATCCCCAGGATCCTCCTCAGTCCAAAAGAAGGTAGAAAAAGACTCCACTGTGTGTACAGAGTTATGTGCTTGTGTGTGTGTGTGTGTGATTTTTAACATATATATTAGCATAAATATGTATGTATGTGTGTGATTTCTAGCATATGTATATTTTAGCATAAATGTGTGATTTTAGCATATATTTATTTTAGCATAAATAGATATGTATATATGTGTGTGATTTTTAGCATATATATATGTTAGCATAAATATATGTATATGTGTGATTTTTAGCATACATTTATTTTAGCATATATACGTATGTGTGTGATTTTTAGCATACATATATTTTAGCATATATATGTATATATGTGTGTGTGATTTTAGCATACATGTGTTAGCATTAGATATATATGTATATGTGTGTATATATATGTGTGTGTATAGATATATATATATATATATATATATATTTTTTTTTTTTTTTTTTTTTTTGGTACTGAGGATTGAATCCAGGGACACTTAACCACTGAGCCACATCCCCAGCCTTTTTTTATATTCCATTTTTGAGTCAGGGTTGCACCATGTAGCTTAGATCCTCCGTAAGTTGCAGAGGCTGACCTCCAACTTGCCGTCCTCCTGCCTCAGCCTCCCAAGTCGCTGGGATGGCAGGCATGAGCCAATATACCTGGCAACCTTCAGCATATTTAAGAGAAGAGGCGAGGAGAAGCCAGGAGCCCAGAATCATAATGATGAGCAAGTCTGAGAAACATGAAAACATGCACCGGTGTAATCCCTTCCATAAACAGGCCTTCCAAACGTCCCAGACTCGACCCCAAATGTAAACTTGCAGGTTTGGAGGGTTAGAAAATGCAAGGGGTGCTTTTAAACTTCTGTGTTGGACCTACGGTTTCAGAAATGATGCATCTAGGTTGAAATATCTGTTCTTTTTTTTCTTTTTGTGACCATTCTCTTTTCTTAGACCATTTTACTGTTCTTTTTTTCTTATTAAGGGACGTTCTCTTTGCAGGAAAAAAAAAAAAAATCACAGTCATCGTAACAGTTGGACATTAAAGTGCATCCTTCTGTGCATAGAGCACATGGAAACAAGATTGTGGGAACAGTCTTGGATCTGTGTCTCTTTCTTTTCTGGGTTTATGACTTAGGACCCCCTGAAGGTAGTGGCCTTTCTGAATTTTATGTGATTTCCTCCTTTTACTACAAGACGGTTTCTAAAACGCTGTCGCGACCAGCATCACCCTTATCATCTATTAAGTGGGGTCTGTTTGTCATTTTTTACCAGTGAATTCACTAAATCTTCATCTGCACCTGGAAGTTTGTATCAAACAGTGTGTTTCTGTGTTTAACTGTGATAACGTCTGAAGCAGCTTCTTTTCAATCTTCGCTGATGCTCGGACCCCCAAGCTCCGGGCTGCTATCCTAACATAGTAAAGCGTTTCGGAACCTGGAAATTTGATCTAGAGCCACCTTTTGCGAGTGGAGCTATTGTGCACATATTCCTTGTTGGAAAAAAAGAAAAGTTTTCCCACCTGTTTTCTAGGCTGTGGTTTTTGTGCCTATTTAAAAATACATCCTGTGGGCTGAAAATGTTTGAAGAGGTTGGACATTTTTAAACGCCCAACTTTTTATGACGCCAGGGATTGAACTCAGTGGCATTAACCACCGACCTCTCACTCAGCCCTTTTTATTTCGAGACAGGATCTCACTAAGTTGCTTATGGCCTTGTTAAGTTGCTGAGGCTGGCCTCCAAGTTGTGATCCTCTTGCCTCAGCCTCCGAAATAGCTTGGATTATAGGGAAACACCATCATGCCTGGTCAGATGAAGCAATATTCTTCATTGGATGACATAAACTCATAAATCAGCTAGTTATCTTTTCTCTTTTTAGATCATCAAAATTTTACCTCTAATTGGTTCTTTTACTAAATTGTACACTTGGATGTTCTAATGTTAAACTTAGTTGTGAAACATATTGTTTTAATAAGTGTTGCTAATTATGTATTCCTTATGGTTTTTTTTTTTTTTGCATCTCAGTACAAAATATGATTATGTAGTAACTTCCCTTTTTTTCTGCTGCTCTTACCTGGTTTTATCACCAATTTATATTAACTCCACGTATTGACTAAGGAAACACTCATTTCAGCTGGGCAGAGTAGCGCATGCTGGTAGGCCTGGCAGCTCAGGAGGCTGAGGCAGGAGGATGACAAGTTGGAGGTCAGCCTCAGCAACTTAGTGAGGCCCTAAGCAATTTAGCAAGATCCCATCTCCAAAGAAAAATTAAAAATGTCTGCGGAGGCGGCTCAGTGGTTAAGCATTCCTGGGTTCAATCCCTAGTACCAAAAGCATAACAAAACAAAACAAAAACACTCATTCCACTCATTTTAATTTTCTGGGAAATTTTACACAAAAATGCAGAGGTTTCATTCGTTAAAAGGTGATGGATTTGGCAGTGAAAGCATTACAGCCTGGTGCTTTCTCTGATGGACTTGAAAACAGCATTATTTCCCCTGATTAGCTGGATTTAGGTTAAGCTGCGTGTAATTGCACGTGGGTATAAATAGAGGTGTGTGTTTGCGAAGGCCTTTGTTGTTATTTTTTCCCTTAGTTCGTCTTTCTGTATTTGGCTGCTTTACTACTCCAATGCCACCATAATAAATCATGATAAATTTAGCAACCGAAAAAAAACTTCTTTGCATCAGAAATTCTGGCACGGTGAGACTTAAGGTGGTTTTCTTCCTAGAGTCACGGAAACCAGAATATCGGCAAGACCCAATTCCTTCCTGGGACCTCTGGGTATGAGATTGGTACTAAACATAGATTTATTTTTTCCTTTTCCTTCCTTTCCTTATCTTTCTTTGCATTTGATACTGAGGATTAAACCCAGAGGCACTTAATCACTGAGTCACATCCCCACTCATTTTTATTTTGAGACTGGGTCTAGGTAAGATGCTTTAGGGCTTCACTAATTTGCAGAGGCTGGCCTCCAACTTGCAATCCTCCTGCCTCAGCCTCCCAAGCCAGTGGAATCACAGGTATGTGCCACTGAAACTACCTACAATATCGATTCTTGTTTTTTGATTGATTGATTTAAAAAAAAAATTCAGTGCTGAGACTTGAACCCGGGATCTCACACAGGCTGTCAGCTCAGATTTTGTGATCTTATTTTTTACACTAATTTTTGCTTTTACAGCCTTAGATTCTGAGATGAGAAATTGGGAAAGGTCTCTGTCCTCCCCCTGTTCAGATTATTAAAGACGTTTCTGTGTAATTAAACAAGGGCTTTGGTCCCTCACGTCTGACCGATGATTTTGAGCTTATGAATTGCAATGCATGTCTGTGCTCTTAACGGCTTTTACTTTGAAAGGGAGCCTAAGCCAGATGGTGCTATGCATTCTCTCAGAGCCGGAGTGCATCCACCTCATCTTCCTGTGATGGCCTCACCGTCACCTTGTGCACTTTTGAGGGTCCTTGGCTAGAAGCATGTCTGCCTATCACAACGATCTGACTGCAGTATTATCCTTTATCCACACTGGGGTCTGAAGATGTGTGTTCCCTGGTCAAGTCCTGTGACAAATCCTCACCCCCAGGTGCTGGTGTGGGAGGTGGGGCTCTGGGAGGGGCTGAGCTCATGGGTGCAGCCCAGGAAGGGGACCAGGGTCCTTCTACAGAGACCAGAGAGCCCCCTGCCCTTCCACCTGTGAGGACCAGGAGCAGCGCCATCTGTGAGCAGGAAGCAGCCTCAGCAGCCCCGAGTCTGCCCCGCCTGGACCTGGGCTGCAGCCTGCGGAGCTGAGAGCGGTCAGGTCTGGGGTCCATCAGCCCCGGGCTGTGTTGCAATGAGACACCCTATAATTTTTCTGTCTGTTTTCAATGGTCTAAAATTGTGTAATTATGAGTTGTCTTATGCTCATTCAATATTAGTTCCTTGTATATTCTTGTTTCAAGTGTGTCTTTATTATTTCATCAGCCAGTGTCTCCTGGTCTATTTTTACATTCTTCCCGGTGTTACCTGATATTTCAACACCTTCTTGGTATCATTGATTCCAATAATTACATTTCTATTCCTTTGTTCTTAAGAATCCTTGTAGGAAAGTTCTTTCATCTGGTCTTTCAACCTAAAGCTCTTCCTCTAAAGTTCTTTCAGTCTGCTAATTTCTTAAACTCTGTTCCCTGATTATTTATTATTCCCTTCACTTGTTTTTTTGTTTATTTTCTGCCTACTACATCCACAAATGCCATTTTGAGTTCTTATTTGACTCCTTCCTATTTGAAATCGATTTCCTTGAGGATAATCATTTCCTCTCTTTCAATTTTTTTTTTTTAACTGGGTCATTGGAATAATTATGTCGTATACTTTAGTCAATTTTCGTTGCTGTGAAAAATAACTAATAACATCAGCTGAATGGAAGAAACATTAGTTTTAAGTCATGGTTTCAGAGGTTCAGTCCATGGTGGGTCGACTCCATGGCTCTGGCCCAAGGTGAGGCAGAAGAAAATGGTGGAAGGGCCTGGAGGAGGAGAGCAGCTCAGGATGTGGCACCAGGAAGCAGAGAGAGCTCTGCTCACCAGGGACCAGATCTAAACCCATGGAGCCAGGGACAGGATATAGTCCCCAAGGAGCCAGGGACAGGATATAGTCCCCAAGGAGCCAGGGACAGGATATAGTCCCCAAGGAGCCAGGGACAGGATATAGTCCCCAAGGAGCCAGGGACAGGATATAGTCTCCAGGGAGCCAGGGACAGGATACAGTCCCCAAGGAGCCAGGGACAGGACATAGTCCCCAAGGGGCCAGGGACAGGATATAGTCCCCAAGGAGCCAGGACAGGATATAGTCCCCAAGGGGCCAGGGACAGGATATAGTCCCCAAGGGGCCAGGGACAGGATATAGTCCCCAAGGAGCCAGGGACAGGATATAGGCCCCAAGGAGCCAGGGACAGGATACAGTCCTCAAGGAGCCAGGGACAGGATATAGTCCCCAAGGAGCCAGGGACAGGATATAGTCCCCAAGGAGCCAGGGACAGGATATAGTCCCCAAGGAGCCAGGGACAGGATACAGTCCCCAAGGAGCCAGGGACGGGATATAGTCCCCAAGGAGCCAGGGACAGGATATAGTCCCCAAGGGATGTCCCCAGTGACCCAGCTCCCCCAGCCACACCCCACCTGCCTACAGTCATCACCCAGTTAGTCCATTCAAGTGGATTAATCCATTCTAAGTTTACACCACTGAACTCAATCATTTCACCTGTAAACTTAATGTAGGAAAAGTTTATCTGGGTTTTATGGTGTCAGAGGTTCAGTCCATGGTGGGCGACTCCATGGCTCTGGCCCAAGGTGAGGCAGAAGAAAATGGCGGAAGGGCCTGGAGGAGGAGAGCAGCTCAGGACGTGGCACCCGCCAAAAACTGAATGGAATTTTAAACCGAGTTTTGTGCTGAGCCTCAGAGATCAAACCTGGCCCTTTCCCCGCACCCCGAATGTCACGGTTGGTGCCCTTGGCTTCCTGTGGAGTCTGACTTCTTTCCAGGGACTTAGTAAAGAGTGCCATGCCTCCCCGGTCACAGAATGTCACTTGTCACCTGCACTGTCCCGTCTGGAGCCTCTTGTGCCCCCGTATCCTTTGCACCTGATGGAAACCCAGCCCCAGAATTGACTGGCCAACCTTCTTCTCCATCCCTTCCTCTGGTCGGGTCACTTCGGGAAACCGTTTTCTCCCTGATGCGTGAAGTCCCCCGCCATGCGGTTCCCAGCAGGGCCAAAAGGGAGGTTGTCCCTCCCCTTCTCAGGGTGACCTGAAATGACCTGAAGAAGGTGACCTAAGAGAAAATAGGCTCATGTGCACACGGAGACAGTGCCCTGGGGGCGGCTGGCGTCCCAGGAGCCAACTTTGTGCAGAAGCTTGTCCGCCTGACTTTCCACAGGGCAGGAGGCGCTGAGCGTGCGGAGTTTGCCTGGCCACGCAGACGGGTCTCCCCGGTCCCACCCCACGGTCTCTACTGGAGCAGGTGTCAGGCAGCACCGGGGTCTTTGCTGGGAAGTGACCCCTTCCTGGCCGCATGGCGGGAATTGCGTCAACGCCTGTGCCTGATCCATCACTAGGACACAAGCCCATTCTCTTCCCAGAGGGTGGCTGTGCAGAGCCACCGCCCAGAAGAGACCACGGGTGGCACGTTCGCGTATTTTAGCCTCCAGCTTCCCCAGGAGAAAGGATCTGTGCTCAGACCCCCCCGAGGTTGAGCAGCTGGGCAGGAGTGGACCCAGAGGTCACCCGTCACCCAGGACGACAGGCATGCGCTTATTCGTTGATTCGATATCCTCGTCATGAAAGCATAGAATGGAAATTGCTGGAAGCAGATATGGTTCACGGGGACTAACCTAATTGAGCAGACAGAGGATTTGAAGCAGATATTTGAGGAAAAAAGGTTTCCTGTGTGACTTTGAAAGACAAGCGTAGGAGCTTAACAGACCATAATGGTTTCTTTGCTTTCTTTTGTTTTGTTTCGTTTGCGGATGGGAACCAGGGTGCTCTACCCCTGAGTCACATCCCCCGTCATTTCTTCTTCTTATTATTATTATTACTATTTTAAATTTTGAGACAGGGTCTTGCTAAGTTGCTGAGGCTAGCCTCCAACTTGCAATCCTCCTGCCTCAGCCTCCCAAATCACAGGGACAGCAGGTGGGCACCACCACACCCACCGAGAACTTCATCTTGTTTATGCAACACAACCAAGATTTCAGAGAAAACAAGACTTTTTCGTAAAATTTATCATTAGGACAGGCAACCAAACGTGGGCCTTCCGGAAAGATCAGACCCAGATGGAACGTCTGACGGGCAGTTTTACGCGTGGGTGTCAAGCTCTCCTGAGTCAGAGATGAACATCTGCATGGGAAGGGGGGACCTGGGCATTAATTTGAAAGAACAGAGTCAGGGACTCCAAAATACCCACCAGACCCTGGAGCTACTGGACCGGGACCCTTGTGTCCACTGCACCGCGTGCTAAGAGTTAATTGGAAAGGTGGCCACGTAGGGAAGTAGACAGCCAGTCTCACCCCTTCACCCCTGAAAATAAGGTGGTGGGTGTTTAGGGGATGAAGAAAGATGGTGTTCGGAAGTGTGAGGAGACTGATTGGAGGTAGAGAGGGGGGAGATCACGGATCTACCGCATGTGACCGCGATTCCTGGCTCCTCCTAGGACAGGTTCTCACAAGATGGTGGAGATCCATGATCCAAGGACAGAGTAGGGTTTCTGACATTCAAACACCCCCTCGCTGGACACAGGCACAGGAGACTGAAGGGTGTCTACTGGTTTATGCTGGAGAAGGGTTTTGTCCCAGTCCTAGAATATCCACCCAAGGAACTTGAAGTCAGTTTTTTGACTGCTGCTTCCAAAAGACCTGAGAAGAACAATTTAGAGGATGAAAAGGTTATTTGGGGCTCATGGTTTCAGATGTTCAGTCCATGGTGGGCAACTCCATGGCTCTGGCCCAAGGTGAGGCAGAACAAAATGGCGGAAGGGCCTGGAGGAGGAGAGCAGCTCAGGATGTGGCACCAGGAAGCAGAGAGAGCTCTGCTCACCAGGGACCAGATATCAACCCCATGGAGCCAGGGACAGGATAGAGTCCCCAAGGAGCCAGGGACAGGATATCATCCCCAAGGAGCCAGGGACAGGATATCATCCCCAAGGAGCCAGGGACAGGATATCATCCCCAAGGGATGTCCTCAGTGACCCAGCTCCTCCAGCCACACTCTACCTGCCTATAGTTACCATCTCGTTAGTCCATTCAAGTGGATTAATCCACTCATTAAGGGTCTCACAACTGAATCATTTCCCCTCTAAACTTTCTTGCTTTGTCTCACACATGAGCTTTGAGGGACACCTCATTTCCAAACCATTATGGTATCTCTCCATCTATCCATCTATCTATCCATCTATCCATCCATCTATCCATCCATCCATCAATCCATCCATCTATCCATCTTCCATCTATCCATCCATCTATCAATCCATCTATCTATCTATCCACCTATCCAACTATCCAGCCATCCATCCATCTATCCATTCATCCATCCATCTATCCATCCATCCATCCATCCATCCATCCATCCATCCATCCATCCATCTATCCATCTATCCATCCATCTATCAATCCATCTATCTATCATCTCTCCTGTATCTATCCATCTATCTATGCATATATCCATCCATGTATCCTGTATCCATCTATCCATCTCTCTGTCCATCCATCATCCACATATCCATCCATCCATCCATCTATCCATCTATGAATCCATCTATCCATGTAACCATCCATCATCCATCTATCCATACATTCATCCATCCATCTATCCATCCATCTATCCATCTATCCATCCATGTATCCTGTATCCATCTGTCCATCTCTCTGTCCATCCGTCCATCCGTCCATCTGTCCATCTATCTAATCTACCAGTTGTGGACTGATGTGCTCAGCGCCTTCTCCAATCGGGGACAACAGCCAATAACTAAGAGCAGGTGAAGCCAGAGGCTCTCCATCCACATCATCCCTCCATTTCCCTGGGATTCTTCAAAGGGAGGCCCTGACCCAAGTGTGAACTGGAAGGTGTCACCATGTGACTGGACGCGGGGTCACCGCCCAGTGTGGGAGCTCAGGGGTGGCTCCCTGTCTGAGGAGGGTGAGGCTCTGCCAGCTGAGGGTGGAAGGCGCTGGAGCCGGAGGTGGAAGTGGGCCCAGCCAGCCACGGGGAGGTGCGAGCCAGGCTCCAGGCCAGAGCTCCGCAGACCGTGGTGGTCAGGCGGGCAGAGGAGGAGGACAGGGAGGGAGCCCTGCTGAGCGGCTCCGCAGGGAAGGGCCGCTTTCCAAGCTGCCAGCGTGAAACCCAGAGGGACCTGCTCTTATGCCCCTGCTGGCTTTTTCACAGAGACACGGGCACGGGGAATGGGTTCGCCTGGGCTCTGCACCTGTTGGGGGACCTCCATCCACAGACACCTTTGCTTTCAGCCGAGCACCAAACTTAATCCTTCACGATTTTCCTTCAGTTCTGCAGACACGATCTACGGCATGCTTTGCAATTTATGTCCAGGCGTTTCTGAGATTTGCCAGAAAGTGTGGTGCATCCCAAGCTGGGTACAGAACTGGCAGAGCCAGGAACCACCTGGCGGCTGCATTTATCTTTCTCCCTGAAACGATTCTGATGCCCTCAACCAGGGTAGGTAGGGACTGTGTGCCTGGGCCTCGTTGCAGATGGCATCTTCTTTCCTTTCCATGTGATCTTTTTTTACATGTTTTCTTATCCCCTGGAGGCTGAAACAATGTATCTTCGTTCCCATGAATTGAGAGTGCCAAAGAGCATGAGGAAGGGAATTCCTGTAGCAAATAGAAACACTGCCTAGGCATCTACATGCATAAAGCAAGAAGGACTCGAAACGCGAACACCAAAATTCACCAGCATGGAATCCTGACTTTCCGCAGCTGGACGGTCTGAACTCCATAAGAACATGCATAAATAAAACCACGCATGCATTCATCACGAGACCCAGAATAAAAGCACCCTGGTCCCATTGGAGCCCTCAATGCCACTTGTCTGAATATTGCTGAAAGAGAAGAATCCTAGCCCGGTGAGGTGCTGCGTACCTGGCAATCACTTTCCTTGCACCTGCTGAATTTTGCAGGAACCATAAAATTGGTGATGGGAAATAGAATTCCAGGTAATAGAGGCAGAAGCAATGACAAATATTAAGACCCATGCATTTGCAAAAGAAGTCCTAAAACCTAGGAGGCACGTTTTGCAAAAATCTCAGCTGAAACAAAGTGGGAGGTGTTCTTTAGGGACAGTAGGATTATTGGCCGTCTGCACCCACTTACTCTGAGACAGGGTTCCCAGGGAGATCCTTGCTGGCCTCAGCAGGACAGCTCGATCGAAATTGGTAAGAAATCCAGCATTTAGCAAAATGGGAAGTATTTTACTATGGCAAAAATGATGTTGTCACTTCATTTGCCTTCTCTTTAAAGGAGCAGATCTCAACACTTTTTGCTTTTCATTGAAATTACTCGGAGGTGTGCACACACACACATGCATATTTATGTATATAATGTATGTAATCTGCGTGTCCCTGAAAACACTCAACCCTGGGAATCTGGCGTCTGCATCAAAATCCCTTAAAAGATCCCCAAGTGTTCAGGAAGTGAAAAATATCTTTCAACCAGGCACATGCCTGTAATCCCAGCAGCTGGGGAGGCTGAGGTAGGAGGAGGCCAGCCTCAGCAACTTAGCAAAGTCCTCAGCAATTCATCAAGACCGGGTCTTTTAAATAATTATTAAAAAGGGCTGGGGATGTGGCTCAGTGGTTCAGCAACCCCTGGGTTCCATGCCTGGTACCCCGCCCCCTGGCAAAAAAATAAATAAATAAAAATAAAGAGAACTTAATCTAGTATACAGCTATTTGAAAAAAAAAGAAAAAAAATATAGTTAATCTTGAACTATTTACGGTTACCAAGATCTTGGAAAATCATTCATGTGTCGTTCCATAAATGTAAGCCAGAACCCTAAAAATATTCATCGCCTGAAGGAAGCTCAGTGTCAGGCAGCACCATTAAAATAAAGTGTGAAAAGAACTTTGTAACTGACCAGGTGACGTGCAGGAGATTTCAGGGGTTATTTGAAGTTTTGGGTTAAACCGGCTGCTCCGTCAGAGCTCTCTATTGGCATGACAGGACCTGCCTTACAGCCATTTAAGGGAGAGGACAGAGCGATGTCTTGAACTGAGTGGGATCTTTCTTGGAAATGGGACATTACTCTGGGTTTTGGAAAAATTAGCCTCGACTCCACCTTTAGGAAATTGTCGTTGGCTGATGGGAAAACCCCCAGGGATGGGGCATTCCAGTTAATTTCCAAATCAAATCAATCTTTGCCAATTAGGTAGAGGAGGAGTGAAATAGGTACCAGTGATAACTTGTAGAGCATTGTGAATGCAGAAGATTTCAAACGAATTACTCACAACACACACACACACACACACACACACACACACACACACACTCATGCTTTAAAAAGCCAAGGAATGGAATACACCTGAACATCTATCGCCTGATGACTAGATGAATAAAATGTGGAATATCTATGGAATACTACTCAGCCATAAAAAAGAATGGACTGCTGCCATTTGCAGGGTAACTCTGGATAATGATGATCTTTTGTCCATTTCAAAAAGCTATTAGAAAGGGTTTCTCTTTGCTGTTTGTTTTTTGTTTTGTTTTTTGCTTTTTTTTCGTTGTTGTTAAAAGGGCAGATTCAGGTAGATGACAGATACTGTGTATAGATATCTTTGTGTGATTTTTAAACACACAAAGACACACACACAAAGTTTGGCCCCATTCAAAGACAACTTGCAGCAGCCCAAGAAGACAACACCCAGTACGTTTAATTTCCCCAAGCAACTGAGGATGTGGGGACTCACGTGGAGCACAAATCTGACGTCAAGATTTCTGGCAGATGAAGCAAGAGAGAGAAGGAGGGACAAACGATTGTGGGATTTTTCTTTCTGAGAATAGAAGACCTTTTTCTTTCCTTTCTGTCTCCTTATGAAGCACACTTCTGGGGTTGGTGACAAACGAGGAGGCGGTCCAGGAAGATGCTGGGTTATTTTCTTGGGTCATGGCTGGCAGGATCACTCACTATAATGGACAATCTGAAATGGTCTCCAGGAAGGAAGCCCCTTCCCATTCTGCATGGTGACTACCTACCCTCTGGAACCCAGAACATTCCACCTTGGCTGGGTTGTGTTTACTCTTAAAAGACCACCAGTTTTACAGTTCATGGATGTAAGGGGCTGGAGTCGTGCCCTTCCGTTATGAATGTAAACAGAAACAATGATTGTTCATGGTCCCTCAGGGATGGGACCATCCGGTTTTAACTAGCGTTTAGAGTCACTGTGGCCAAAATACCCATCAAGAACAACTTAGAGGAGCAAGAGTTGGTCGTGGGTCATGATTTCAGAGGTTCAGTCCATGGTGGGCCAACTCCATGGCTCTGGCCCAAGGTGAGGCAGAACAAATTGGCGGAAGGGCCTGGAGGAGGAGAGCAGCTCAGGACGTGGCACCAGGAAGCAGAGAGAGCTCTGCTCACCAGGGACCAGATATAAACCCCATGGAGCCAGGGACAGGATATAGTCCCCAAGGAGCCAGGGACAGGATATAGTCCCCAAGGAAGCCAGGGACAGGATATAGTCCCCAAGGAGCCAGGGACAAGATATAGTCCCCAAAGAGCCAGGGACAGGATATAGTCCCCAAGGAGCCAGGGACGGGATATAGTCCCCAAGGAGCAAGGGACGGGATATAGTCCCCAAGGAGCCAGGGACAGGATATAGTCCCCAAGGAAGCCAGGGACAGGATATAGTCCCCAAGGAGCAAGGGACAGGATATAATCCCCAAGGAGCCAGGGATGGGATATAGTCCCCAAGGCATGTCCCCAGTGACCCAGCTCCTCCAGCCACACCCCACCTGCCCACAGTCACCATGCCATTAGTCCATTCAAGTGGATTAATCCACTGATGAGGTTACACCTCTCATAATCTGATCATTACCTCTGGACTTAGATGAGGAAAAGATTCTTTTTGCTCCTGGTTTCAGAGGCTCAGTCCATGGTGGGCTGACTCCACGGCTCTGGACCCAGGCGAGGCAGAACATCATGGCGGCAGGGCCTGGAGGAGGAGAGCTCCTTCCTAGACAGCAGCCAAGAAGTACAAAGAAGGACAGGGATGGAGTCAGGGAAGATGCACCCAACCAGAGCAGCTCCCAGTGCCCCCTCCTCCATCCCTCAGTGACCAGCCAGTTGGTCCATTTGAACTAGGACAGACTGATGAGGTTGCAGCTGTCGCAATCCAATCGTCCCACCTCCAAAGCACGGAGACAGGTGTCCGGGGGGGACTTCTCATTCCCAGGCCATCACAACCAGAGACCCTCTAAGTCAGCAGTGAAGCCCACGCCTGCAAGTTTCCCCTGCGAATTCAAGGTTGTGCAGACGGACCTGGATCCTGTGTCCGCAGGGACCCAGCTGTCTCAGCCCTCCGCACCCTGAGGGACACGGCAGGGTCTCCTCCATTTGGACCCAGTGAACACAGTCCAGGATCCATCCTTCAGATTTCTCGTCTGTCTGTCTCTCTCTCACACACACACACACACACACACACACACACGCACACACGCACACTCTCTCTTCCTCTCTCCATCGCTCATTCATTTCCAGCGCAGCCGAGTGAGACGGTGATAAACAGGTGAGCGTCCTAAGATTCAGCTCCAGGAAGGCGACGACGGATCCGTTTTCTTTACAATCTCTATTTTAAGCTCCTCCTCACCTTGACTATGGCGTTTGTTGACCTTGGGACTCGCAATGGATGAACAATGAGACCGGATTGTACTGCTGTGCTTTGCGAAAAGAAAATGCAGTGTAAATATGTGCATGTTTTTTTAACCAGAAGATCTCTGAACCTTGGCGCCTTCCACGGGCGTTTGTTCTGTGCAAAAACACTGGGCTAACGTGTCCCTTAAACGTGGTGGTTGGATCTTGAGGTCAAGTTCGTGTTCATAGGAACATGTTATCCACTTACTTTCTTTTTAAAAATATTTTAAATGAGCACCTAGTAATTGCTCATGTGCACGGTGTGCAGTGGGCTACTTTGATATATCTGTACAATGGCCATTGCTCTATTGACCTCCCAAGTCCTTCGTAAGTATGTTCCTGCACACGATAATAGCAACTCCAATTTTATGGGGTTTTGCAATTCACGGAGTCCTTGGATACCTATCACCTCATTCAAAGTCCTGCCCAGAAGGAACTTTGCTAACCTGACCTTGCTGTTCAGTGGAACCCAGTAAGACCCAGGAGTGCAGAGTGGAAGGGAATCTGGAATCGACCAGTTGGACAACTATTTAGCCAGGATAAAGGTGACGAAGGCATGTCTCCATCTCCCAAGGATATTGTCCCAATTTTAGCAACTTGGAGAGAACCAACACGCTCGGAGTGAGACTCTTCAGAAACAGCTCCAAACCTGACGTGAAACAAAAACCCTTAGCATACAGACCAAGGAGAAAGAGAGTCCTCACAACCTCGAGAAGCAAACAGGAGGCGTCTTCCCACGCTCGGGTTACGTAACGTGCTCTTCTCCTGAACCCTGAAGGATAGAACCAGAGGTGAACAGGTCTGGGTGGGAGCCTTCGTCAGAAATTGGACACCGTTAAGACCCACGTGATCCTGCAACACGGACAATCAGAGAAATGAGAGGTGACCCTCCATGTATGTCTGATCTGTCAAAATGCAGCCATGCCTTCTGCTATCAGGTGCAGCTCATTAGAACAAATTTTAAAAATTTTAAAAAGACACAGGACGAACCAACCTCAAATCGAGAGAGAGAACCTTTGCGACTATTTTTAATGCAGCAGAATATCTGATGATCCCTTGCCACTCCATGGTCCCCGGGGAGGTAGGGAAGCTGTTGTCCTTGCAACAATCACCCGTCTTGTGTCCCCATCCTACTTTATGTGGTGGAGGGATTTTTGCATGTGCAACTGAGATCAGGGCGCTGAGATGGGAAGACCATCCTTAAATATGTGGTGGTCTCCAGGTTATAAACTCTTTGCACAAAGGACACCGGAAGATCAGAGCCAGAGAAGATCTGAGGCACTTCTAGAAGGTACTCTTTGCACCTGAGCATGATGGATGTGACCTCCCTTACCTTACAATAGATCAGAGCAGCACATCTGAGCAAGACAATGTGTTTTTTTTAATTATTTTTGATTCATTGTACACAGATGGTACAACTTTTAGTTCCTCTGCTTGTACAAAATGTAGATTCACACCATGTGTGTGATCATGCACATACACAGCGTAACCATGTCTGTCTCAGTCGAGCATCTTTCCTACCTCTGCCCCCTCCCCGTCTCATTTCCCTCTACAGAATCCAAATTTCCTCCGTTCTTCCCTTACCCCCTCCACCCCCCGTTATGTATCATCATCCACTTATCAGAGAGAACATTCAGCCTTTGTTTATTGGGGACTGACTTATTTCACTTAGCATGATATTCTCCAGCTCCATCCATTTACCTGCAAATGCCATCATTTTATTCTTCTTTCTGGCTGAGTAATATTCCATTGTGTCTACGTACCACAGTTTGTTTATCCATTCATGTGTTGAAGGGCACCTAGGTTGGTTCCACAGCCTAGCTACTGTGAATTGAGTTGGCCACATCAATGTTTACAGCAGTTCAATTCACAATAGCTAGATTGTGGAGGACAATGTGTTTTCAATGTGCACCCTGTTAAAGGATTCATGAGGATGATATTATTGTGATTCAAGGTTCCATAAGTCATTTCTTGCATACATTTTACAATATCCTGCATTGTATGAAGATCCAAAAACATGACTACCTTTTTAAAAATTTTTTTTAGTTCAAATTTGTTGCACATGATGACTTCCTTTTATTTAAAAAAATATTGGCATCAAAAATATGTTTTTTTTATTTTTTGCAATACTGGAGATTGGACCCACTGAATTGCACCCCCAGCATTTTAAAAATTCTTTTTAAATTTTATTTTGAGGCAGGTTCTCACTAAGTGGCTTAGGGCTTCACTACATTGTTGAAGCTGGCCTTGAACTTTGGGATCCTCCTGCCTCAGCCTCCTGCGTCGCTGGGATTACCGGGGTGCAAATCACGCCTCACTTACGTCTTCTTCGATGCAAAGCATTTGATGGTGAAAAACACGAATTCAGTTCAAAAAACTGTTAAAATTTTCTAATTAAAAACAAAGTGAAGCACAGATGTAAAAAATTTATAAAAATTCTGGACGTTTTGCAACTGTCTAGGTAAATCCACTCGGTGATCTCTTTCCTGAGGCTAACACCTTGCTGAAGGGCAGGGGACCCTTCAAAAATCCCCCTGTTACCCACGCGGCAGGTGAGGACGCGCTGCTTTTTGCTCTCGTTTGGCCTTAGCTTTTCAAGCGAGCACTCCCTGCACTGACTGAATAAAGAAAGGACTCATTGCCGTTCTGCAGAATTTATTCTCTCAAGACATGCATGCTTCCATGTGGGGGGGAGAACTTTCCCGTCTGCATAACCTGAAGCTCACAGTCTTCCTAGGCCGATCTGTGTTTCCTTTGGACATCGTGCACAGCTTTGTAGAGCTGTGCCTACTATGTGCAGGGGAAGAAGCCACCAAGGGGGCGGGAAGCAGATTTCCAATGTGCAGAAAGCAGTCTGTCCAGGGACCATTTCTGAGCTTGCTGTACACCAGGCACTGAGCCATGTGCTGCACACGCTTCCGTTTAGTCTGCCAGATGGGAATGTCACATGGGTACCATCAGGTCCCTCGTCTCACACCCGGGAACCGAGGAGCTTTGGGATCTGAAGTGAGACGCCCAGGCTTGACAACGGATTCAAGGCAAAGGGGTTCCCGTCTGAATCCAGAGCCAGGCATGACCCTGACGTTGCTCTTCCAGCAAAGCATCTTGACCTGAAGGGATGCAAAGGGAATTTCTGACAAGCAGCTGCCCAGGTAGAAAACAGGAGGTAACCAGGTCATGCCTGGACCTGCCGGGGGGGTGCTGTGTCCTGTGAGGCACAGGTGCATCCTGGAGGGAGGCGACAGGATGGGGAAGGCCACGTTGTCAAGGAAGTCTGCAGACGCTCCGGTTCTGCCAGGTGCATCTAAAAGGCAGGAGGGTGTAGAAATTCCTAAAGGGGAAAAGGCGGGGGTGTAAGGTAAAGAGCACCTGGAGATGTGAGATGCGGCCCCACAGACTGACCCGGGAGTCCCAGGAAGGTCCGAGTCCACAGCCTGCTGGCTCCATGCGTGTGAGAGACGGAGAGACAGAGAGATGCCGGTGGGGAGCGCGAACACACGCTGCTGCGTTGCAGCTCAGGTGCAAAGCGCTTTCCACACGCAGGAAGACCTGGGTTCCATCCCCAGCAACCAACCCACCAGTCAATGAATGCGTAAAAGGAGGAGATAAAAACCATGCACCCAATAAAACACGCAGCTCCGGGTCGTCAGCATGCGCGCTTTGCTTTCTTCCCAGATCCCACGCTCTGCCCGCCCCTGATGTCGCCTTGACAGAGCGCGTGGCCTGGCGGGCAGCAGGCCCGGGCGGGCTCCCGAGCCACGCAAACGTGCCTCGTTCTTCCAGGCAAGCAAGCCGCATCCGATTGCAGAGGTCCCGGCCGCGGAATCCACTCCGGGACCCTCCTCCGCATGGACTTTGGCTGGGCTGCAGTTTCTGGCTTTGGAAACCACCCGCCCGGACAACTGCAGGTGCGGGGGCCGCGGTTGCACGTTGGAACGTTGATTTTGCAGATGCATCCGCAGAGGGACAGCAGCTAGGTCTCGGGGTCAGGGTTCCTGCGCCCGGGGCTGGCGGGTCCGCTGGCACCAGGTGGCACATGGTCAGACCTCCCGCCTGCAACCTGGGAACCGCGGGGCGTGGCCCTGACTGCGCAGCCCGTGGACAGCACAGCGGCGGCTGTTAGCTCAGGCGCCCAGACGCAGGATCCCAAAAGGAGCAAGACCCGGGAGCAGGAGCCCAGGACACCAGAGGCCCGTCACCGGCCAGCGGAAGGCCAGCCTCCTGCAAATCTGCAGAAACGGGAGAGGATCAGGTTTTCGAATTTAAAAACCGCCCAGAGTGGGCGCAGAGGGATTTGTTACTAGGCCGGCACGAAATTCCAGCACCACGAAGCCCGGACGTCGATCATCTTCCGACGTTTGACAGGCGCTCTGCCAAACAAATCGCGCTGCTTAGTTTGGATGTTGCTTTGAGAAAAAAAAAAAAAAGAAAGAAAGAAAGAAATCAAGGATCTCAGATTCACTCTGTTGGCATTGGAAATGGGTTTTGGCCGGGTGCCATTGTTTACTTGCAGAGAAGGACGGACAGGGTTATTTCTTTTGTAACTAAAACGAGGAGAAAAACAACTAAAAATAGAGGCGCCCTTCCAATGAGTCGGACTCAGCACGGGGAAATGAGATGAATGTCTTCCCTTCCACCCCGTCTCGGCCCCGCTAACGACGTCATGAAATCCTAAAGGAGTCTGCTCAGAAAATTTGTGTATAATAAATAGAGTCAAAAGTGAGTTCCTGTAAACATCCCGTAGAATATAAGTTTAAATTAGTTTGTGATTTTTGTTTGTTTGTTTGTTTGTTTGTATCCCTACCTTGAATTCTTTTTAATTCTTATGACACAGATTTCTTTCTGGCCTGATTTCTGTGATTTCTCTCTCTCTCTCTCTCTCTCTTGAAGAATTATTATTTAAATCCTTTGGTTTGGGCTGGGTACAGTGGTGCCTACCTATCATCGCAGTGACTCAGGAGGCTGAGGTAGGAGGATTGCAAGATGGAGGCCAACCTCAGCAAAATAGCAAGAACCTAAGCCACTGTCTCAACATGAAAAATAAAAAAGGGCTGGGGATGTTGCTCAGTGGTAAAGAGCCTCTAGGTTCAATCCCCAGAGTAGCAGAGGCTGGCCTTGGACTTGAGATCCTCCTTCCTCAGCCTCCCGAGTCTCTGGGATTACAGGAACATGCCACCATGCCTGGCTCCCTGCATGTATTTTTACTGCTCTTCTTCTTCCCCCAGGACTCTGGGAGAATCTTGGCCTCAGAGCAGCCATTAACATATATTAGTCCCCAGCGTGTCTTCTGGATCTTTCCTTCCTGTCCAGTTCTTAGGGGCAAAGCTCCTGATTGACAAGCATCCTTTCGGAGAGAGAAACATCTCGAAAGCCAAGTTTTTCTGCAACTGAAATGCTTAGAGAAGGGGGAGCACAAGAGTGTCTGTCCAGGGAAGAGCTGCTGGTTTCATAAGTATTGGCAATGGATGTTTTTAAAATCACCCTGCCTTCACAGAAAAGGTGGGCATGGGCATCTCAGGAAGACCCCTCACTATCCGCCCCGCCTCCCGACACCCCAGCCACCAGCTGGCCCAGGCACAGACCTCATGCCCCGAATCCCAAGCTGTGGGCGAACAGCACCCTCTGCCCTCAAACCCTGAATTGCAGGGCGAGAGAGAAAGAGAGGGAGAAGGAAAAGAAAAAATGAACAGACGGACGTGGGCGGTGGGATCTGAGGTCCTGGAGGATTCTGTCCACGGCCCTCAGTGCTGACCCCCGGGCTCTCTGTTCCCAGGAGCCGCTGGCCGGCAGCCCTGCCTGGCCTCCGTGGACAGCCCACGTCCCCGTCCTCAGCCAACCGCCTGCTGCCTGCAGGAGAGACGCAGCCTGAAATCATGTCCCAGAGGAACCCAGTGACCCTGAAGGGGGCTCTGTGACCCCGACACAGACCAGGTCCCAGGGCCCAGGGAGACCAGGGTCATTCCTCCACCATAGAACCTGCAGGAACAGGGGCCAGTGAGAGCCAGCCAGCCTGCCCAGGGAGACCCAGAGTGGCCATGGCCGTGGGGACTGGACAGTCTGAGGTCGCCCTGCTGTCCGTCAAAAGCCAGGAGGTGGACGTGGGCGGGACTCTCTGGAACCTTCCCTGGGACCCCATTAAACTGGATGCAGGAGAGGCCTGCTGTCCCCTCCTCTCTGAGAGGACCCCTCTGTCCCTTGAGAGTGTCCCCTTCCCTTTCCATCCCTTCAATCTGCTCCTGCCTGTCACTCTGAGTGACAGGTCTGACATCTTCCTGACTGGGTCTCAGGAATCAGGGTTTCAGTGGGGGGTCTTCATGCTGCCTCACTCTCCCAGAAGCCCCCTGCTCTGTAACCAGAGGAAAACCCGTAACAGGTGGCTTCGGGGAAAACTGCCCGCCCTCACCCGGGCAAGCGCCAGCCTCGCCAATAGAACTTTCTTTGGTTGAACTGAAGGGACTTGGGGTTCTGCCTGTGTTGGAAGAACCCAGTTTCCAAGGCTGGGCCTCCTCCTGAGCCTCCAGTCGGGGAGGCCGGGGGAGTTCCTGCTGGGTGGAGTCTGGACTCTCCTTTCGTGGGGGGGGCGTCTTGTGAATTCTCTGCAGGAAGGACGTTAGCATCAGGTCGCCCTGCGGGAGGGAGGTGTTCAGGGAAGACGTCCAGGATAGACCAGAGCTGCCAGAAGATCCCACCCCTTCCCTGCGGGGCGGATAAACAGGGCAGCGTCCCGTGATCCCGGCACCTCAGCCGGCGTGAGCAACCGTCCCCACCCAACCCGGCAGGACGGCCGCCTTTGTGGGTCACCAAGCAAAGCCCGGTTCAGGTTTTCCAGCTTCTGTAATGATACCATGACAAGGCGGATCAATTCCCCGGCCTGAAACAGGGGTTCACGATTGCTCGCTACAGAAGGGGTGAGGCTGAGATCGAGGCGAGGCTGAGACCCGGGCGAGGCTGAGACCGGCCCCAGCCTTCCCTGGGATCCCAGATCCGTGGGCGTGTCAGAGGAAATTGCCTCCCTTGGAAGTGGCTGGTGTGCAGATCTTGGCGGGCGTTCCCCTCCGTCTGGCTCTGGAAGTAGCTCAATGCTGCTGCATTATTCTCAGGTTTGGGGTGTTAACTGTGATCAGAGAATGCAAACCACCCTGCTGCTCCATTCTTTGCAGCCAATCCTCTCCTTCCTGAGCCTCCTCCTGGCCCGGAGCGTGAGCTTCCTTCGGGGGCTCAGGAAAACCCCCCGGGGAGGAGGACTAGGTGGTGCACTGGTGGTGACTATCTTGCCTGACATGCACAGCACCTCCTGCTGGATGGGCCGTGTTTTGCAGGTTTAGAAACTCTCCTGGAAGGTTTGCAGCTCTGGGTGGTGACCTGGCCCGAGAGAGTTGGTTTCCATGGAAGTTAAGTTATCCGGAGACTCAGATCTGTCTTCAAGTGAATGGGACGTGCAGGCGACCCTGACTACGCAGGCGTCGCTCGAAAAGAGTTGGGGTGATGAGTCTTGAAAGAAATGGAACAGAAGAGGTAAATGTCGTCGACTCTCGCAGAGAGATGCAAAAAGATCGTTAAAACCATACAAATCAGAAACCAAAAAACCTGCAGACCCGGGCCAGCCCTTCCTTCTTCAGATTCTTTCATTTCAGAAAGTGGACGCAGGACAGATGTGGATTGGATTTGGTGCTACTAATTAATTGTGCAGGATGCTTTAGGAATAAAAGAGGCATAATTTTGATTCTGCTTTGGGAAGAGTGTATCCTGCCTTGAAATGATTTCACCAGAGGAAAGCCATTTTTCCAGGTCGAATTATGTTACACGGTCAAGAAAGGGGGAAGGAGAGAGAAAAGCAGATCACTTTGCTCTGATAGATGCCAAAGCTGCCTGGATTGTCGCTTCCAGGGGGGAAATTGATAACGTGATCCTCTTTGGCAAACATTGGGACCGTCACCTTTGCGAATTCTCCTCAATTAAAAATCAGGATCACCAGTTCCTGATATTTGAGGGACAGCTGGGGAGATCTGGATATTGGTTCAGGCTAAAATATTTATTTGTTCTCATTAGTCACACATGACAGTGAACGGCACTCTGAGAACATCATGCATAAATGGAGTCTGACTTCTTATTCTTCTGGTCGGACATGATGTAGAATCACACTGGTTGTGTGTAATCGTATATGCACACAGGGTAGTAATCTCGGATTCACTCTATGGTCCTTCCCACCCCACACCCCTTCCCCTCCCTTCACTCCCCTCTTCCTTATCCAAAGTAACTTTATTTTTCCCTAGCCCACCCACCTGGGTTGTGAATTACCATCCACATATCACAGAAAATAAATGGTCTTATCTTTGGAATTGGTTTATTTCACTTAGCTTGATATTCTCTAGTTCCATCCATTTACCAGCAAAAGCCATTGTTTCATTCTTCTTCAAGGCTGAGTAATATTCCAAGGCTGTGTCTATACCACATTTTCTTTATCCACTCATCTGTTGAAGGGCACCTAGGTTGGTTCCATAGTTTAGCTATTGTGAGTTGAGCTGCTATAAACATGGATGTGGCTGTGTCACTGTGGTGTGCTGATTTTATGTCCTTTGGGTCTAAACCGAGGAGTGGGATAGCTGGTTCAGATAGTGGCTCCATTCCACGATTTCTGAGGAGTCTCCATGCTGCTCAACACTACGCACTTTTTTGCCACGGCCCCACACCCTGCACCCACGACTACCCACATTGCTTGTTGGAGATGTTCCTTTGGAAGTCTACTGCCTTTTTTTTCCTTCAAGGAGGATGAAAAGGTGCGCAGGAACGATTCTTTGAATGAAGCCAACGTTATAAACCCCTTTCTGCTTTCACTTTGCTGTTGTAAATATTCGAGATTAAACCTGCCTCTGCGTTCGCCCCGATGAAATGCTTTCACGTCGAGAGAAACACTGACTAGTGTTTATATACGGATGATCTCCCTGCTGCAAAGCATCTTCTCCCACGTTGCTTCAGAGGCCGAGGAGGACGGAGCCGGGTACACCCTAAGCCATCTTCGCAAATGGCGCCGGGTGCGAGTGCCCCTGGGATTGACGCTGGGCTTCTTGTGTCCCCTTGCAGGGTTCTTAAGCACCGGGGACCAGGCAGCCAAAGGCAACTACGGGCTCCTAGACCAGATCCAGGCCCTGCGGTGGATCGAGGAGAACGTGGGCGCCTTCGGTGGGGACCCCAAGAGAGTGACCATCTTCGGCTCAGGGGCCGGAGCCTCCTGCGTGAGCCTGCTGACCTTATCTCACTACTCAGAAGGTAACGGGAGGCGTTCCCGGGAGGGGAGGGCAGGCAGATCTGCAGAGGCAGGAAGAAGAGACTCCCCGGTTTCCATCTGAGCGCGTGTCGGGGACCCCGGAGTCTCTCTGCAAGCTCCAAGGGAAATTTCCCAAATTAACATTATCTATTTTCTCTCCTCACTCACTTTAAACAGTGTCTCCCATTTAGCTCCGCAGTGAGCTGTCGGTTCAACAATGGGAACAAAAGACCTTTTTTGGAGACTCTTCTTTTTTCCACCGTGAATTGATTTCCTCCACTTCTGTTCACTTTTCGCGCAGACTCGGTGAAAGAGCCGTCCTCCCTCTGTGTCTACGGGAGACACGTGTGCAAATATCAAAATTCTCACATTCCCACTATCTAAAATGGCAGAATGTTTATAAAATAACATAGGCACAGCCTCCTAAGGAAAATAATAGATTTGTTTTTTTGAGTTTCATGGTGAATCTTTATTTTATTTTTATTTTTGAATGCAGTAGAATGCATGGATGCATTTTGATGGATCATAGGTAGATGGAGGGGCCTCTCTCATTTTTCTGACTGGGCTACTGCAGGATCATCATTTCTTACAAGTCCATCTGCCTCAAAGAGTCTCTTCCCTGGTTCAGGTTGATTTTTGCATGTTCTGGAATCACGGGTGTCTCTGCTGCATGCTCACCGAGCCAGCAGTACCCAGAGGAGTAGTCGCTGCCTCTGCCCCCGTTTCTCTCTCACCTGCAAATGTCTTTTTCAGCAGGAACCCACCTGGAAGGTAATTGAGAGGATCTGTCAATGGGGCCAGAATGAGGAGCTAGGGATGACCCAGATTGCTTTCCCTAAGAGTCTCCCCATGTCCCAACCCTGCTAAGAGCCAAAGGCAAGGGTTGGCAGCAGAACGTGAGCAAGAAGAGTTCCCCAAGTGCAGGCTGGCTGGTACCCCCTCCCCGGAGACGTCCCCAGGAGCTGGCATTCAGCAAGCCCGAAACGTGCCTCAGCCCTGCACCGGAGACCTGCTCAAAGCCAGCCACTCCTGTCCACTGGGGAGGGAGGCCCCAAGCTGACCCGAAGGAGGACAAGGCAGAGTCCTCGGGCAGTGTGTGCACTCGGTCCTGGAGCAACTGGAGACTTCCCAGCTCGGCCTCCAGGAAGGAGCAAGGAAATCCCAGGCCCCGGGCCGCCTACCTGGCCCCGTAGAAATAAATACTAGGGGTCGCGATGTCCCGGGCAGAGCAGTGGTGTGTCTATTTAGGGTTGGGTTTTGCCACGGTTGTCGGCAGCATATTTCCACCGGCTCGTTCATTCCGTTTGCCTCAACTTGGACACAAGGATTTTTATTGAGATTTCTCACAGCATCTTTTTTTTGAAAGAACCTGCCTGATCCACAGAAATGTGCGGTGACATTGAGTGACAGCTTTCTGTCCCCTTCTTCACTCTCCATAGTATTGCATGACACACAAGTTACTGAACCTTTTTTTTTTGGTCCTGGGAATTGAACCCAGGGGCGCTTAACCACTGAGCCCCAGCCCCGGCCCTTTTATTTATTCATTTTTTTATTTAGAGACAGGGTCTCGCTGAGTTGCTCAGGGCCTCACTAAGTTGCTGAGGCTGGCCTCCAACTTGCGATCCTCCTGCCTCAGCCTCCCAAGCCACTGGGATTACAGGTGTGCAGTCCTGAACCTGGCTACCTTGCTGACTGCTGCTAGTCATGTCCAAGTCCTCTAAATCCCAATCCAGTGTTTTCTTCCTCCCTTCCTTCCTCTCTAAAAAATATGGTGGTTTTTTTTCACTCCTCTCAACAGAAATAATCACAGTTCTCAACGTGATCTGCCTTCAGGATAAACGTGAGCAGATAATCAGACACACCAAAGTCACACTAATTGGAGGAAGGGGATCATTTTGGGAAAGGATTACACTCTGAGTAAATGACCTGTTCACTGTTCATTTCTCTCAGCTCTTCAGTACTGACAAAATAAAATAAAATACAATATACTATAATATAATATAATAAATTAAAATACACCCAGACATTTACCTTATCTTAGGAATTCCATTTCTACTTTTCTTGCCCAATAAAATAACAGCATATATGGAAAAAAAAAAAACAACAACATATGTCAATGAAGAGGTTCTCCACAATAGTATTTTCTACCAAGCAAACCACAGACCACAAAACCTGAGAAGAGAGGAAAATCACAAGGAACTGTTCTCAAAGGAGCGGTGATATTAAGAATTTTATTTAAGATGTGCAAGTAGGGCAAGACGAAGAGGAGATTGTTTTTATTTGCTAGGGCACTACTTCCACTGACTTATTCTGCTTCATTCCTTTTTGATGGGTGTGTAATATCTCTAGAGAACAATGGATTCCATGACTGTCTATTGCTACATGCATACAACATGTTTGAAAAATGAATTACAGCTGAGTTTTGTTTTTCTCATTCTATTTGCTGTGGTTATGTTATTTTCCTAGCATACACGTAGGTGCTTTGTATATTTTTCTCACCGACACCCTGTTGCCTAAATTATTGCCCGAGGCTGTGCATGGGGGAAAGCATAACCCCAGGGAAGCAATCCTGGTGTGTTCTGGCAGCTTCCTGTGAGCTGATCGTTTTAACTTACAGAGCCTCCAACGGGTCAGATGATGGCGTCATGTTTGTTCTTTCAGGGACTTGAGCACGTCGCTCTTTAGAGACAAGCCCTGCAGTCAGGGCATCATCTGACCCAAGTGGGCCTCGGACAGAAACGGTCCCCAAGTGCCTTTGAGTGACACGCGGTGCCTTGCTGGGCTGGCTGCGGTCTCCATCCCGAGTCACCTCTGGGCAGCCCTCCTACCCTGCCAAACTCACCTTCCTATTTCCCTAGTATCAGATGGCTCTCATGACCTCAAAATCGGACAGGACTTGAGCCCGTGGACCTGGACGGAGCTCAGGGCTTCCTGCAGCCGAGAGCTTCGGCCGCAGTTCTGGGAACAAGGTGGTCCATAGACGGCGGTGTTGAGAGAGCCCATCCTGGCATGTCCTGGGGAGGTAGAAGCAGAGCTTCGTCCTTCTGCCCATCCATGCAGTAGACTCAGCCCGTGGACAATGGGAAACGGACCTGAATTCTGCTCCTAAAGCTGCCCAAGGCTTCCTGGTCCTTCACTCAGTGGGCTATATATATATATATATATATTTTTTTTTTTTGATGTAACAGAAGAAACTATACCAAACTCAGTTTTGTGTGGATATAATTTTGAAATGAGTGACATTTAAAAAAAAAAAATTTAATTGGACACCCCCCTGAAGATTTCTCTAAGCACAGCTCACTTATTTCTCTTGTTATAAAGGTAACAGCCTACGATTTTTAAACCAAAGGTAGGTTTACAAATGCTTCCCTGGATTCCCAGTCCCAAACCAAGCCCAGTGACTCTTTTTCCTTCTTTCCCATAAAAAAGCCGTAGCCAGTTTTGTTTATGAGATGGAAGTTCTATAGACCTTGTTCTTATGCCAAAAAAAAAAAAAAAACATGCTTTTAGGGCAAGGGAGATTCCACGGAGTGTTTTTATGCAGAGGATCTGAAGCCAAAGGAGCAAAAAAACTTCATGAAATCATAGAAAGAGAAAGGAAGGGCATGCTTTTTGTTTTCCCTTCTTCTTTTTTTTTTTTTTTTAACTGCTGCAGATACATATTAATGCGTTTTTAATTTAGCTCGGGCGTGTGTGAGCTGAATGAAGAGGGTCCAGAAACCCACAAGCCCCGGGAGACAAGGGCGGCCTTCTGCGCCCGGTGAAAAGCAGCTTCTCCGCCCCACGCGCATTTCATTTGCATGTCTCCGCCCCACACGTGTTCTCATTTGCATGTCTCCGCCCCACACGCGGTCTCATCTGCATGTCTCCGCCCCACACGCGTTCTCATCTGCATGTTTTCTCCTGTTGTGCACCTGCAGGTCTGTTCCAGAAGGCCATCATCCAGAGCGGCACAGCCCTGTCCAGCTGGGCCGTCAACTACCAGCCGGCCAAGTACACGCGCATCCTGGCGGACAAGGTGGGCTGCAACATGCTGGACACCACGGACATGGTGGACTGTCTGCGCAGCAAGAACCACAAGGAGCTCATCCAGCAGGCCATCACCCCCGCCACCTACCACATCGCCTTCGGGCCGGTCATCGACGGCGACGTGATCCCGGACGACCCCCAAATCCTGATGGAGCAGGGCGAGTTTCTCAACTACGATATCATGCTGGGCGTCAACCAGGGCGAGGGGCTGAAGTTCGTGGACGGCATCGTGGACAACGAGGACGGCGTGACCCCCAACGACTTCGACTTCTCCGTGTCCAACTTTGTGGACAACCTGTACGGCTACCCCGAGGGCAAGGACACGCTGCGCGAGACCATCAAGTTCATGTACACGGACTGGGCGGACAAGGAGAACCCGGAGACGCGCAGGAAGACGCTGGTGGCCCTCTTCACCGACCACCAGTGGGTGGCCCCGGCGGTGGCCACCGCCGACCTGCACGCCCAGTACGGCTCGCCCACCTACTTCTATGCCTTCTACCATCATTGCCAGAGCGAGATGAAGCCCAGCTGGGCAGACTCGGCGCATGGAGACGAAGTCCCGTACGTGTTCGGCATCCCCATGATTGGGCCCACTGAGCTCTTCAGCTGCAACTTCTCCAAGAACGACGTGATGCTGAGCGCCGTGGTCATGACCTACTGGACCAACTTCGCCAAAACCGGGTACGTCCTTGCGTCCCGCCGAGCCTCCCTCCTCCTTGGCTTGGGTCTTTCTTTTGCATGATAAAAAGGGCTTTAGCATTCACCTGAGCCGCACACGCCCCTGCCCAACAGGATCCATCCTGGAAACCCATGTTTTCTTTACGCCTTAAATATTTTCTAATGAGGGTGGGTGTGCTGGTCCCGGCCTGTAATCCCAGCAGCATGGGAGGCTGAGGCAGGAGGATTGCAAGTTGGAGGCCAACCTCAGCAACGTACTGAGGCCCTGAACAATTTAGCAAGACCCTGTCTCAAAATAAAATAAAAAAGGACTAGGGGTGTGACTCAGTGATTAAGCATCCCTGAGTTCGAGCTTTGGTAACAAAAAATATAGACATGTAAACACACATACTTACAAAATGGTCATGGAATGTTTGTGCCTTGGGTTTTATTGAAAATTCTAGTTTCTACCGGCCGATTACAGTCGGCATGCTTTTGACTGACTGGTTCATCTGTTTGCAGAATTTCAGATCTCATTATGATCTGCTCTTAGGTGTTCAATAATAAGATTATTGAAACACATCTACCGCAATGGAAATGACCTTACAGATATTTTAGAATCTTGTTTTTGCTGTTTTTTGGAAAACTGTAAATATAGGAATGAAGTACATCTCATAGTAGTTATAAGGACATATAAGTACATGTGCTTTCTGTATATGTGTGCATGACTTAAACATATGCCGATATATGTAATTTATATATGTGTGTTGTGTGTGTATGTGTGCGTGTGCGTGTATATATAGTAGATTGTGTGTGTGTGTATCTCCATCTCTGGATATGTGAATATTCATAGAAAGCTGGCTGCAGGTCCCCCACAATTAGCAGATTCTGAAGACAGCCCAAGTCCCTTTTCTAAAATGATACAGTGTTCATACAACCTATCTGCATCCTCTTCTGCCCTTTAAATATTTTCTGGATGAGTTATAATAATGCCATATTAAGAGTTGTTGTACCGTACTGTTCAGGGTATAATGACAGGAAATTCTGTGGAGACACAGGTTTTCTCCCAAATAATTTTTATCCATGGTTGGTTGCATTCATTGCTAGGGAAATCACAGAGACAAAGGTTTTTCTACAGTCATAAATACATAGAGAGATGATAAATAGATAATAGAGGTACAGATACACTTGATTACATGCCATGCATATTTTTAACATGTACACCTGAATTCTATATGTTATACATGGAATATATATGTTAATATATGCAGAACTCTGTACAAATTGAGAGAGATATAGATCATATATACATTATAATCTTATGAGGAGTATGTACATCTTGCATTAACATCATATATGCAATTATATATACTATTACACATACTAGATATGCAATTCTATATATAAATATGTATTGTACTTTATCTACCCATAAAGATATGGCTATTGTTTAATACATATAAGGAATACATGCATCTAGTTAACACTATATATGCAATTTTATATGTTTTCATCCAGTCTAGGTATCATTATACTTGCTATGCATATGCACTTCTGTATTTTAATATATACTCTACGCTGCCTATAGATTTAGATCTACTTTATTATATATCTGTCTCTTCTGTTAGCACTACGCGTAAGCAATCTGTGCGCATTACCATATTTACTAGGTATATGCAATCGATATGCATTGCTATATGTGCTGTGCATATGCAGCTTCATATAAATTCATATGCACGATGCATGTGTGCTTCCCTGCGCGCTTTCCCCCGTGCAAGCTCCTCCCCCTACTCTGCACAGAGCAGACCCGCAGGAGGAACCACAATGGTGCGCTGCCTGCGGGGAGGCGCCAGGACCTCCCCTGAGCAAAGAGGCCCCGGGTCCTAAGCAGAGCAGCTGCAGGGGCGTCGCTCCTCCTCCCTGTCCGAGAGCAAAGTGGGAGGTTAATGCGCCTCCTTCTGCTCCCCCAGCCTGGACCTGGAGTCCTCGTCTGAGACTCTCCCGCCGACCCGGAGATGCAGCTGCTGGGTCTGCGAAGGCTGGGGCTGCAGAGGCTCCATCTTCGGGCGGGGACCATGCTCTGCAGACCCTAAAAGGCCTTGGTTTCCTGGGATCTGAGAAGCTGCAAGCCCCAGGGCTTAGTGGTCTGGGGGTCACTCTTGAGAAGGGTTCCCATTTTTTAGGGGGCAACTGTGGAACGTTCCAGACGTGGAAACGTGTTCCAGGAACCCCACCTTCCCACCCTTGGGCTGTATGAACCTGGCCCGGAAAGGCCCTGGGCTGGTCAGCGGGGTGGGAGGCCTTCCGGAGATGCTCCCGGTTGTCTAGGAGGAGGAGAAAAAGGTCAGACGGAAGTTTTCAGGGACCTTTGCTGCCTGAGAGCATCAGAAACTGCTGACTTGCCAGGCATGGGGGTGCAGGCCTGGAATCCTGCTTGGGAGACTGAGGCAGGAGGATGGCAAGTTGGAGGCCAGCCTCAGCAACTTAGCAAGTCCCTAAGCGACTCAGGGAGACCCTGACTCTAAATAAACAAATGCAAAGGGCTGGGGATGAGACTCAGTGGTTCAGCACCCCTGGGTTTAATCCTGGTTTAAAAAAAAATGCATGCTTAAAACAAGAGGAATTTATCAGGTTGGAGTTCAAGAGGCTGGGAGAGGCCAGTGGAGGCTGAGCGGGCTCTAAGCCCTGCAGGGAGTATTCCTTGCTGCTGGCTCAGCGCAGTCTTGGCCGTTCCAGTGCCTCCCCTCCCTCCGTGGCCCTCCAAGGCTCCTGCACGCACCTCTCTGTCTGTGTGCCTCTCCTCTCAAGGGCTCCGGTGAGAGCAGATCAACAGCCTCTCCCACGGGACCTCCACTGGATTCCATCCGCCCTGACCTGATTTCTAAGCAACCTCGGCGTCTGCAGCACCAGGGCCAGCACCTCAGCGGACCTGGATCTGAGGGCAACACTGTTCCATCTTTAGTTCCTTTGAAAGCACGGCCCTGCCTAATTTTGCCTTGAAAGGAGGCAATATTCCCCCTGGTGGAGATTATCATTTTCTAGACACATAAAAACTTACCTGAGGCTTTCTTACACCACGCCTGTGCCCACTCTGTGTTCACGACACCGGAATTTACACGTACTTCTATTATTTGCTGGAAGGGTTCTGGGATATTGACGCTAGGGCCACATTACCTCCGGGGCACATCTCTAACCTTTTCTATATATATATATATATTTTTTTTTTTTTTTTGAGAGATAGGACCTTGCTACATTGCTTAAGGCCTGGCTGAGGCTGGCCTCCAACTTGCAATCCTCCTGCCTCAGCCTCCCCAGCCTCTTGGATTACGGGCCATTGCCACCATGCCAAATAATAGGCATGCAATACCTATTATTTACATTGTACTTAAAAGTCCGATCTTAACTCTCATGGAAACAGCGTCCTTCTTTGCACTTTAACATTGCAGAAATCACCTTTGTGTGATTTCCCTCCATGGGAAGTCAGAGTCATTTATCATCGGTTTAATTGACCCAGTAAAGAAGAGTGAAAAATCCAAATAACGCCATTAAAATCTCATTAGCTGTTCCTGCTTGCTGACGTGCCCGAGACGGAGGTTGGTGCTTCCATTATTTTTAAAAAATATATAAAAAGGAGGAAGGAAGGACAGATGGAGAGAGGAAGGAATGCAGGAAAGAGATGCCAGAAGGACACTTAGCTCCTTGCCTGCAAAGAGAGAAAAAGCTTCTTAAAAGGGCATAACGAGTCTTCTAGCAGAAGTGAGGAATGAGGACCTACGAGGTTAACCTAGAAAACACTGGCTAGGGCCCAAAGTTGGCAATCAACAAATGGCCAGAACATAAGCCATTCCAGATTTTTCTTTTTACATTTTATTTTATTCTCTTTTGCAGTCTTGGGGATGGAACCCAAGAATGCTCTACCAATAAGCTACATCTCCAGCCCTTCTATTTTATTTTTATTTTTTAATTTGAGACAAGTTGCCGAGGCCGGCCTCCAACTTGCGAACCTCCTTCTCCAGCCTCCCAAGTCGCTGGGATAAAAGGCCTGCACCACCGCACCCGGTTGGTTTGCTCTTTTTGATATCAAATAACAAAGTCGGTCCTCAGGCCTGGGAGAGCATGTTCTTGCAGCCAGGTGGCCTTTCCGCGTCGAAAGGAGAGGACTCAAATCACGCAGGAAGCGCACTCTGCGAGCTGAAATATGAAGAAGCATTTGTGACAGAAACACAACTGGAAAATTTCCATGACTGAGAGAGAAAAGGGCAGTTTAACTCCTGGGTTTCCGAAGGATTGTCGGGAAGTGAAATCCTCTTATAAAGCCTCTGTAGGAATAGGAAGACAGGGTTTGGTCCTGTCCCTGAAATGCACTGAGCTCATTGATCAAGGGTGTGAGGCGGCTGGCTGGGGACGGAGCAGGGTGCTGGGCCACCTGCCGAGCGTGCACGAAGCCCTGCTTCCACTCTCAGCTGCCATCTCCACTTTGAAATTTGCTGGCATCCCACGGTTAATTTATACGCTTCCACTGAAACATCTCTGGAAGACATAAAAATCCATAAAGAGGCATTTCCAGGACAGGGCTGGGCTGACTCAGAGAGAGAGAGAGAGCAGTAGCCTGAATCTGCCTTTAAAAATGGCTTTTATTTGCCAGCAGATGTCATAAAGTCATTTTTTTTTTAACAGCTGAGTAATATCATTTGTTTTTTTAAAAAATAGGCACATTATGGTGCAGAGGTATTTCAGGTGGAAGGGACAGCGCCCCCTGGTGCGCAGGAGGAGTTCCTGAGCCACCTGGGGGAAGCTCTGCGTCTCCTTAAGAGTCAGGAAAACCTGCCTCCTGGCTGAGCTGACCTGTCCACTCTGACATAGGGACGAAATCCACAGTGTCTCTCTCCAGCCCCCGACGTGAACAGCAGGACCTCAGAAACGCTTTTGGCTGTTCGCTGTCCAGATCGGAGCTTGATGGACGTGGGTCGGTGGAGATGGACTGAGGTCCCTCAGGAGGCAGCTGAGCTGAACGCGGCTCCTCTCTTAATTTTACTCAGGGGAACCAAAGCATTTGCCTGCTGAAGTAGAAGTGAGGAAATAAGTCAGTGGTCCCCACTCCTGGGTCCCTCCTGTCTCTGGACGGTCTGGGGCGGCCTCGGTTTCCTCATCGCTGAGAGTTTCTTGGGTTAAGAATTCTGCCTGGGCATCTCTAAGACCTTCACAGAGACAGATCGTATCGGGCTGAAGCTGACTTATCTGGATTTTCAAAATCCTCCGGTCTATTCTTTGAGAACACAATAAATGTGTTTTTCTTTACCTTGGAAACGTACACTGAATTCCTTCCAAAAGAGTCGGCAAGCCAAACAAACACAACATGGTCCTGGTTCCCCGGCGCTTAATAAAAGGTCTCTATCTAGTAGGCGCACTCCGGCAAGATCAGACCAAGGGGAAAATGGCAGGAATCTTCTCCCCTTGTCATTTCTTTGGGGACAACGGAAAGAGACGAAAAGCATTTTCCTGGCAGATTCCAATGAAGTAGAAAAGACTTGTGATTTATTTTGCAAGATAAAGGAAAGAGAGATGAGGTATTATATTGAATCAAAGATCTTTCCCAACACGTGTAAAAATGCAAAATGCAATGGATCAGAACCAGATGATTTTTTAAACACATGGATGTAAGTAGGTAAGAAAGTTCATGCTATAGGGACTTCGGCATATGCGTATATCATCTATTAGTAAAAACCACGGTACAGGTATATTCTCCTCCTCTAATTTACCATTGTATACGTCATATGTATATGTATATGTATATATATGCATACATACACACACATATAAATATGTATATGCAAATATATGTATACACACATGTACTGTATACAGTCGGCATTTAGTATACAGTATATACTGTGTGTTGCATTCAGCTTTTCTACTGCTGTAAACAAAACACAGAACAACTACTTAAACTTTATTTGGGGCTCATAGTTTCAGAGGTTCAGTCCATGGTGGGCCGACTCCATGGCTCTGGCTCAAGGTGAGGCAGAACAAAATGGCGGAAGGGCCTGGAGGAGGAGAGCAGCTCAGGATGTGGCGCCAGGAAGCAGAGAGAGCTCTGCTCACCAGGGACCAGATATTAACCCCATGGAGCCAGGGACAGGATATAGTCCCCAAGGAGCCAGGGACAGGATATAGTCCCCAAGGCATGTCCCCAGTGACCCAGCTCCTTCAGTCACACCCACCTGCCTACGGGTACCACCCAGGTAATACGCGTCAGTGGGTTAATGCACTGGTGAGTTTAAGGCTATCGCAATCCAAACATTTCACCTCTGGACGTTTGTTTTTGTTGGTGTCTAACCCATGAACTTTGGGATCACCTTCTATCCAAACCTTGACATTGCAGTACTCTCTGAATAAAGTAAGCTATGCTTGGATGCATTATACACCACGTAGAGTACACAGGTGGCATATACTGTGGTACAGAGCATAGAGTATACAGTTGCTTGTGTACACTGGGCACGGGACCCACCAGTTGCACCTTGGTCTGGCAAGATATCGCACCAGACCCTCCTCCTCTAGCAATCTCTCAGACATTCCAGCGCACGTATTGGAAGATGGCAATTGCTTGAATTCTGACTTTGTTGCCAAGACTTTTCTGGCTATTTTTAACCTTCATCTGTCACCTCCACGTCGGATATTTGTATCCGCCATGTGGAAGAGCGAGGTAAGGCCAGGTGGCGTTCAAGAACTTGGGTTAAGATTTTCACGGCTCTAGGAAACGTGAATTGTCGCTTGGGCATTTACTGACTCGCTCTTCAAAAGGTATCCGAAATTATAGTTCCCTCCCTTTTAAACCAGCAAATGGTGCATGTCTATTTACAAGCAGTCTGCACTTACAGACCATATTTCTAATCTGACTTTCAGTTCTAAAATTGTGACATCTATCCACTTACTTCAAAGTCTGTTTTCTCTCTCTTTTTTTTTTTTTCTCTTTTTGGTACCTGGGATTGAACTCAACCACTGAGCCACCTCCCCAGCACTATTTTGTATTTTATTTAGAGACAGGGTCTCAGTGAGCTGCTTATGGCCTCCCTGTTGCTGAGGCTGGCTTTGAACTCACCATCCTCCTGCCTCAGCCTCCAGAGCTGCTGAAATTATAGGTGCACACAACCAGCCAAAGTCTATTCTTGAGTGAGATAGAAAGTGGCCAGTTAGTCAACAAGAAGAGCCTCTTAAATCCAGAATTCTCTACCTCTCTACTGTCCACATTTGGGGGTGGATACTTTTTTTGCGATGGGACACTCCACTGTGCACTGGAGATGTTCAGCCACATTTCTGATCTATAATCCATGGAACAACAGACTCCAAAAGTATTTCCAAACGTTGTCTGGTGTCCCCATAGGACAGCTCACCCCTGGTGGAGATTTATGGTTCTAAGGGATCCGAAATACCAAACAAGTCACCCTTGAGGCAGGAATTTTTCCATTCTCCTCACTGAAGATAACTTGATACAGTTTTAAAGTCGTGAAATTGTGAGCATGGGGAACGGTTTTTAAGACAAAGAGGGTCTTATTCTTGTCCTAAAAATGGTAGGCACATCTCGGATCAAAGCAGAGCGGACCTGATACACTAGTTTATGTTGAGCTCATCCATAAACACGGGCGGTGTGCCTCCCATCACCCCCAGGTAGGCTGGTGGGAGATCTGGGTGGAATGCAGAAGGATGTGGTCTCATTCTTTCTCCTCCTTCCTTCTCTCCCCAGGGACCCCAACCAGCCGGTCCCTCAGGACACCAAGTTCATCCACACGAAACCCAACCGCTTCGAGGAGGTGGCCTGGTCCAAGTACAACCCCAAGGACCAGCTGTACCTGCACATCGGCCTCAAGCCCCGAGTGAGGGACCATTACCGAGCCACCAAGGTGGCCTTCTGGTTGGAACTGGTCCCCCATCTGCACAACTTGAACGAGATCTTCCAGTACGTCTCCACCACCACCAAAGTGCCCCCGCCCGACATGACCTCCTTTCCCTATGGCACCCGGAGGTCCCCTGCTAAGATCTGGCCCACCACCAAGCGCCCGGCCATCACGCCGGCCAACAACCCCAAACACAGCAAGGACTCTCACAAAACGGGGCCCGAGGACACCACGGTGCTGATCGAGACCAAGCGGGACTACTCCACCGAGCTGAGTGTGACCATCGCCGTGGGCGCCTCGCTGCTCTTCCTCAACATCCTGGCCTTCGCCGCCCTCTACTACAAGAAGGACAAGCGGCGCCACGAGACGCACCGGCGCCCCAGCCCGCAGAGGAACACCACCAACGACATCGCGCACATCCAGAACGAGGAGATCATGTCGCTGCAGATGAAGCAGCTGGAACATGACCACGAGTGTGAGTCGCTGCAGGCGCACGACACGCTGCGGCTGACCTGCCCGCCGGACTACACGCTCACGCTGCGCAGATCCCCGGACGACATCCCACTCATGACGCCCAACACCATCACCATGATCCCCAACACCCTGACGGGGATGCAGCCTTTGCACACGTTCAACACCTTCAGCGGGGGGCAAAACAGTACGAATTTACCCCACGGACATTCCACCACCCGGGTATAGCTTGCAGGCCCCTCCCCTTTCCCTCCCGCCCGACGTGCGCCCGGTGGAGAGAGAGAGGCGCCGGGGAACACCCATCTCCCCGCTGGGACAGGTTTCCATCCCACGGAGTTAGGATTAAAACAAAATGAAAACAAACCAACAAAAACAAAAACAAACAAACAAACAAAAAAAAAAAAAAAAGCAAGACTAAACTCAACACCTAAAACTCAAAAGGCAGGGGAGGTGAGTGGAGGTGCCTCCGCTGACTCTTCTTACTGGCATTTTCTCGTCTCCTACCAGATCCACTTCCGACCCTATGAAATGTGAAAAGCATCCCTTTCTGCTCTGATCCTGTTTCAGATTCGCACCATTCCAACTGGAAGCTCTGGGTCACCAAGAACATCCCCTGTTCCAGGATCTGGAGATTCCAGAGTCACAAGGGCAGTGAACCAACACTTCCAGACCTCAGCCAAGGATCTCTCTCATTTTCTTTTCTTTTTTCTTTTCTTTTTCTTTTTAAATTACAGCTGGAAAAAAAAAATAAATCAAAAAGAAAAAGATGGTTCGTTAGGTGCCCTCCAATGCATGGCTGCAGCTCAGCAAAGAAAGCACCCCTGGGGTACTTACTCAGCCTCGGGCACTGTCTCATCCAGAGAGAAGGGAAAGGAGAATTTTATTATTAAACTCAAAGACTTGACTATGCAGGAAAATCAATATAGTTCCGGGAGCAAAGGGATGTTTTGCCAGCCTGAACTATATTTAAGAAACTTTGTACAAATAAAACAAACAAACAAACAAATGTATATAGCTGTGAGTTTCAAACAGGACACTACCAGAGGCGGGGGGGACAAGATTTAAAAAAAAAAAAAAACAAAACAAAAACAAAAGAGAGAGAGAGAGAAAAAAAAAAAAAGCTTTTATTGGTGTTTTTAGTTTGAAAGAGCTTTTAGCAAAATTGTGGTTTTCATTGTGGTCTGAATGTATATAAATATAAATATATATATATATATACATGAGTCATATCACCTGTTTTCCATCCCCTGCAAAAAAAAAAAAAAAAAGAAAAAGAAAAAAAAAAAAAAGACATGCAAACAAAAAGAGGTTTTTGTTCTTCATTCCTTGAGGGACACAAAGACGTGGGATATTTTCTGTTCTAACCCGTTTAGTTCCTAAGAGGGCGCGGACCTTGCAGGAGGCCTGTCCAGGGTTGCACGCGCGCGCGCCCCAGTCCCGGGTTTGCAAGAGCTGCGGGGCGCAGCAGTCCCGGGAGACCCCGGTTTTGGAACACTTTTCTTTTCCTTGTGTGCGTCCAGCTTCACGCAGGGGCCCGGCCAAGATGGGTCCCCCCTGCCCCCCACCCCAGCCGAGTGTGGTTTCAGGCGTGTCCCATGAGAGACGTGCACACACCCAGCAGCCCCCGGGGAAGAAGAGAAGCCTCCTTGTCTTGTGCCGCTCTGGCCCTTTGAATATGCTGAGGAAGAGCCGCTTCCCACCTCAGGGCCTGCCAAGCAGAGAAGAAAGCTCGCCTTCAGTGCCGGCCGGCCGCGCAGAGTCAATCCCACTCTGTTTGGCTGGGCAGCTGCAGGGGCTGCGGCCCACAGAGGGACCTGCTCAGCCTGGCTAATCAGATGGCAGGAGGACGTGTCTCTCCTTTTTCTTTCAGCGGTGAGCCCTTTATTTATTAGTAAGCAGGGTTTTTTTTTTTTTTTCTTTTTCTTTTTACATTTTCTATCAGTGATCGGATAAACCCTCGGCTTGGAAATGTCAGTTTTTGTGGGTTTGCATAAGAGAAGAAAGAAGAAAAAGAACAGAACCCAGCATCTTAGACAGACTTTGCATGGATTTTTCTGGGAAAATCAGCCTCACCCTCAATTTTTTTATAAATAGAAAAGATCCTCCTACTTTAAATTGGCAACCTAGGGCATCAGAGCTTTGTCCCTCAAATTAATGGCTCATCTTTTTTGGGGGACCGGTAAAGGGGATTGAACTCAGGGGCACTCAACCACTGAGAGACATCCCCAGCCATAGTCTGTATTTTATTTAGAGACAGGGTCTCCCTGAGTTGCTTAGGGCCTCGCTTTTGCTGAGGCTGACTCTGAACTCACGATCCTCCTGCCTCAGCCTCCCCAGCTGCTGAGATGACAGGTGTGTGCCACCCACCCCAACTGGCTCATCATTTTTTTAAATTTCCCCTTCTGATTTTCCTTTAAGGAATGTTTTGTGTGTTTCAAGGTGGAAGACTCCAAAATAGAAAAGGTCCTGTTTTTGTTTCCTCTCAGAGAAAAAAAAGAAATGTCTGCATCCACCAAGAAACAGTAGCCAAAGATGTTGGAAGAGAACCTCCCTGAGTTCGGTAGCAATCAACTCCAGACACACAATCTTAGATGCCAGTGCTGAGGTGGGCATTTTGCATTCAGCCCCCTCTGCCCCACGGTAACACCCCGAATCCCCCACCCTGAAACCGTAGTGACGTATCACAGCATTGGACTTGTAGCCAAAAGGGAGTCCTTGGAAACACACCCCAGTTCCCCAGCAGATCCCACTTTGGATTTGAGAGCTCTTCTCTGTATATAAATATGTGAAATACGATGCCCCTCCCTGCCCACACCCAGCCCCTGCCAAACCACCATCCTGTGTGCAGAGTGAAGTGTCCTGGATAAGATGTTCCCCCAATGCATTGTTCTGGAAAGCTCTTCTCAGGCCATTTCCGCAAAAGCAACTTCTCACCCCCTGCTGGTCTCCGGCGAATAGGCTCATAGAAAATGGACTTGGTCCGCCTTGATGTCGGTTCCGTCTGTTGTAATGTGAATTCCGGTATCGGTTTAGTAACTCCCATCGTTCTCCTGCTACCAATATGTACAGTCATGCGTCAGCCTTGTAGCATTTGGATAAAGACAAAGAGTTCTCGTTCAGTGAATACTTTTAGCTTTTACAGAGGATTATGAACAAAAGCAATTTAATACATCGTAAAGGATATCTTATTTCTACTGGAAAGAGGTTATAGAGTCTTCATAGAGTTCTATGAGAAATAAAAAAAATATACTTGCTATCTATAAAAAAGAGAAAAAAGAAAAAAAAGGAGAAAAAAATAAAAAAAAAATACTTTCTTAGGCTTTTATTCTTGATCTTCAAAGGCACGCAGGGTTTAATGGTCTCTTGGGTTATGATTTTGCAACTTTGTTTTTGATTTTGCCTTAAGTAATGATAGAAGATATATATGGCTGGACACATATGTATAAACTTTTCAGCAGCATTTTTAATAATAAAATATCACAGTATTTTCTAATGCTTTGTGCAAATAATTCCGCGTCTTTCCTTTCTTTGTTTGTGGCTTACTTCTTTTATTCTTTGTGTGCGTGTTTTTGGTGGTGACGGGCGATTCATGCATCTGACCTGGTTTATAAACAAGACGGGCTCAGTGGATAATGAACCGGTTTCTTCCGGTTTGATCTGGGGCAAACTTGGCTACTAGCTTTTGCATCTCTAAGGAGAGAGTTCCACTCGCCTGTTTGGGGGGAACCAAGCTCTGAATGGTGAGTCTCCCAAAAGATGCCTCAAAGAGAGTCCTTTGCATTGAATTGCTTGTATCCAATGCCGCTCCTCAGGGTGTTTTGATATCCACTTGACATACGAGTGCCTTAACGCTTTCAGAGAACCTTCACACAGCTGCAAGATTCCCACGGCAGAGAGCTCCAGAGGGAGAAAATCGGAGTCACACCCCTGGGAGCAGATTTGCACCTGTGCCTCCTGCCCTCGCGATCACAGGTGACATCCACGGTAACTCCCAGGAGCAGACGCCCTAAGGAGCAGGCTTCTGTGCGAGCCCCGTTTTTAAATGGGGGGAGGGCTTTAGGAAACTGATGCTCTCACTGTGCACCCAGGAGCTGCGTGACAAAGCTGTCCGAGGCCACGTCCTCTGCCCAACATGCACTCGCTACTCAGCAGATGAAGAAAAGCTGCAAATTCTGTGGCTGCTGGATTTGACCTCTTCAGCTCTTCAGAGGTTGCCTTGAGGTCATTGTGCAAATGTGAGGCACTCGAGAGAAATATACACCACACAGGCAGACGGTGCCTGTGTTCATATTCAGCACACGTACCTGGTTACACATGCACTTCAGTACCTGAAGTTCCCATTTCCATGAAATCATGTACATATGGACCTATAAAGAAATGTGTGTGTGTGGGCTTAGGTCTATATATGTGTACGGTGTATGTGTACAATTGTATGTAAGTGTGTGTTATATGCACACATGCATATCTATAAAATTTACATATGCACACCTATATATATGTATACCTTAAATATATTCAGAGATGTGCATGTAAATTCCTGAACCTGACCTCACCATTACATGAATGCACACATGCTTGCCTGTGTACAAGCATGCACATGTAGTGGGTATATGTTCATGTATGTGTGTACAGTTATATCTATTCTTGGGTATGTGTGTTCATGTGTGTGGATCTGTATACATGCGGGTACATACATGTAGTTCTATATACATATGTGTGCGTGAAGATGGCATTTCCACCAAAGGAATGACCTATTTATACACACACACACATGCATATGTATATGATTTCTATATGCACTCCTCTAGATACCTTACACACATTCATAAATGTGCATGTAAATTCCTTTACATGACATTACCATTAAATGAATGCACACATCCATGCACATATCCATGTACGTGCATGCGCATGTTTGTGGTGTATCTTCATGTATGTGCACGCAGCTATGTATACACATGTGCATACGTATATGTGTGTGTGTTCATGTGGGTCTGTATAGATGTGGGTACATACATGTGGTTCTATATACATGTTTGTGCATGAAGATGACCTCTCCATCAAAGGAATGAACCCATTTATACATGCACACATGCATGTGCATATACATACTCACATGTATGAGTATGCATGTGTGGCTATATAAACACACATGTGCATGCATGCACCTGTATATACATGCAAGCACAAAGATAGTCCATTAAAAGAATGCCTGTATACACATATGCATGCATAAATGTGTGTGTGTGTATACAGTGTGTGTGTATACGTGCATGTGAATGCATTCATGGTTGATTACGTCAGATAGACACACGCATATTAATTCATAGACTGTCTATTTGTTCATAGACTCACATGCCTTTAAGTCCCTGAAGATCGCATTTCCGTCAGACTGTGTGAACACACATACGTGCATGCACATGTACACCCCTCACACATGCACACATGTATTTATATGCAGACACCTGCATGCAAACATAAGCATGTAATAGAAGCTCCATCCTTAGGGGTCTCAAGTTAAATGCGGAGACAATATCAGCTGGAGAGCGTCGCCGGCAGTGACCCTGGGTACCGCACAGCCTTGTGACGCTCGTGGGCACAGGAGGCCTTCCAGCTTCTGAGCGGCCAGCCTGCTGCCAGCCCAGGTTCAGAGGAAGCCGCCCGGCCCCTCCGGCCATCTGTGCCGCACCTCCACCTGCATGCGGGCGGAGCTCCTTCCTTGTCCGCCTAGGCCGAGTCCACGGGGCCGGCGCGGGTGCTGCCTTACAGGTGTGAGTCCTTTCCTGTCACCCCAGATCCAAAGGGGCCACGCGATGGGCGGCCCCCGCCCCTGGGCCTCGTCCCGGGAGGGGTGGGGATGCCCTGGGAAGGCGCCAGTCCCTCCCCGCCTTAAACGTGCTGGTGGGGGTCCAGGGGCCAGGGCTGGACTGGAGAGGGACGGAGCCGGTGTGGAGCGGGCCAGCGGGTCCTGGGAGCACTTTGCACAGCCCACCGAGCTCGGTGATCGTGGGTCACCTGGAAACAGTCAGTCGCCGGGACAGAGCTCAGGAACTGGCTTCCGGGGGCCCGACCATTTCCAGAGGGCTGGGGACCGACCCTCTGCTCCTGGGCTCTGCTATAGGGTGACCAGTGGCAGTGGTGACAGGTTCCAGCCGGGCTGGCCAAGGAGAGAAAGGGGCATTGTCCTGTCTGTACAAGCGGCAGGATAACAAGACCGGGGTCTCCCTGGGTCCTGGGGTGCCCTCCTTTCTCTCCCGCCCTGCCTTCTCTCACCCGGGCCCTCGAACTCTCCGGAGCTGGCCACACACGCCGGCTGGGGGCTCCTCATCACGGGCGGTCATTTGCAGCAGGGCTGATTTGGTGCCTCTTCATTTTTCTTTCCCCCAAAGCCCCTGAAATGTGCCTCCCGTCTCTCGAGCCATCCGGATAAAAAAGGAAGGAAGAAAGAAAATCCGGGTTGTGTTAAGGAAGCAAAAGGGATCATCTCTCCACAGGTCTCCCTGATCCCATTCAGAGAAAGGCTTCCCCGGGGAAAGGAAAGAGCAGGGTCTTCCGCGTCCCCGTGGAGTGGCCCTCCGTCTAGACACTCAGGGACCCACCCAGTGACTGGGATCTCATCTGTCTGTCAAAGGTGCTCAGACCACGTCCTGAGGTCCTGTCCCTGCAGGGGATGGGCAGGCTCATCGGGAGCAAGGACTCTGCCACCTCTTTAACCAGGTCCCAGACACAAGAGCTCTTGGAATACTGAGAAATAAATAGGCAGCTGCTTCTTACAGTGCCGAAATACAGCCCTCAAAACTTCCCCCAGAAGCGGACAGAGCAGAACGTATCTAATTCCAAATTTGACGAGCATTTTATTATTAATAGCATTATGATAGTTCTGTGTTAAAACAGCTGCCAGCTGTGTGTGTTTGTGTGTGTGTGTGTGTGTGTGTGTGTGTGTGTGTGTGTGTCCTGATGGATCAGCCTCGCTTTCTCCGGGGATCTGCATTATTTATGGACTCAGCCCGTCTGTGTTATTGGGTTTGCGTATTATTTCAAGTATTTAAAGAGCAATTACATTTTACAGATTACTCTCGTGTGCTGCCGTACAGTGGGGGATGATGGTCTCAGAAATGTGATATTTAGGCAATTTGGGCTTGGTGCAAACTTCCTAAGAGTGTCCGGGGACAGCTCTAAATGGGATGCTGAATCCCAAGGCTGTAGGGTGTAGCTGCATTACCACCGGGGCCCAAACCAGAGCAGCACGGCGCTGGGCCAAATGGTATCTGCACATCTGCACGCGGTGCAGTAAAATACCAGGCAGCAGGAATTCTTCAGCTCCATCTCCGTCTTTCCAGACTATGCTCACCTATGTGGTCCGCAATTGACTCAAATTTCATTATGCAAAACATGGTCAAAAAATAATGGAAAAAATGACTAGCATTTCATGTGAGTGTATATTAATTACAATCAGCAGCCAAAATAAATGTTCAGAGGGCTTTTTTTTTTTTTTTTTTTTTTTTTAAGTATTGAGGGAATATATCACTTACAATGCTCTTCCAAAATAAACACCCAGGTTATTTTTGTAGTTTTTAAAAATATTATTATTTTTATTTTTTTATTTTTTACAGACTGCAGTTTGATTCACTGTACACAAATGGGGTACAACATTTCATTTCTATGGTTGTGCATGATGTAGATTCACACCATTTGTGTACAGAGTGGAATATTACTCAGCCATAAAGAAGAAGACCATTATGGCCTTTGCAAATAAATGGATGGAATTGGAGAATATCATGCTAAGTAAAATAAGCCCATCCCCCCAAAAAAACAAAGGTTGAATGTTTTCCCTGATAAGTACCCAGTTTTTAAGGTATTGAGTCCCTCCCTTTAAAAAGCAATTGGTTCAAGATTTAAAAAAAAAAAAAAATACTTTTTAGTTGCATATGGGCACAATACCTTTATTTAATTTATTTATCTTTATGTGGTGCTGAGGATCGCACCCAGTGCCTCACATGTGCTAGGGAAGGGCTCTACCACTGAACTACAGCCCCAGCCCACGTGGGTCAAGATTGAAAGCTTCCAGGTCATCCTCAGCATGTGCTATTCTAAATACGTTATTGCATTTAATTCTCCTACCAACCTGGGGCCGAAGGTTTCTCTCATTTCACAGAGGAGGAGACTAAGATGCAGAGGCTGGATGAACTTTTGTGAGGTGCACAATCAAGAAACAACAGAAAGGTTTTAGTGCTTCTGAGCTGGCTGTTAAGTTTGGAGGTATCCATTATTCTCGTATGCGTCTGATGAGCACAGCTATCTGCCCTCCTGTTGGCACTTTGAAAAACACAAGAGATGAAAACATCACCATCCATACAGACACATGGGTAGCTGTGTGTATCTCAAATGCCATCATATTCTTCTTCTTTGTGGCTGAGTAATATTCCATCGTGTATCTATACCACAGTTTCTTTACTCGGTCACCTGCTGAAGGGTTGCAGAAAATTAAAAACTAGCATTGAGGCAGTTTCATTCCACAATATGTTGCTTTAAGAGACACCCATGTCCTTGCCACTGAGCACATTTGTGGGGGTGGGGGGGTCATCAACACATAGGTAAAAAGGGCAATGATAAAAATAAAACCACAAAACCCAAATGAAAAATAAAAAAATAAATAAAAAAAGGACGCTCGGCTTCCTCTCTCCTGGTTCCTTAACAGTTTGCACTGTTTTTCGAGTTGGTAAACGTGGGAGCCCCACCTTGGCTGAACAGGAATTCCAAACACCTGCGGCGCATCTCCGCTGACTGCGGGAATTCAGAAGGTAACTTGGCGCAAGAAGAATAAAGCACATAAAGAGACAGAGCTGCAGAAGGACGTGTGTCGATAAGGCCCGATTTAAGGGCCCAAGTGTGCGCTGCTGTGCAGGGTTTAGCGAATGCACGATCAAAAGACTGGGGGCGGCTGTTGAGGAAGCATTATTTGAGTGACAGCTGGTCCTTGCCAATCACGTTCACAGACTTGCAGCTCAGCTCCTGGGGAAGCCCACAGCCCTTCGGCTTCACCGGATCCAGTTGGGGCAGCTGAATGCGCCCCCGTCCCCAGCTTGCAATATGTTATCCTCTGACCTGGATCGACCTGGAGATTTCTCTTCCATCTGCTGCAGCGGGACATGCAGACGCTGACGGAGGGCGTAACCTCCATCTGCTTCATCGCATCCCGTAGGATGCAAGATGCCACCTTCGCGTTTACATTTCATGCAATCGTCGCTGTCACTGTCTCCTGCCCCTCCCCCACCGCCCGAATTCCAATTTCTGTCTCCTAATCCAAATGCATGCTCCTGAGAGAAAAGGGAAATTAAGAGGGATTGTAGTCACTTTCATACTCTTGATCATCAATTTTCTTTGAGACGGAAGTGCAGCTGGATTGAGCATACCTTACCCAAATTGCATGGGACCGAAAGAGTTTTGGATTATTTTTAGGGGTCGGGGACTACCAGGCATTGAACTCAGGAGCACTCAAACACTGAGCCACCTCCCCAGCCCTATTTTGTATTTTATTTAGAGACAGGATCTCACTGAGTTGCTGAGCACCTTGCTTTTGCTGAGGCTGGATTTGAACTCCTGGTCCTCCTGCCTCAGCCTCCTGAGCTGCTGGGGTTATAGGCATGCGCCACTGTGCCTGGCTAAGAGTTTTGGATTTTGAACATTTTTCAGCTTTTAGAATATTTGCATCTACAGAATAAGATATCTAGGGGACAAGACCCAAGTCTAAAATCCAGTCTCTCGTGTTTTGTATGTATCTTATACTCACAGCCTAAAAGTAATTTTGCACAGATATTTTCAACTCTTGTGACCTGTCTTACGAGGTCAAGTGTGGAAGTTTTCCTTTTGTGGCTTTAAGTTGAAGCTTAAAACCTTCCAGATTTTGGAGCATCACTGTTTGGATTTGGGGGACAGAGAAACTTGACCTGTAATAAATTTTAATTTTCTTCTTCCAATGTCGGGAGTTATTTTTCCACCCAAATTAAGTGTATCCCTGGCACTAGCAGAAACAAGGTACAAATGAATGTTTTCAGTTCTATTTCTGGCCGGCTGCAGTGGCACATGCCTATAATCCCAGTGGTTGGGGAGGCTGAGGCAGGAGGATCAGAATTGGAGGCCAACCTCAGCAACTTAGCAAGACATTGCCTCAAAAACAAAAGAAAAACAAAAAAAGGTGCTGGGGATGTGGCCTCAGTGGTCAAGAAAAAAATAAGAAAAATAGAAATGTATCTCTGTTATTTAAAAGAGCTGTGTAAGAGAACTGTGATTAACATGGGGGAGGGCAACATATTGCACTTTTTAAAATGAGTTATTGGGCAGCCATGAAAACTAAGGATTTATATCATGCTTACCAAAAAAAAAAAAAAAAAGTTTTTGCAAATTTATTTGAGACATTGTGATCCACATGAGATAGGGAGAGACCAATGCTAAAATCCCCTTCTTTAAACAAAATCAGCCTTGGAAATGTCCTTCCAGTAGTGGGTTCATGAGAAGAGGGTGGATTCTGAGTTCTCTGGGAAATGATCTGCACCTTCAAATTATCTTATGGAGGAAGGCGATCCGTGTCTAGATCCAGTCAGATGGTTGGCTGGGGGTGTGCAGCTCAGCCTCACTTTTTTTTTTGGGTTCTTCTAGAAGGTGTGAGTCCTCAGATTCCCCCCCCCACCCCCCCGGGGTCGGGCATGCGGGAGTCACTTAATAGGAAGAATATCCACTCTGGATGTGAATTCCCACTTTGGTCCCTCCACCAAGACGTCACATTGAGCCTTCTATCCATTTTCCTTCTTTAACGTAATAGGCGGAGAGAAAGATGCAGATCACAAATGCAGAATTTCTGTGCAAAAAAACACCGGGGATTCGGCTCTGATTGTGTGGACGCAGGGTATGATTGACAGATGCAGACCCCGGTCATCTCCGCGGCAGACCCACGGCCCACCCTCTGAGCCCGTCTAGCTTCGTTCTCCAGGGTGAGGGGCCCCTGGAGGAAGCCCCAGCTCTGGACCCCGCGGAGCTGGAGCCGTCGCTCACCCGACGCGGCTCTGAACCGTGCATCTCCTTTTTCCCGGGGAGTCGGGTCAGGAGGCTCCCTTTGCACCTCAGCTCTTTAAAACGCTGGTCTCCTCTCCCCTCCATTGGCCCGGTGCACGGGCTGCTGAGCAAAGAGGGTGCCTTGCCTTGTACCAACGGGGAAGGCTAAAAGCACGCGGGGTTCCAGGACCTCAGGGCGTCCCCCGTGGGACAGAAGAGGACCTCGGGAGGGGCATCAGGAAGCAGGGGTGGAGGACAGGCCGGAGGACGCGTCCTTAGGGAGGGAGACGGAGGAACTCAGAAGCAGGCGAGGTGATCTGAGAGAGAGGGGTGGGCTTAGGCGAGGAGAGAGAAGGGCCAGCGACCTCGGCCAGCAGACCTCTGTCCACTTGGCCCACCTCTGTCCCGCCAAGTCTCACGGGCTGCTTCTTTCCTTGCTCCCAAAGGCCCACCTGACTTGTGGCTCCTGGTTCTGCCACACGTCCCTCGCGGGAAAAGCTATTTGGTTGTCTTTGGGGCTGTAATAACAAAGCCACTCGAGAAGTAATTGTCCTGGGAACCTCTTTCTGCTGCAGTCTGCAGGCCGGTGAACTGTCCCTAGCACCAACTGTCTGTCGAAAGGACAGGGGGGGCAGGCTAGTAGGAGCCTACCACTTGCCACTCACTTTCTTTCTTTCTTTCTTTCTTTCTTTCTTTCTTTCTTTCTTTCTTTCTTTCTTTCTTTCTTTCTTTCTTTCTTTCTTTCTTTCTTTCTTTCTTTCATGATTATTATTTTTATTATTTTTTTGACTCATCATATACACATGGGGTACAACTTTTCGTTTCTCTGGTTGTACACAAAGTAGAGTCACGCCGTTCTTGAAATCATGCATATCTATAGGGTGATGATGTCTGTCTCATTCTATTATCTCTCCTTCCCCCAGCCCCCTGTGCACCCCTCATTTCCCTCTACAAAATCCATCCTTCCTCCATTCTTCCCTTACCCCCTCCCCCCATTATGTATCATCATCCACTTATCAGAGAAAACATTAGGCCTTTGTTTTTTTGGATTTGACTTATTTCACTTAGCATGATATTCTCCAGCTCCATCCATTTACCAGCAAATGCCATCATTTCATTCTTCTTTATGGCTGAGTAATATTCCATTGTGTAGATGTACCACAGTTTCTTTATCCATTCATCTGTTGGTTCCACAATCTAGCTATTGCGAATTGAGCTACTATGAACATTGATTTGCCTGTTTTACTGTAATATGCTGATTTTAAGTCCTTTCTGTCTAAACCAAGGAGTGGGATAGCTGGGTCACTTGGTGGCTCTTTTTAATTACAAGTCTTGTTTGGGGTGACCAGGCAACTGCTTTCAACCAGATGAATCAGCCTGGAGAGGACTTTAGGGACACTGGAGTAGACGCGAGTCTAACACACTCTGAAAAAAGGAGTGTGCTCCAGGGAGGGAGCAGAGTGCAGTTTGTGATCTCAGCAAACTCCTCCTAGGTGTTGATTATACACATGAGAAACTCTATGAAAGCAATTAAATATAAGTGATGTTGATACAGTTACATGTATTAATAATGCAATTATGCATTGTCTTAATGGAATTTTATATAAATAACAAATGTGATGTTCGTCCAATTGCATATTAATAATGCAATTAGCATTGCCTTAATAATGGAATTTTACATATATAATAAAATGTTATTAGTCCAATTGCATGTGTTAATAATGCAATTAGTATTGTCTTAATATCAGAATTTTATATAAATTATAAAATGTGATATTAATCTAATTGCATGTGTTAATAATGCAATTAGTATAGTCTTAATAATAGAATTCTATATAAATAATAAATGTGATAATAGTCCAATTGCATATATTAATAATGCAAGCAGTATTGTCTCAATAATGGAATTTTATATAAATAATAAATTGTGATCGTAGTCCAGTTGCATATATTAATAATGCCTCACATATAATCTTAATAATGCAATCATATATTGCATTAATATGATCAAGTATGATATTATAACACAATCACATAATAGTAAAAAGCAATTATATACTATGATACACTTCTATATTTAACATAAGAAAGCTATTGGGGCTGGGGCCGTAGCTCAGGGGCAAAGCGCTTGCCTAGCAGATGCGAGACCCTGGGTTCCTTCCTCAGCACCACATTGAAGCCAGAATTGGGGACAGGCAGTTAGTGTAGAAATAGGGGATCGGGTCAAATCAAGGAAATGCAGACAATGAAGCCATCTGCCTCTGGAAGCTGGAGATGCCCTGGGAGAATGGAATGTCAAGGATCTCCGGAGCCATTGATTTCCAAATGTACCTGCCTTTATCAAGGACTGCATGCATGGAGCGGCTAATTAATGCTCCCTGGGCCCTTACCTGGCTGAATCACCTTGGCCCTCCCCCTGCCCATGGCTTCTCACTTAATGCAAAACCAGGCCTAGTCACTAGGCAGGAAGGAGAGATAAGAGGGGAGAGGACTGGAGAACAAAAGAGACTTTAACCTATAAAACATGTAGGTGTGCTCACTTCTGGGGACTTTAGAACATCAGCCATGGCCCCCTTCTTCCTCCTGGGAGAAGTCTGAATTATTACCTTTAAATAAAACCTGCTTCATCTGCTGGCCTTGGCTGCTTCTCCAGTGTTCAGTCTTCAACATGAGAGGGAGCAGAACTGGTCACCGGTAAACCAAGGTATCGACATCACATTAAGTAAATAAAAGAAAGGCGTGCTGTCCACCTACACCTACAAAAACAATCGAAAAAGAAAGGTGTACGGCCAAATGATTCCCTGTGACATTATCAGGTTGATAGCAATGAGAGAATGATTCACGATATTTCCAACTTCAGAGACTGGGATGTTTTCTACGTGGGTTTTTTTTTTTTAATGCATTTTCTTTTAAGGGGAAGCTGAAGGCTGCCTGGAATCAGGGCGGCTGCACCTGGACCCCGTCCCAGCCACGGCCGAGGGCAGGCTGTGACTGACAGGGCTGCTCTCCTCCCTGAGGATGGGACAGTGCTCACTGGGGTGCGAGATGGAGGGACCTCCGTCCTTCTTCCCCCTTTCTGACCTTCCTCCTCTTCACTTTCTGGTCTCCCCGCCAAACACCCCCCGGAGGACCCCCTGGGAGATGAAGGAAAGGGGGGACCTTTCCTTCAAACCGACATCATCTCCACATTTCCCCAAGATTTTTATGGTGCCAAGATTTGCTGGGATTTTTTCAAGTTCCCCGATGAACTCACAGTCTGAAGCCCTGTGCCTGGGTCACGGTGAGCGCGGTACAAGGATCCGTACCCAGTGTGCTGGCCGCGAACGCGTACCAGTCACACGCGGGATGTGTTCTGCACAGACGGCAAGGCTGTTCCGCAGGAACCTGAGATTCTCACATCTTCAAGAATATGTAACATGCATGTTGATAGATATGTGATGCACCTGCATATCCCCATATGCCCCCCGGGTTCAATCCCTGGTTACAAAGGGGAAAAATATCTAGATGTTCAAACATTTCTTTTGAAACATGATGATTGTACATTTGTTCTCATTTATTCTGGAAAATTATAGTTATTCCTTTTTTTTAAATAATTAAATCACTCTTTTAAAGATTCTTTGATTGATTTGGGTATTCTTTTTTATTCTATGTTTCTACATCATTTTTAAATGAGTTTTTATCTCTTCTAATGAGTGGTGCATGACAGTAGAATGCATTTGTGCCTTTTGCTGGATCAGACATAAATGGAGTGTCATCTCTCACTTTTCTGATGGTACATGTTGCAGGACCACATGGGTCATTTCAATAAAAATCTTTAATTTCTTTGGAGTATTTGAATTCTTTCAATGAGCAAGCTTTTTTTTACTTTATAAAAATTTAGTGTTTGTGTGTGCATGTGTGCATGCATACGTGTGTGTGCAGGTGTGAGCATGTATATGCATGTGTGTGCATGTGTGTCTACATGTGTGCGTGCATGTGTATGTATGTGCATGCATGTCTGTATTTACTTGTGCATGTGCATATGTGTGTGCATGTGCGCACATGTGTGTGCATGCATGTCTCTGTGTACGTGTGCATGTGCATGTGCGTATGCATGTGTGTGCATGTGTACGTGTGTACATGCATATGTCTCTGTGTATGTGTGCATGTGCATGTGTGCATGTTGTGTGTATGCATGTGTGAACATGTGTGTGCATGCATACGTCTGTGTGTACGTGTGCATATGCACATGTGTGTGCATGTATATGTATGTACCTGTGTGTATGTGCCTGCTGGTGTATGTGCAGGTGTGTGCACATGTGTGCATGTGCGTGCATGTGCATGTGTGCACACGTGTGTGCGTGCATGTGTGTGTTTGCATGTGTGCAGGTGTGTGCACATGTGTGCATGTGCATGTGTGTGCATGACTTTGCATGTGCATGTGTGCATGCATATGTGCACATGTGCATGCATATGTGCACATGTGCGTGTGCACGTGTGTGTGCATGGTGTGTGTGTGCGCGCGTGTGTGTGCACTGCTGGGCATGGATCCCAGGTTCTCACACACTGGCCGGAGGCCCTACCCCTGAGCTGCGTCCCCGGTCACTTTGGTGCACCTTAAACTCTTAGTTCGGGCAACGTGTCAGATTCATGGAGGAGTCAGGCTGCTGAAGGGCAGAGTCCCTAGACCTCAGATTGGCAGATGAGGGTCGTGTCTGTCACGCGAGACGACGAGGGTGGTGAGTGCGTGTGTGCGTCCGTCACGGCATGGAGGGAGCCGCCTGCCACCCGGGGGCGTGGCCGCCTTGGCCTCCTGGTGGAAGCGCTGCCCTGCGGTCCCGCCCCCTTGTCCTCCTCGCCGGCCGACACCAGGCGGGTTCTCCTCATGCCCGGCCGGCGGAGATGGCGTCCCCTTGCCTCTGCATCTGGCCCATCCACCTTGGTGCCCTCCGTGCACAGACGACGAATGTCCCCGGCAGGCGGAACAGCACCCCACCGTGGACGCTGCCTTGTCCTTACGGGCGGGTCCACGGATATTCTTCACGCAGAACGTCAAGCGGTGCTACGGGGAACCAGAGGCGCGGAACATGCGCTGGGTCTGGCCGCATCAGCCTCTGGGGAGAGGCTAGTGACAAGGACAGGGTGTCCTTGAGCCACCGAGCAATCCCTTGACGCCCCATTGCAAATTCCTGGTCTTTACATCTCCGTGCGGGCACGTAAAAGCCGCGCCTGGCCGGCCTTAGCAGACCAGAGTATCACACACGGGATCCGGGCAGACCTACCTCTGCGTCATCTCTTGCAAGGAAACCAAAAGTCGTCTTCTCCCTCTTGAAGAGAGGATTCGGATTGGCTGAGGGGCCCTTGGACGCACACCCACACTCGTGGCTGATCGTGTGCACGCGTGCAAAAGATACAGCACGGAAACACAGCACGCATGTCGCACAGGGGCAAGGTGCACATACATACGATCACCTGTCACTGCACACACGTCTGTTCGATCATGCATCACGACATTTGTTCCAAGCTGCAAAAACCCAGTGAGCACCTAAGACTAAGGATAACCAAATATGACTTCCTGGTGAAAACGTTTTCCTTCTGCCTTAAATTAACCCACACCGATGGATAAACCAGCCAGCCTGGGCACACACCTTGCAGAATTTGGTCTCACCTGTGGGAGGTCTGGGACATATTGTTGGGAGCCAAGAAGAATACTTTCTGTGACTTTGTGCGGGTCCATTGAACAGGTGTCCTGATACACTCAGGGGACACTGATTTTCTCATGCAATCCCACCCTCCCTCATCGCGAGGCGATGTTTGGGGAGACAGGAGCGAGCACGGTCTGCAAGCCGCCTGAATCCACTCTCCTCAGCTGCTCAACTTGGGAAGAGTGACTGGCCTCCGTCATTTCTTTGCTCAGGCGATTTAGGATGGGAACATCCATAATGTCCTATCACGGATGCCAACGCTCTGCATGTGTTTAGCTCTCCCTATTTTTTCCCTCATGCCTGCAGGTCCATATTTTAATGAGAAGTGTCTTCCAGCAGAGAGAGAAGCGTGCACACACACGCACAGGCACACGCACACACACACACACACACACACACACACACACACACAGTGCACGCTTGGGTGTCATGAAGCAATCAGAGCCGACCGGCAGGTGGCGCCCTCTGCTCTGGGACCACAGCGCATCCTTTGGAGGTGGAAAAGGGGAAAATGGACGAGCACAAGAAGGTACGTCCAGAAGGACCCTGGCCGTCCCCAAGGACACCTGTCCAGCCTCCGGCACACTGGACCCTCCCCGGAGCCGCGGCAGGACAGGGCAGTCTGTGCGACTCAACAGGACTGGGTGGCTCTGTCCAAGCCCTTCTAGCTCCGTCACTATGGCCCCCACCCCAGCTGGGGTCTGGATCTTTCTCCTTCCATCAGCAACGAAGGGGAGCTGTGGACGAGACCCCAGGGAGACCGGCCGCGGGTCCAGCCTCTTGCATCCAACCACATCTCCTCCCAAATGTGCACTGGTACACCTCAGACTGCAGGCGGTCCACTCTGCTGAAGTCAGGGAATTCTGACAGGTGAATTCTCATTTTTATTGTTCGTAGGTGCAGGTCTGGGCCTGGGACCCTGGACCTCAGGCAGGCTAGAGAAGGGCGTGGTCATGAGCTTCTCCACAACGGTTGACCGAGTTGGTTACGTTCAGTAAAATCAGTCCTAGGACAAGATGACGATTACTTTGAAATGTCGGAACATGTCATATACAAATGTGTGTTTATATATAATCATATGCAAATATATCATGCATAATCATGACTTACATATTACATGCAAATATATCATGCATGATCATAATTTACATATCATATGAAAATACATCATGCATAATCATGACTTACACGTTACATGCAAATATACCATGCATGATCATGATTTACATATCATATGAAAGTACATCATGCATAATCATGACTTACACGTTATATGCAAATATATCATGCATGATCATGATTTACATATCATATGAAAATACATCATGCATAATCATGACTTACACGTTACATGCAAATATATCATGCATGATCATGATTTACATATCATGAAAATACATCATGCATAATCATGACTTACATATTACATGCAAATATATGATGCATGATCATAATTTACATATCATATGCAAATATATTATGCATAATCATAACTTACATATTCTATGCAAACATGTCATGCATGATCATGACTTACATATCATATGCAAATATATCATGCATAATCATGACTTACATATCATAAGCAAATATGTCAAGCATGATCATAACATATCACATGCAAATATATCATGCATAATTATAACTTACACATACGATAATTGTATAATATGCATATTATATATCATATGATTATATATGAGATGTGGTTTATGATCATACATAATATATATTTGTATCTTCTATGATTATACATTTATATTTTATATGCTATATGATTATATGTAATGCATACATGGATTATTATAATTATAATTTATATTATATTATGTATGACATAAATAGATTCATGCATTATATAAAACAGATGATACAATAGTATATGTTATATATAAATACATCAACACATGATTTTGTGATAGACGATAATATGTCGTATTCATTGTTATATCATATATGAATATTATATATGAGGATATATTTATATATAAATATTATATATTGTTCAACTGCAGCACTATAATCCATAATGTTATATATCACCTATCCTATTTTGCATATTATACTCCTGTAATTGAGCAATATTATAGATAGCAGTATAATATGTAACATATCACATATGATATATGCTAGAGCTGCAAAATATACATAATATATGTTATATCATATATTCTATAAAAATACATATATTTCATATCTATGTATATTTTTCAACGATATACATGCAATTAAAAGCAAGCGAGATACAAAATTGGGATTTATTTATTTTGCATCACAGTGGTAAAACTCTGCGATCAGTGTAATTTCTTTGCCCCTTTTATGAGAAATTCCACTTGAAATGGTAATCAGCTATTTTGACACAGTAGAAAAAAAAATCCACCTTGCATTCGCACGTAACGTGATCCCTTCTGATTCATTCTTCTTCTTTTTTTGTTAATTTTTAAAAATCCGTTCTAACTAGGTGCAAAGTGAAGAGAGGAAGCTCGACAGCCAATATTTGTTCAGCCCGCATCCCTCCAAAGCCAAGGTGGGATGTGGGTGCGGGTGGATTTTCCTGCTTCTCTGCCAGGTTCTGGGGTGCAGGGGGCCCAAGGGAAGGACCCAGCACTTCCCCAAGGGGGTCAAGGAGAGGAAACAGAGAAAAGAGGTGCAGAGACTCAGCTGCATCCCAGAGAGAAGGAGCCAGCCTGGCTGAGACAGGATTCACTGGTCCGCCGCAAACTTGGCGGGAATGAACGGGACCCCCGAGCGCAGGGTGGGTTGGAGAGTGAGGCTGTGTCGCAGCTGCAGCCCGGGCCTGCCCTCCTGCCGGGAGCTTGATAGGTCTTCAGTATTTACCTTCCCGAGCTGCGTGCACCTGAGCTCAGAGCTGCTTGTCTGCAGGCAGAACAGTCCTGGGCGTGTGGGAGAAATGTCGCTCCACTGTGCACAGTTTAACACCCTCACCCGCGTGTTTCCAGAACGGGCAGGTTGGTCCCGCTGAGGATGAAGGCGCCGGTGACACCCAGCTACTCTGTCTTTCTGCCTTGTTATTGTGACCATCCGAGGGATAGTGTCGAACACCATTCGAAATCTATTTTAATCAGCAAGTAATGAAAGATGCATTTTTTATTTTTATTTTTTATGTTTGGTACTGGGTACTATTAAGCTCAGGGGCCGTATTAATATTATTATTATCATTATTTGGAGACAGGTTTTAAGCAGTTGAGGGTCTCACTAACTAGCTGAGGCTGGCCTCCAACTTGCCATCCTCCCGCCTCAGCCTCTGGAGTCTCTGGGATCATAGGCCTGTACCATGGTGCTCTGCTCTGATTTTTATTTTCATAATTTTGGGTACTAGGGTTGAACTCAGGGGTGTTCTTCCACCAAGTTTTTTATTTCTTATTCTTTTTTTTTCTTTAAGTCTCCATCATTTTGAGCTACGCTTTTTTATTTTGAATTATTTTTTCCTTAAGACAGGATCGTGCTCAGTCGCTGTGGCTGGCCTCAAACCTGCGATCCTCCTGCCTCAGCCTCCCAAGTCCCTGGGATGACAGCAGTGTGCCCCCTGGGCGGGCCTCCAATTTTTAAAAGGAACTAGAAATGTAGGAATACATGCAGAATGTAAGACGAAAACCACAAACTGTTACAAGAAAATGAGGCATAATATCTCCCAATGGACAACTCTCGGCAAAAAAAAACCCATTTGTTCTTCCAGTGAAAAAATCGCCTCCTTCTCTTTCAGAATAAAACCAGGCAACCCGATTCTGAGATAATGCCTGTTAATTTAAAAGCAGAGACAAGTGTCCTCCAAAATCCTCCTTCCGACCCTATCCCAGGCCCCGCTTTGAAGGATGGCTCATTCTCGGAATTAATGTAAATTGCATGGCGGTGGCCAGGACCCTGTGAAATCTCTGAAAGCCACTTCACGTTCTTGTGTGATTCACGGGAACAGAATTCCGCCCGGGGCCTGGACGGTGAGCCCAGTTAACTGTCAGAGTCGTGGAAATTCCGCCTGGAAGGCTGTTTTTCCACCAAATCATGCCCTCAAGGGGGACCTGCAGATTGGGATAATGAGACAGGAGGTGCCATCTTGCACTTCCATCCGGGAGAGGAAAGGGGGTCTCTGTCTTTGCTTGCGAGGGGTCGCCGTGGAGTCGTTAATGGGCTCCCGAAGGTCAATCCATGGGGTTCCCGCATTGTTCCCTCCGTTCTTTGCTTCTCTGCTGGTGCGCGGCCTGCGTGGCAGGTGGCCACAGTCCCTGCGGAAGGCGAGAACGGAGAGCGTCCTTTCCCGTCTGCTGGGAAGGAGTCCGGTGCCCACTGCCAGGTCACGACTCCCAGCCAAGAGGCTCCGTTGACCGGGATGCTTCCAGGGAGCAGCCTCAAGGAATCAGGGGTGCAAAACCCTCCAGTTCTCTCACCTGTAAAAACAAAGGAAAATAATGGGTCAGACGCTGCTGAATATCTACCTTCCCACTCCAGGTACCTGGGGAGCTCAGGATGAGGGCAGGCATTGGTTTTCTTCCAAAATGAGAAGAGCTTTTGAGCAGGTTCTGATCACACAGGGACACCTCGCTACCCTGTGGTCATCCTGAGTAGGTGTGAAGACCGTCTCCGCGGATCTCGGGTGAGACGGCCCGAGGGCTGACGTTGGCGCTGAAGGTCTGGAGCTGGTCGACAGCTCTCCCGAGATGCACGTTCACCTGGGATTTCCCATTCATTCATTTATTGATTTATGATCTTGCAAAACGAGCCTGTGAATTCCAGGCGAGCTTTCTCTACCCGTGAGCTACGGCGTTGCCCCAGCGTGCGCCACATTGCCGGCCCAGGTCCTCGCTGGGCTGATTCAGTCCCCAGTGACAGAGGTCCCGTGTCACCAGGGTGTGAAGACGAGGAATGAGCTTCGTCAACCTCTCTGGGGCCACATCGTCGCTATCGCAACCCAGTGGTTTTTAAATACTCTGCGTCCCTGAGCTCACTGTTCCTATAACAAAATATCCAAGACCGTGAACTTACAGAGACGAAAGGTCTCTTGGGTCTCACAGTTTTGACAGTTCCAGTCTGTGAACCGTGGGTGCCATTACGGGAGATCGTGATACCAGAATGCGCTGGAAGGAAAGCGCTCACCTCAAGATCACAGACCCAAGAGACAGGACGAGGAAGAGCGTGAGGTCCCAGTGTCCTCACAGTGGCCTCCCGTGCGGTCTCTCCTCCGAGACTCCACCGCCCCTGAATGACGCCAGCTCTGTGGACGGAACCTTCTGTGCACAGGACTTTGGGGGATTTTTAAGATCTCAGCCTGGTCGTTTGCGGTGAGCTGGTTCCAAAGCAGAAGCGCTCAGCCCGTCGCCTCTGCTGCGGCAAAATATTAGTAGCCGCTTTCTTTTGAAGTGAGTGCATTTTAGAATCACAGATATTTGGGGCGAAAAAAGCAAAAAATAAAATAAAATTCAGAATGTGTTTTCAAGAATTTCCTAAGACGTTCCCGACGGGAGCTTATTGAAAAGACTTTCCTTCTCAGGGAAATTTTTTTTTGCTTCTCTCTCTTTGTTTCTGTTCTGCACAAAACCCCTGACCTGGCAAGAGATAAAATTTTGCAAAGAAAATAAATAAAAATGCATCCTTCCGAAGACGCCGTTACGGAGAGGAGAGGTGACTCCGGTCTGTCCCAGGAACCGTGTGACGCTTTAGAGCAAAATGGATTACAGCCGTCCCGTGCCTGGATAAACCCCGATGGCAGATGGTCTCCCGGGTCTAAGCCTTTTAAACAACCAAACAACCACCCCTTCCAAATCCAGTCCTGGTGAAATGCAATGCGGTTGTTTTCTCGTTTTTGATTTTTCTCATCCTTAGTCTGCACATAAAGATCTGGGCGCCCAATCCAGCCAGCCATCCTGTTTTGCAAGGCAAGATTTATTGATGCACGGCTCCATTGCCGGGTTAGACCTGTTCCTCGCAATGGCAGATTTGAGCCCTTTGCATATACGGCCAAAATATTTGCTACCTACTTTAAAAAACAAAACAAAAAAAAAAAAAAATGGAGCATTACTATCCAGAGAACAGGCACTCAGTTCCAGCAACTAACCACAACTTTTGACGTCATTCTCTTTAATCAGTGATTTCCTCCAGGACCTTCCAAAATCATCTATCTGTCACCTTCTTTGAGGATTTCTATTCTGCAAGACTTTTTAAAAAAAAAAATTTCAAATTTTTTATTTTTTAGAAACTAATCAAGTTTGCATGAGAGGCCTGATCTCTTTTATGGTCATCTAAACCTTAAAAATCATTTTTATTTTATTTTTTTTACATTTAATGTGATTTTTCTTGAAAATACAGGATTTGGACTTGGTGCAGGTTTTAGTCATTTAGCAAAAGGATCTGGCTCTTTTTCTTTATTATACTAATTCCTAAATGTAATCTTCCTTTACTCACAAAATAGGATCGCCTGCGTATCTTAGTGCCTTCCCTCGGGCCTGACAGCTTGAATTATCCAGCTGGAAATTTATCTGGGCATCATTACTACCCTTTATTTATTTTCTGGTAACACGGGTTTTAAAACTCGGGCCCTAATGAATATTTTATACCGGCCGCTAATTCCATCGAGGGAGCAGCTTTTAATTCTTTGGAACGTATTTCAAACCAGCTTCTAGCCAGGATGCTCTTGGTAATAGCCGAGGCATGTCGACTCTAACTTATGGGCCGCGGAATAAATTCCTTTAAATGGAAAGTAACTAGGTAATTAAATGGAGTCACAAGGAGAGAGAAGGGGGATTCGTGCGAGAAGGTTATGAGCCAGCAACGCTTCTACCCAAATATTTCAGTGAGGCTGGTTCTCCGTTGCCAGCAGGTCTACAGATACACTGGTCTTGCTTTACAATATTTACGGTAGGCGGGAGTCCTAAATCCACACAGGAGTCAAAATCCACACAGGGACCCCGTCTTGATGGCCGAGACCGTAATCGACCTACACGTCTCTGTGATAATTCCTTAAATCTAAATTAAGGAGCTTTTTAAACTTTATTTTTTTAATAAAAAATGTCCAGATGTGCAAACATAGAAAAATCCACACTGTTATTCCACGGGGAGAACTTTAGATTTACATCCCGGCAGAGAGGAAACCAAAGGTCGAGAGAGCGGAGTGACTCGGTCTCCCATCTCGGCCTCCCATCTCGGCCTCCTCGTGCACACGAGGAAACCAGAGAGAACAGATAGAGCAAGTGTGGTTCTCCATTGAGAGTCCGGTCTTTTCCTTTTTTATTTTTTATTTTTATGAGTTTTTAAAGTCTGTTCTCCTCAGCTGTACGTGACGGTAGAATGCATTTATGCAGTTGGATGGGTATTTTAATTTTTTAAAAGGGAGGCTTGCAGAAGCAGACTGTCTTTATAAAACACTCCAGGGAGTTATTGTCCGCATATCAGAGAGAACAGACGTGATGATTCATGTGCATGTGTGACTGCGTGACCATGTGATCCTGCAACATGGACAGTCAGAAAAATGAGAGACGACCCTCCATTTATGTCTGATCTGTCAAAATGCATCCACGCCTTCTTCTGTCAGGTACAGCTAATTAGAATAAATAAAACAATTTAAAAAGAAAGAGTGATTAAGTAGACTAATTTGATACATTGTCATGAGAGGGTACATCACCTTGTACTTCAGAAACATGTACAAAGACATTCCTCAGAAAACTCGAAATGGACCCACCATCTGACCCAGCTATCCCACTCCTCAGTTTATACCCCAAGGACTTAAAATCAGTGCACTGCAGTGACAGAGCCACATCCATGATTATAGCAGCTCAATTCACAATACGGAACCAACGTAGGTGCCCTTCAACAGATGAATGGTAAAGAAACTGTGGTAGAAATACACAATGGAATATTACTCAGCCATGAAGAAGAATGAAATCATGGCATTTGCTGGTCTATGGATGGAGCTGGAGAATATCAGGCTGAGTAAAAGAAGTCAAACCCCAAAACCAAAAGCTGAATGTTTTCTCTGATGTGTGGATGCTCATTCACAATTAGGGTAGAGTAGGAAGGGAAAGAATAGAAGTTAACTGGATTAGACAAGGGAAATGAAGGGAAGGGAGGGGGTTTCCACGTTGTAAGCATCTGACTCTCCGAGGAGTCCCTCCCCAAGAAAGACCCCACCACAGGGAAGCCCCACAGGGCAGGGAGAATGGAGATGAGAGTGGAATCAACGTTTGGATTGGTTCTTTTTCATTATCCACGAAAGTAGAACCCATTGTGAGATATTTCTACCAGTGTGCACTATATCTCATTCTAATTAGGACCCCAGTCTTGTGGAGGTACTGAGATCCACTTTGGTGTTCATATATACACACAGGGAAGTTATATGGTCCCCACATCCATCCATTTACCAGTGAATGTTATAAAGTCATTCTTCATGGCTGAGTAATATTCCTTTGTGTCTATCTACCACGATTTCTTTATCCATCAAGCCAAATCAGCATTTTAAGTTTTCTGGTGTGCCTGTGACCCTATTGTAGCTCAGAGAGTCATGGTTCCACCCTGAACCAAGGAATCCCTGTCCCAGTGAACCATTTCTATAGCAGGGTTAGTCTTTCTAGTGACTCAATTAGGAGGGAGAAGAGTACCCACGTCAATCCCCTGGAAAATTAATGACTTACATTCAGGGGCTTCTCGAAAAGGCACAGGGAAGTGGCTTTGTGTCTGGGCACCCTTCTCTGGACGGGGCCACCTCGAAGGTACTGAGGGTCAGGGGCAGACGCTGCAGTAAGGCGCACATCGCGACTCCACGTTTCTCTGCTTTCCCGTGTGTACCCAAGTTCCCCTTGGGCTGTACTGCAGTCTACTAAGCGTGCGATAACATTACTTCTGCACATTTTAATCAAAATTAAATTATTGCTAGAAAACGTTCACTGTTGGAAACACGGAGATAGATTGGCTCCATGCAGGGAAGTCGAAACCCTCCGATTATTATTTTTTTTATTTTTTTAAATGCAATATCGGCCATTCGCTCCTCAGGTCTGCCTGCAGATTCGACCCAGAATGCAGATGCACCCGGGTCCCATATATTCCTCAGCATTGATGCGGCTCCATGAACCCATCAGGGTCAAGAGGAGCCAATTGTTAGTACCTGTGTTCACAGGAAATTATTTCTGCCGGTCTGTCTTCTGCAAAAATAAATCCTTAGCATTTGCATATTTGATTTCATCGTCAAGTGATGGAGGTCTTTAAATAAGAGGTGTGATCCCAAATGTTTGGACTCCTGTCGCTTTTGAAAGGCAGACGGGAGTTGGACTATCTTCCTCCGAAATCTGTGGGCTGGCGGAGTAAATCGGCTCTTTGAAAGGAAGTTAAATGGAAAATCATTTTACTATGGCAGAGTCTGGCCCCGAACTCACGATCCTCCAGTTTCAGCCTCCCCAGCTGCTGGGATGGCAGGCCTGCTCCACCATGGCTGGAAGCTATTCTTTAACCTTTTAAATATATTTTTTGAGTATCGGTTTTCTTCTCTGGGATAGTTCTGAGGGCAGATGTATCCATGTGACTTTGTCTCCATACTCAATGAAATTGTGCATCTACTTTAAGGGTGTTTCTCATGATGCCAGAGTCCGATGCATAGGTGGGCAGTTAGGCAAATTCGATATTTGGCAAAAATATTCTTTCGCTTTTCCACCTGATTTTTAAACAGTCTACATCTTGATGGGGTTTGTCAGCTGGGAAAATTTTTGCTTTTACAGAAACCATTTCCAACATCTGAAGGCAGAACTCAGTGGGCTTCGGTACCGGCCAGATGGCTTCCCCGTATCATTAAATAATTACATTTTCCCCCGACATTTCTGGAGATATGCACGAAGCTAGGCAGAATATCGTTATGAAAGCAGCTGTTTTATTAACATCCTTTCCTACCCGTATACCCTTCAGGGGCAAATTAATCGTCTTCTAACTTTGACCAAATAATGCCAACCGGATTCCGTGGCCGGCGGCGTCCATTCTGCAGGTTAGATCCGTGGTGTAGAGGGTCTTCCAGGAAGAGAAGATTTTTCCTGCAAGACAAAACAGCCTGTCCTAACCTGGGAACAACAACATCTTTTTTTATTTTTTTTTTATTTTTCTTTTTGCTTCATATATACCACCTTTTCTTTATCCCTTCTTCCCTTGAGGGATACCTGGGCTGGTTCCACACTCTGGCTAGTGTGAACTGGGTCCCTTGGGTTACAGGTGTGCTGCAGGGCACCTGGATATCTACTTTCTTTTTTAAAATTTTTTTATTTGTTCTAATTAGTCGTACTTGCAGTGGAATGCGTTGACACATTTTGACAGATCATAGGGAAATGGAGTGACCTTCCTTCAGCCTGGGTGACGCATTCTTTGCATGTCTCAGGAGGCTAGGTGTCCAACATCCCACGTTTTACAGAGAAGCCCGGAGAAGCTTTCCCATTTGCTTGTTTTCCATCAAAGTAGCGGAGGCGACCCGACCTCTTACCAGGTGCGTGTGTTTCCACGGCGTTCCTTGGATGACCGTCCCCGAGGTCACTGCGTGTCTTGAAAGTGCATTGGGAGCTCCTGTAGCACAGCACGTGGGCCACCGCGGTCCCCGCCTGGTGAGTCGCTCCGTATCTGTGATTTCACGCCGCTCAGCACTTCCTGAGCTCCCCAGTCCTGCTCCTGAGCCATCGCCTCTGGATCAACGACGGGAGACGCGTTTCTGGAGTAACTTGGTCATCCCGCAAACACCAGAGAGCGCCCCTCCACAAGCCTGCGAGGTGGGGTCGGTCCCTTGATGTGGAACCTTGGTGCGATCAAGAGATGTCACGAAGAGAATCCGGGAGGCTGCTGCTGGCCAGGGGCCACGGCGCTGTATCATCACTTGGTAGGAGGAGAACGAGGACTCTCAAAAATAACTGTGAAGTGCAGCGTAAGGACATAAACCAGTGACACCATTACCATCGCGGAGTCTGAACCGGGCTCGACTGCTTCTGTCTGCAGTTCTGCAGCTCAGAAACTCACAGGTTCTCCGAGACTTCATCTCACCGCAGTTGGGATGGCTGTTCCCGAGAGCACAAGCAACAATAGGTGTTGGCGAGGACGTGGGGGAAAAGGTCCACGCATGCACTGCTGCTGGGGTTGCAAATTGGTGCAGCCACTCTGGAAAGCAGTGTGGAGATTCCTCAGGAAACTTGGAATGGACCCACCATGTGACCCAGCTCTCCCACTCCTGGGTTTATACCCAAAGGACTTAAAATCAGCACCCTACAGTGACACAGCCACATCCATGTTCATAGCAACTCAATTCACAATAGCTAAGCTATGGGACCAACCTAGGTGCCCTTCAACAGCTGAATGGAAAAAGAAAACGTGGTACATCTACACAATGGAATATTACTCAGCCATAAAGAAGATTGAAATAATGGCATTTGCTAGTAAATGGATGGAGTTGGAGAATATCATGCTGAGTGAGATAAGCCAATTCCAAAAAACCCAAAGTCCAAAAGTTTTCCCTGAAAAGTGGATGATGATATTTAATGGGGGTGAGGGTTTGGGGGGTGTGAAAGAAGAATGGAGGAACTTTAGATTATGTAAATGAGAGGGAGGCGGGTATGAAAGATGGTGGAAGGAGACAGACATCATGACCCCGTGTACATGTATGATTACATGAATGGTGTGAATCTACATGGTGCACAAACATAGAAACGAAAAGATGTACCCCATTTGTGTACAATACATCAAAATGCAGTCTGTAAAATTAATAATAATAATACATTAAAAAACAGGAACTCATCAGTTCACGCCCACCAGCATCCCCACACACCTGGAGAATGGGCGTACTGAAGTCTGACAACCTCCAGAGATGACTAACAATAGGAGCTTCATGTGCACGGCTGCGTGTCTGTTTGGGGTAACTGGGACCAAAACTGGATTAGATTTCTTATTTGGGGGGCTTTTTGAATGTTTATATAGACATCATAAAGTGTAGCAGGGATGGGACCCAGATGGGAACGCAGAACACAGAATCTCTCAAAGATTCCTGTGCAGTTGGTGCACAGAGCCGAAGCGTGACTTCAGGTAATGTTCCTGCTTCACCTGTGCCAAAGCTGCTGCCGGAGGTCAGATGTCACACTCTGTACTTGTCCCACTAGGTTGATGCTCAGAAAGTTGCAGATTTTGAAGGACGTTGGCATTCTGGATTTCAGATGTTCAGATCAGGGATGTTGTATCTCTGGGTATATGTTGGTTTGTTTATGAGGACTTACCCCAAAACTCATGTGTGACTCAGTGCAAGAACTGGTCAGGGTGCAATGATCAGATCATGGGAGGTGTAACCTAGTCAGTGGATTAATCCACTTGAATGGACTGACCGGGTGGTGACTGTGGGCAGGTGAAGTGTGGCTGGAGGAGCTGGGTCACTGTGGATATCCCTTGGGGACTATATCCTGTCCCTGGCTCCTTGGGGACTATATCCCATCCCTGGCTCCTTGGGGACTATATCCTGTCCCTGGCTCCCTTGGGGACTATATCCTGTCCCTGGCTCCTTGGGGACTATATCCCATCCCTGGCTCCTTGGGGACTATATCCCGTCCCTGGCTCCTGGGGGACTATATCCCGTCCCTGGCTCCTGGGGGACTATATCCCGTCCCTGGCTCCTTGGGGACTATATCCTGTCCCTGGCTCCTTGGGGACTATATCCTGTCCCTGGCTCCTCGGGGACTATATCCCGTCCCTGGCTCCTTGGGGACTATATCCTGTCCCTGGCTCCCTCGGGGACTATATCCCGTCCCTGGCTCCTTGGGGACTATATCCTGTCCCTGGCTCCTTGGTGACTATATCCTGTCCCTGGCTCCTTGGTGACTATATCCTTTCCCTGGCTCCTGGGGGACTATATCCTGTCCCTGGCTCCTGGGGGACTATATCCTGTCCCTGGCTCCTTGGTGACTATATCCTGTCCCTGGCTCCTTGGTGACTATATCCTGTCCCTGGCTCCATGGGGACTATATCCTGTCCCTGGCTCCTTGGGGACTATATCCTGTCCCCGGCTCCTTTGGGACTATATCCTGTCCCCGGCTCCCTTGGGGACTATATTCTGTCCCCGGCTCCATGGGGACTATACCCTGTCCCGGCTCCCTTGGGGACTATATTCTGTCCCCGGCTCCATGGGGACTATACCCTGTCCCCGGCTCCTTGGGGACTATATCCTGTCCCCGGCTCCTTGGGGACCATATCCTGTCCCTGGCTCCATGGGGTTTAGATCTGGTCCCTGGTGAGCAGAGCTCTCTCTGCTTCCTGGTGCCACGTCTCCTCCTCCAGGCCCTTCCGCCATTTTGTTCTGCCTCACCTTGGGCCAGAGCCATGGAGTCGGCCCACCATGGACTGAATCTCTCAAACCATGAGCCCCAGATGAACTTTTTCCCTTTGAAGTTCCTCTTGTCAGATCTTTTAGTCACAGAGCTGCAGTGCTCACTCTGCGTGTAGATATATATGCATTTACATACACGTATAAATCCACACCTCTCAAATTTCTGAAGCCTTCACTATTAATAACAGCAAATCACCTCCTGGCCCGGAGAGTAACGGAAACCTCCATTCCGTGTGGCATAACCTAGCCGTGCAGAATAATAAGGCCGTAGCTACTTGAACTTCCCACCGTGGACGCCATCTTTTTGCAGACCATTCTCTGATCCTTGCCTACGCACATCTCCGTAAGGTTATTTGCATAGGTTTCCTGAGATATTTTCATTTTAGTAAAGGTCTCGGCTCTTCTGTAACCTCCACCATTCAATGTTCCAATAATAATGGTATTTTTACAATAATGGCGGGTGCTACGTGACTCTTTATAAATTGGAGCGGAGTTAAGATGGGGGACGTTGGAGGAACTGCTGGAGAAGGTCTTGAGGAATCATGGTATCCGTGCTCCTCTGTTTTCAGAAGCACGTGGAAGCCGTACTTTCCCTCCCAGGTTCAGATATTCCAAAACCAAAAGAAGACGTCTTTGCTGGGTCCAGGATTCACGTGACTTTTCTTCCGTTCAGTAGCTTCCTGTCACCTTTCCAGCTGGCTTCTGGATCTTTCTATTTCTCCTTGCTGAGCTCCCTTCCTTTCTGTTGACCCAATTTCTCCAGCCCCAGGCTGGTCTGCGATGCTCCCTCTGTACCTGAATCTGTTAGAACAGCTGTTGGCTTTGGCCGCCTTCCTTCTATCCATCCAGCCTGGGATCAGCCATGAGGTTCTCCCTGGGGAGGCTGGGTTGCCTCCTGGCTTCTGGCTACACATCACCCACTGGTTCTCCTCCTGGAGGTGGACCGACAATTGACCAGGGTCTTGCTGGACATTCATGGTTCCACTTGAGGTGAGAAGTGACAGGTGCAGATTCAAGGCATGGAGAGATCGCCTCCACATCCTTATTTTATAAAGCAAATGATACTGGACAGACATGGACGCGGAGAGGTTGAAAATCATGCTTCCATTTGCAATCAAGCGTCCAGCCGAGTCACCTGTTTGCACAAAGTGGTATTCCTTACCCAGACCTCACTTGGTGGTACCTACCCGGGGTTCCATGTTCTGACTCCTCTCTGAGGTACCTGTGCACGACAACCTGTCCCAGTCTGACCTGCAGACAGTCACCTCTCGCATGGTGATGATTTGGTGATCCATCCATGGTTGACTCCATGACGGACTCCACGTACAATGGCGGTCCCAGGAATTGACATCACCTTGAAAGGCTCACACCACCAAGTGACAGCAGAGGCAGCCTCATTGGTGGAAGCAAAGTTGGCAATGTTCACGTGAGGATGGAATCGCCCACTTCTCAGAAGGCATCCCAGACTTTACACTGACTGGGTTCCTCCCAGTTCAAGAAAGTAACTCCTGTCAGTTGACATTCGAAGGATGATCTTATGGTTATGGACGACGTCACTGTAGTTGAAATATGGCTCGGAATGAAGGTACCTGGTGAGTGACGTTGGATTCATGGAGGACTCACGTACACAAGCCTAATAGCAAGGACATTCCTGAGGAAAAGAAACCGATAGACTGAGAGATATATGCATGATACCTTGGATGCTTCACCCTCTTTATGCACAGTTATGTCTCTTTCTCAAATACCGACACCGAGCACTGTTAGCATTGAATTTCTACTTGGAAGAAATGAGGGGATTTAAAGGAAAAAATATTCACAGTATACAATACTACATATATCTGTGTGCATATCATTACACGTGTATTATTATAGTGTATACACACGTAGTCTAAATCATGATTTCCCATGCATTGAATGGATGTGGCCCTTTTCTTTGACTGTCGAATGCAAATTAAAATCAACTTCTTTGCTTCTACTGGCTCCATTTCCAGTTCTCTGCAGCCACGTATGACTCTGTCCACCATATTGAACAATATAGAGACTAGTTCCGTCTTGGCAGAAAACTATTGGATGTGGCTGATGCAAACACTCCAGTAATACGTGAACTACTCACTCCCCGATCTTCCTTGTCATTTTCATTATATATCAATTATTCCTATTTGGACTGAAGGAAATAAAGAAGATTTCCCCCCTGATTGGAAGACTGGGGGAAGTAATGGCCCTTAAAATTTATGGTTCTGGACTTTATTTCCCTGATTCTTTGAAATGCACTGAATTTACCTCCAGAATCGCCTCCGTTCCTAGGGACCCAAATTGCCACCATCGTCACATGAATCCACCTGCCCTGGATGGAACTTATGTTGAGATAGCAAAACCACCTGCAAAGGTTATTCCAGTGGAGCGCCATTCCCAAAGGAGAAACCGTGTTTCCGCAAAGGATATTCCAAGTGGAGCGCCATCCCCTAGGGAGAGACCACGTTTCCGCAAAGGATATCGCAGTGGAGCGCCATCCCCGAGGGAGAGACCACGTTTCCGCAAAGGATATCCCAGTGGAGCGCCATCCCCGAGGGAGAGACCACGTTTCCGCAAAGGATATCGCAGTGGAGCGCCATCCCCGAGGGAGAGACCACGTTTCCGCGAAGGATATCGCAGTGGAGCGCCATCCCCGAGGGAGAGACCACGTTTCCGCGAAGGATATTCCAGTGGAGCGCCATCCCCAAGGGAGAGACCACGTTTCCGCAAAGGATATTCCGGTGGAGCACCATCCCCAAGGGAGAGACCACGTTTCCGCAAAGGATATTCCAGTGGAGCGCCATCCCCAAGGGAGAGACCACGTTTCCGCAAAGGATATTCCGGTGGAGCGCCATCCCCAAGGGAGAGACCACGTTTCCGCAAAGGATATTCCGGTGGAGCGCCATCCCCAAGGGAGAGACCACGTTTCCGCAAAGGATATTCCGGTGGAGCGCCATCCCCAAGGGAGAGACCACGTTTCCGCAAAGGATATTCCGGTGGAGCGCCATCCCCAAGGGAGAGACCACGTTTCCGCAAAGGATATTCCAGTGGAGCGCCATTTCCAAGGGAGAGACCACGTTTCCAGATTGAAAAGCACAGTCTGTGAGACGCTGTGAGGAAAAGATCAGAGAATGACCAGTGTCACTGGGAGACGGCCATAGATCATACCCATCCTGATGCCCGTTCCAATAACGTCTGTCTGTCCACAGAGCCGTTGGGCAAGAACCCCACTTCTCCATCGATCACTCCGCAGGGTTGATTATTTCATAACCTGCCACTCAAAACCCAGGCAACTGAGAGCCCGTCATTAGAGATCCAGGCCGTCGGCCAAGATAAGATTGGATATATGTCTATATGGAGATCATGATTCTCCTGGGACACGAGAGCCATTCTGGCTTGGAATTCGAGTGTCCCCCAAGGCTCCTGGTGGACGGCATGGTCCCCAGAGCTTCCAGGTTGGTTCAGAGGTGGGGCTTTGGCGAAGGGACTGGATCCTGAGGTGGGTTAACCCACTGGCGCCAGCGTAACTGGAGGGCGCTCTTGGCAGGTGGTGGCTACAGGAAGTGGGACCGGACTGGAGCAGGCAGGTCACTGAGGACTTGTCCTGAAGGCAACCTCGGTCCCAGGCCTGTTCCTCCTTTTCTCTCTGCTTCCTGGATGTCACCAGGTGATCGGCTTCCCTCTACCACCCCGTCCGCCATGACGGTTCACCGTGAAGTTGACGGCAATGGACTCAGTATGGAAACCTTGGATACTAGGGCCCAAGGTCAGTCTTTCCGCCTTTGTTTGGGTCAGACTGTTGGGTCACAGCAATGAAAAGCGAGTTCAGAATAATCCTTTCTGTCTCGGGAGATGAGGCTCTTTAGGGACGATCTGTTTGTACAGGCTTCCCCGGGATGGAGTTAGGAAGATGACCGGCGGTGGAGGAGATTTCCTAACATTGCATCCATCCATCTCCTCTGGAAAAAAGGGCCCAGAGCCTGTGCAAATGCATATTCTGCTGGATTTAAATATGCAGCGATTTGAGGTCCCTGTTAGTAAGTGGAAGAACTCCTGCTTTGACATCTCACACCGAGAGATCTGCATTCCTCACAAACTTAAAGGATTAAGAGAGGCACAGGAAACGTCTGTCCAGGAGAGGACCCAGGAGATGCTGGGATTTGTTTTTCAAGAGCGACGTGGACTGGCCGGGTGCTGTGGGGCACGCCTATCATCCTAAAGTCTCTGGAGGCCCAGGCAGGAGGTCGAGCCTTCAAAGCCAGCCTCAACAAAAGTGAAGCACTAAGCAACTCCGTCTTATTTACAGATCCTAAATCAATTCCGAAATGGGATGTGGCTCAGTGGTTGAGCATCCCTGCGTTCAACCCCGAATACCAGAGAAAGAGAGTCGCCTGGAAGACGGCGCTGTGATAAGGGACATAAGGCGCACCTGTACGGTACAGACGGACACTCCAACCGAGTGACATTTCATGGCCGTCCGTGCTGTCCATTTGGGAACAATCTGTCATTTAGATATTTTTATTAACTTTGAAAACCTCGTTCTGGGAGGCGATTTTCAAGAGCTGTTTTTCATTCTGTGCCTCGAGGGGATTTTCTCCCTGCGATCTAAACAGAGCTACCTCGGTATTTATGTCCTCTCCCTTCCTTCGCATGTCCCATGGGCTCCCTGGTTAGTCCCGGGTCTGAGTCCGATGAACACTTTACATTTCTCGATTTCTTTCCCAGATTTGAGTAATTCTGTCTGAGGAGCACGTCGAAGCCAGACAGAGAACTCGGCACCGTGGATTCCATGGCAGGAAAGTCAGCTCCCTCTTAGGGGCAGACTCCTCCGTAGAAGGTGTCCTTCAACCTCTCGCAGGGTGGCAGCAAAATGAGGGTGCGCATTTCCTAAAGCCAGTTTTACAGATTAACTTCCTCCACAATCCTACAAATTAATAAAGTGCATTTTGTCAAAGAAACATGCATTTCAAGGAAACAGACATGCTGACTCATGTGCATGTGTGACTGCATGACCATGTGATCCTGCAACATGGACAGTCAGAAAAATGAGAGACGACCCTCCATGTATGTCTGATCTGTCAAAATGCATCCATGCCTTCTGCTGTCAGGTGCAGCTCATTAGGACAGATAAAAGAATTTTAGAAGGAAAAAATGATCAAGTAGACTAATTTGATACATTGTCATGAGAGGGTACATCATATCCTACTTCATAAACATGTACAAACACATTCCTCAGAAAACTCGAAATGGACCCACCATGTGACCCAGCTATCCCACTCCTCAGTTTATACCCAAAGGACTTAAAATCAGCACCCTACAGTGACACAGCCACATCAGTGTTTATAGCAGCTCAACTCACAATAGCTACACTATGGGACCAACCTAGGTGCCCTTCAACAGGTGAATGGATAAAGAAAATGTGAGATATATATACACAATGGAATATTACTCAGCCCTGAAGAAGAATGAAATTCTGCCATTTGCAGGTAAATGGTCGGAGTTGATGAATAGCATGCTAAGTGAAATAAGCCCATCCCATAAAACCAAAGCCCTAATGTTTTCTCTGATGTGCGGATGCTAATTCATAATAAATGGGGATTAGTGAAGAACAGAGGTACTTTAGATTAGGTAGAGGGAGTGAAGGGAGGGAAGCGTGTGGGGCAGGAAGGACAGTAGAGTGAACAGACATGGTGACTCGTGTGCATGTGTGACTGCATGACCATGTGATCCTGCAACATGGACAGTCAGAAAAATGAGAGACGACCCTCCATTTATGTCTGATCTGTCAAAATGCATCTGTGCCTTCTGCTGTCAGGTGCAGCTCATTAGCACAAATAAAAAATATTAAAAAATAAAATGATAAAGTGAAAGAAAAATCTATCTCTCTTACTTAACAAAAACCCTAAGCAGGGGAAACATTTGAAAAGAGTCCATGATCCTCGGAGTCTGCAGATCTATGTTGCGGGGTCTCGGTTAAGGAGACTGTTCAATCCCGTTCAAGCTTGACGAGGTTGGTTTTCGTATCTGACGTTGGATCTGTCGTTTCTATAAGAGGTTCCAGTGCCAGTTTCTGTTTTAACGTGGAAGTGGTATGTGCCTTTTTAGGGGTTCGCCTGGGGAAATGACGGAGGGGTGTCTGAAGTTCTCGGTGAGGCTATTTTTTTACCACCTGGTTGATGTGATCTTTCTTCAGCCTCCTAAATATTTAGCATCCAGAAGGCTGGAGAAATTATTTTTAACGCCTGTATCTATTCCATCCATTATTCTCATAACACAAATGGCTTCTATTATTTAACATTTAGGGGGGAAAAAAAACACATTTTAATATTGCATTTTAAAAATCATGTTTTAAAAATTCATAGAATCTGTAAGTATTAACAGAAAGCATCGTAAAAGAAATATTTCTACCATAGAAAGTAACTGCTGTCTGTAAAATGAATTTCAGGATCGGCGTTCTCTGAGTCCTAAAGGAAGATGGTCGTGTTCTTCGGGACTCTCTAGGGCACGGTGAGTTTTGAGATGACGTATAGACTTATTTCTACAGTGAGATAGGTATAGCATTTCCGTAAGCATTTAAATATAGACGTTGCTGCAATTGGGAAGAACTGCTTTCCAGAACATAGTGAGAGGATCACACGTCCAGAACCCCCAGGGGGGGATACTAAAATTCAGTCCGTAATGTCAATTTATATGTCTTTGATGTTTTGGGATTCAACTCAGCTAGCGAGGCCGAGGCAGAAGGAGCGCAAGTCGGAGGCCAGCCTTTTCGGGTCCTTGGAAACCTGGAGGATGAAGGAAGAGGGAAAGAGACATTGCACACTTGAAATTCTCCCTAATTAAAGTGAAGAAAGAAAGGGGGAGAGTCATCTCGGATTTGAGGTAGATCAATGCAGAAGAGGTAATTATCAACTACGACTACATGGCAAAGCCTATAAGCATGAAAAATCATTTTCCTGGTTCATTTGCTTCCTCTTTTCAATCATATTCCTTTGGGCTTCCTGTCGGCCACCGGATACGTTGGCCTCCAGAATAATCTTTCCCTTTGGAATGGTACCCAGTAAATTACAAACAATGAATTTTTACTTTTTAAGATTGAACCTGGAGGCACTTCCCCACTGAGCCACATCCCCAGCCCTTTTTTATATTTTATTTAAAAACAGGGTCTCGCTGAATTGCCGAGAGCCTCTCTAAGTGGCTGAGGCTGGCCTCCAACTTGCGATCCTCCTGCCTCAGCCTCCCAAGCTGCTGGGATTGACAGGTGTGCATCAGTCAGGCTTGACAATAAATTTTGTGAACAAAAATTCTCCAAGAACTGGGGAAGATTGATAAGCAGCCCTCAAGTTTTAGGTCATTTGGGGGTCATGCCTTTGAAAGGCATTATGGGAACCTAGTTACTTCCTCTGTTTCTAATACACACCTGGCCAGGTGATGAATCCATCTCTTCTCATACCCTCTTGTGTCCTGATGTCCTGTGCCAAAGCACTGGATTAAAACCTCCAAGACAGCAAATCCACATAAACCTTTCGTTCTCTTAAAGTGCACTTACCTCGGGCGTGTGTTATAGTAACAGAAAGCTGACGTATACCTAGGAATTCAGGAAGATGGCAAAAATTCACACACTGATCTTCTTTAGGAATGGAAATCTGCACAGGCCTTTGAAAACTGGCAAATACAAAGGAAGAAACGTGCATGTATTATATTTCCCCTCTACAATGCAGATCAATCAATGGAGCCAGTAAAAATAAAAGATTTTTTGCCAACTCCCCAGAAGACCCATATTCTCTTATATGCCACAAATCTTCAATTTCCTATGTAAAACTAAACTTTATGCATTTAACTATCAGTATAATACATATAATTAATTATCAGTATCATGCATATAATTATCAGTATCATGCATATAATTAATTGTCAGTATATTACATATCATTAATTATTAGTATAATAATTTGGTTTCAGTACAAGGTGCTCACAGAACAATGAGAAATGAGTGCAGAATCCGTGGAGATGTATTCTTGTTATGCAACTCCAAGAGCCACTCATGTAGTCTCTGTCAAAAATCTTTTTATTTGTTCTGATTTTTCATACGAGACAGCAGAACGCAGTCACCCGCCTTGTACTTCAATTATATTAGATGGCTTACGTCCAACAAAATAAGAGTGAGAGGAACTAATCAGAAGAAATCACGGCGGACATGCCCAATAAATCGCGATGACCCTCTTTGCACACAAATGGCTCCGTTTCAGAGAACGCCACTTTAACTTCCGTGGAGTCAGGGACGTCCGAATTCTATTTCGAAGCAAACTGAGTCAGAATGGTATGTTTACCTTGGATCCCCCCATGAAAGAAATCACACTTTAGTCCTTACGTATTTTTTTTTTTCTGTCAATGGGAACAGGATACAGGTGGAAATTTGGGGACATCTCTAGCACGCAGAAGTTCTGACGGTCACGACCTGGCAGGTGTCAATCACCACACGGAACTTGTGTGATTGAATAATATCCTAGGCAACCTTCCCGGGGTCCCTGATGCTTCCTGCTCTCCGCCGGAAACACACGAAGGCATAAATAATGAGGCTGCAGAGACTCCAGGTATTTTATACACATGGGCTGATTAATCTGGCCTCCAATGCATTTAGACAGCTGGGATATATATATATATTTTTTTTTTTAATTATATGAGCATAATGCACATAAATCAAGTCAGAGAAAGGCTGGAGCTAGCTCTCAAGATAAGGCTCAGTGATTCCTAAGGATGATTCCACTATTTCATCTCCTGCAGAGATGCCGACTTGGGTCCATGGAAATAAGACCTTGCTCGATATATGATTCCCATAGTTCCCCAAAGAATCGCCTAAGACCTACGTGATCCCACTGGCTGGACCGTCAGGGGGTCTCGAGCCCCAGCACTTCCTAACTCTGCATTCTCGACCTGAACGCCGCTGGTTTTCTGAGAACAGAGCTAAGAAAGCTGATGCTCTTGGCACAAACTAAGTGTTCAATTAACGCCTGCTGTTATTCAGGGCTCGGATCAAGAGACTCGCTAGATTTTGGAAATACACCTCCGAGCACAGCTTTGCAGAGGCCCCTCCACTGCTGTTTATTATTTTAAGTACCCATTTGTTGATCTGCACCCTCGTAAAACAACTTTCAGGCACCGTCCTCCGGCTGAGCAGAGAGATAAAGAAGGCACAGAACCGGCCCCCATATCCGCAAGCCCCACATCCTCAGATTCCGCCAGCTGCCGATCCCCGTCCTCTCTGGTCAGCTTGGTCCCTAAGTACGTCATGGTTGTGACCCTGTTTTGGACTCCTTTGTTCATCGCCAGTCACAGACATACAATTGGTTTTTCTTACCTTGATCTTAGTCCTGCTACTTTGCTAAAGTCGCTCATGAGTCACAGTTCGTTTATTGAGTCGATTGGATTTTCCACCCAGAATGATCAGGTCCGCTGGGAAGAGAGTCTCTTTCTTCCTTTGCAAAAAAAAGTCCAAGACTTCCTCTCCCAAGGTGACTGCATGACCCATGTGATGTCGCAACGTGGTCCATGAGAAAACTGAGAGCTGACCCTCCATTTACCTCTGATCTGTCAAAATGCATCCATGCCTTCTACGGTCATGGGCAACTCATTAGAACACATTAAAAAATCCAAAAAGTCTCCTATATATTTGAATTCAGAGGTCAACACCATTAAAATTATTTTGGTTGAAGTTCCTACAGCAGTCAGAGGATTATTTGGATATGGGATCTGTGGATTTCTATTTTAAATTTAGATACTTTAGTCTGACACTGTCCCATCAGAGATGAAAATCTTTTTAAGAAAATTCCAGAAAGATCCAAACAGCAAATGCTAATTTTGGGTTGCATCTCACCCATGTACTAGGAATGTATTTAAATACCCGTAGATGCAAGTCCAGCACGGTTATGTCTGCACAGGACAGGTACAGATATTTCTTCTGGTCATAATCCTAACCCGTTTAATATAGCAACTTTTTAATATAGTACTAATATTTGGTATAATAAATCATCTAGGGTCATCTAGAGATGATGTAAATTATTTTGGAGGAGGTGTGTAGGTGATACCAAATATCACACCATTTTCCGCACAAAACTTGAGCATCTGTTGGCGTTGGTATACGAGGGGGTCTTAAATGAATCCTCCTTGATTCTGATGGACACCTACTAATTTATTATAGTAAGACACGTTCTACTGAGAGACAGGTAAAACCATACAGAGTGCAGTATCAGAGTTCCCAGCAAGACTAAGGTGGAGATGGTGATTCAAAATGGCGCCCGTCATCTGGGGAGAAAGTACACTGAAGGGCCCATTGAGGAGAAGGGCCTTCAATATCCTGTTATCCATGGAAAATCTTTTGCTACCTAACTCTAGAAGGGCTATCCTATGACTTTTCCCATCTTCTGTTTTTAGAAGCACATTACCAGATCATGAGAAGCAGGGTCTGTTTTTTTCCTTCTCAATTTGTTTCCAAGAAATTCTGTTTTTTGACAAAAGTCTTGGCAAGATAAATGTTTGATGTTTCACTAAAAGCAAACCTGGAAGGAAGAGAAGAGGGTAGGGTCTATGGGATAAAAATAGTGTCATGATAATAATTGCAATGATAATGTCATTACAATCATAATACACTTCCCAAAGGCTAGGCTCTTTGGACTTAAAATCAGCCTGCTACAGTGACACAGCCATATCAATGTTTATAGCAGCTTATCTCACAATAGCTAAGCTATGGAACCAGCCTAGGTGCCCTTCAACAGATAAATGGGTAAAGAAAATGTGGTGTATATACACAATGGAATAGTACTCAGCCCTAAAGAAGAATAAAATAATGGCATTTGCTAGTAAAGGGATGGAGTTGGAGAATATTATGCTATGTGAAATTAGCCAATCCTAGAAAACCAAGGGCTGAATATTTTCTCTGATATGTGGAAGCTAATTCACAATAAGCATGGGGGCTAGGGAAGAATAGAGGTACTTTAGGTAGAGGGAGTGAAGGGAGGGAAGGGTGTGGGGCAGGAAGGACAGTAGAGTGAACAGACGTGCTGACTCATGTGCACGTGTGATTGCATGACCATGTGATCCTGCAACATGGACAGTCAGAAAAACGAGAGACGACCCTCCATTTATGTCTGATCTGTCAAAATGCATCCATGCCTTCTGCTGTCAGGTGCAGCTCATTAGAACAGATAAAAAATTAAAAAAAAAAAAAAACCTATTCATTTCATCCTTAGGACAACTCTAGAAATTAATCTTTTATTCACATTTTGCAGATGACAATAACAGGAAGGTAAGGGATGAGACACGGGCTTGAACTGACTCTGCTGGGAAGTCTTGAATTCAGGATTTTAACCCCAGTGCTGTGTCTCTAATGTCTACGCTCTTAACCAAGAATGTTGCTGGAAATCGCCAAACCATGGAAATATTGTAACAATGAAAACGGGTTCAAACCTGGAAATATGTAAAATGTCCTAATAGAGACAATTTATAAGCAAGATTCACATAGAAGAATTTCAACCTGAGGGCAAAACAAATCAGTCAGTCAACAAGAAATGTTAACCTGTCATCCCAGCAACTCGGGAGGCTGAGGCTGGAGGATGGCGAGTTCAAAGCCAGCCTCAGCAAAAGGGAGGCCCTGAGCAACTCAGTGGGACTCTGGCTCTAAATAAAATATCAAACAGGGCTGGGGATGTGGCTCAGGGATCAAATGCCCCTGAGCTCAATCCCTGGGACCCCAATACCCCCCCAAAAAAGATGGAATGTTTAGCAACCTGAAACATTTATTTCACATTCCAAACCAGGAAAGTCTCCTCCAGGTATCTTTTCATGGGACTGTAATTTTTCTTTTCTAGGAGGAATCAGAGAGTTTGATAAGGAATGTCTGTCTTGGGGAAATCAGGAGATATTGGTGCAAGGTCTACAGCTTCAGCTAGTGACTCAAAATAGTTTTCTGTCTGAATGTCCACAATGCATACATCATATGCCCAACCCCAAAGCAAAAAATACCATGGGGCACAGCAATTCCACACCTAGTTACACACAGGTTAGGCGAACTGGAACATGTATTGTATGCTGAGACCTATTTCAGCATTGGAGGCAATTACCCAAACATCTATCCATAGACCAAGGAATAGACAAAAACGAAGTACAGAATAGAATTTTATATAGAATGGAATACTATATAATAAAGTGCATGCCATAGAAAATATGCAATAGAATCTATTCCATATAATACATGCAATAGAATATTATTCACTCTTGAAAAAGAACCAAGTTCCAATGTACGCTGCGCCACAGATGAGTCTTGAAAACACGATGCCAACTGATGTAAGCCAGGTATGAAAGACCAACAGGATCTGAGTCTACTTTTCCGAAACATCTAGAATAAGCAAATTTACAGAGGGAGGAGGCAGGTCAGAGGTCACGAGAGTTTGCGGGTAGAGAGAAAAAACAGGAGTTATTGAATCCTGGTTAGAGAAGGCTGAAAGAAGTTTGGAAATTCATAGTTGCAATGCTACAAATCACTATGCATGTCAGTAATGCCACTGATTGGCATCTTTCAAGGCTGTTATATATATATAGATAGTTATATATAGGCATCAGCTATATATATATATATATATATATATACACAGACTGCAGTATATAGAGATATAAACCCTACTGTCCATATGTGTATACACACTACTCTATATATGCATATACACATGCACATAGATGATACTCTACAGACAACGCCTTATATAATATGTATATTATATACACTCATATATAAGAAAAAATAAGTATGATACTATTTAGATACAATGTCTAACACACTATATCTTGCTTTATAGATAAAAATGTATATCATGCATATCATAACACATAAGGCAATATAGGTATAGTAGTATGCATGGGAAAATATATCATATAGTACATGTGATACATATGTATTATCTAATGCAATATAGGTCTAATATTATATGTGATACAATATATAGTACTGTACATATTTCATTATAGATAAGGGATATATGATAGATATCCTCACATATAACACCATGTAGATATAATAGTGCGGGTGATACTATATATTATATATAATACATAGGTAACATGTAAAATGCAATATAGGGATAATGCTGTATATGACCTAGGAAGAGCTGTCAATCAAGAGCGGGCTCCTCTGCGTGCGTCCGGCGCCCACAGGTGCGGGGCTCGGACCCCACAAAGCTCCTGCTGAAGCTCCAGACCTTGAGGCGACCTCGCTGGGGGCCGGTGGGACCTGGAGTGCGTCAGCAGGTCCCTCAGGAGGAGACTCACTTCTCGCTGTAGCAGCAGAGGTTTAGCGGTTGAGAACACGGATTTTCACAGAGTTCCGTTCCTTTTTATTGTTCGGGGATTGAACTCAGGGGCACTCGACCCCTGAGCCACCTCCCCAGCCCTATTTTGTAGTTTATTTAGAGACCAGGCCTCGGTGAGTTGCTCAGGGCCTCACTTTGGCTGAGGCTGACTTCAAACTCGCCATCCTCCTGCCTCAGCCTCCCGAGCCGCTGCGATGACAAGCTTGAGCCAGAGCATCCAGCGACTATGGCATCTTTTCTCCTGAAAAGAAGATCAGAAATGAAGGCCGCCTCCAAGAATCCCCCACAAGATCCTCGGTTCTTTCTGATCAACGGGAAAGTGGTCCATTTACTATGGGTTGTTACCTGCGCCAGGATCGTGAAGTCCCGGGCCTTTTCTGAACGGTGATGCTTGACGGAAACACCTAGAAAGAACCGGAGGCAGCAGCGCCTGTGATTTTTAAAAGCTGGATGCAAGCTGCTACCTTCCTAGCTGAGAACTCTCCTACCAGACGCCGTGGTCTCGAGGTACTGGGGGGGGGTCATCTTAAAACTGTGCAAAACATTTAACTGAAAAACTCATGGAAACCCTACGGGGCGTGAAGAAAGGTCCCTGTGCAGGAAAGCCATGAAACTCTGGTGGGCTCTTCCTTGGTGTCCACGCCCCAATGGAGATCAGCTACCTGGAGCCACAGAGGTTGAATAAATAAGAATCAAGTCCCCTCTCAAGGCGGACTTCCTGTTCCTTAGGAGGCTCTGAGACTCAGAAGCCGATGCATTTGGGAAGAATGTGCCTTTTCTATTCTGCTGCCAACCTACATCTTGAGTCTGGTGTTCAGATATTAAATCTGCTGTCCTTTGGCTTTTTATTAAAACCCAGGGACTTTTCTCGCCATGAAATGCTTGAGTTTTTTTTTTGTTCTATATGGATGGATCAGTAAAATATCTTCCCCAAGAAATTTCTACCCAACCTGATTGTCCTTCCCGAGGCGGTTTTTAATTTCTGCATATTTAATGCTGCCCGACAGATGCCTATCACCGGCACAGGTGCCCTGGTTTTGGGGACGATCCCCAGAGAAGCTCTTGCTTTGCCTGCGGACGCCTGCGCTGTCATGAACAACTCAGTGCCCGCCTTGCCTAAAGTAGGCAGCGTCCAGGTCGCATTAGGTGCAGGACTTCCTGGAGACCGCTGGATTCACTCTTCCGGGAGAAAGCAGCCAGTCCGAGCCTGTCTCCAGAGTCTGCTTCCAGTTTTGCACCTGTTAAATTAAAAGAAAGCAGTGAGGAATCTCACCGATGGCCGAGCTGGGCAAAGACGCATGGAAGGACTCCTTTCCCCTGTGCGCGTTTCTTTGTCTGTGCGACACGCCAGCCATCGAAGTCAGAGGGGACCTGAGCTGGGGACGTGCAGGATGCTCTGCTCCAATGCCTTCCACCACCGCTGCCGACCGGGATGCAGGAGCACCTTCCACGTCCTCGTAAGTGTAAAAAGACCTGGAAACTCAAAGGGCATCCAGAAGCGCCACGCCGAGCTCTCTCATGGCGTTGACTGACGAGGGGAACAAAGCCAGTTTCTCAGACCCACGAGCTGGGAGTCAGACTGCACCCAGACTCTGAAGAGCTCAGGAATGTCCCCGCTCTGAGGTCGCCTGGAACACACACTCAAGACCGCCCGTGCTGCAACGGCCGCCGCCCGTCTAGAAACTGGATTCTGTCTACACTGCAGACCAGACTGCAGATTGTTTCCAGCTCTGATCCTGCAGCAGGGAATTCCCCAGCCGGCTGGGCTTCCTGGCTCTCCCTCTCCTGTCCTCTCACCCGCGGGCGAGCCCCATCGCCCGGCAGCCTTACCTCTCGTCTGATCCCCGGCGCCTCCATCTTTCCCAGGTCTCCTGTTTTCCGTGACCCAGGCCATCGGGTCTTGCGCTTCCCCAATGCTTCAGAACCTCTCCAGAGGAGACCATCTGGCCAAATGCCACAGCATCACTTCACATTTATTAACTGAGTGTCTGAGAAGAGCCAGGGCATTCGGAGAGCGGCACATCCAACCCGAGTCCTGTTCATTCATAAAAGGGTCAAGTACAAAGACGTTTATTTTCTTGGTTTGCATCCATACTTCTCATAACAAGAGTTGGCCAGTGGCTGACCCTGGTCCCCGGAAGGGTGTATTTGTTTTCCACCCTCAAAGAAGAGTCAAGAGCAAGTAGTCTGATATCAGCTATTCGATAAAATGGAAATATTCCAACAAAAGTATTTCCTTTCGAAACGATGGGAACAGGTTAGCTTTTAGGTCTCTCTGTATGGATCTTCTTATAACAGGTGCATATGCACATGATGTCCCTATGCACACGTATGTATCACAGTCACGTTCAGGGAGCAGGGAAAATCGCGTCCCACAAAACCTGCAGATGCTCCGTCTCCTACGTAAGGTGTACACTCTTTGCAAAGAACCTGTGAACATCTGCACAGGTATTTTAAACCATCTCCGGATGACTTAAAATAACTCCAGCAATACAAGCAACCTGTGCATAGTTATGATACTGTGTTGATTTGCAAAAGATGAGAAGAAAAAGACACTCTGTACCCCATTAGTGCAGACGAGATATGTTTTTTTTTTTTTTTTTCCCCAAATACTTTTAATCTGTGATTAGTTGAATCCATGCCGGTTGAATTCATGGAAACAAAGAGTGACATCGTGCATATATATAAATAATATACACCTGATATACATATATACGTTACAAATATTTATAAAGGTGAGGCTCAAAATGTATATATATACACACAAACGTATGCATATGAAATGATATTATGTATAATGTTATATATCATATCTATTTCAAATAACATATATCTGATGTATATCACAAATGTTTTAAAAAGTGAAACTTGAAACATACACACACAAACATGTGCATGTGCAATGATATAATTCATAATTCTATTTATTTATATATCATATCTATTTGATACATGGTAATATTTAATATAGATTTACATAATTATGTTACAAAAATGTAATTTTTACACATGTGAAATATACACACATATTATATAGTGTATATTTTATACATATATTATAGATTTTGTGTATGTAAGAATATACATATTTTATACATTTTATTTGAAAAATGTATTGCTTTATGAAAATATTCATGTAAAATATATTGTTTATGCAAATATACATGTTATATTTACATATATCATATACTTTATCTAAAAATGTATGTATTTTATGAATTACGTTAATGAATAAGCATAAACATGTAGAACATGTAACTTGAGATGTATAATATATGAATATATAAAATAGATATATGTTGTACATATATGTATGTGTGTTTATATATATATATATACATATAAAAGAAGTAACACACATATGTATGAATATAAGCATTTTTGTGTAGCTTAGAATGAATGAAATCATAAACTGTCAGGGGCAATTGACCTGAAAAAATCACTTATTAGTAAAAGAGCAATGTATCTATCAGAGATTCCTTACTAATTCCCAGTCACATAAATGTTTATAGCTGCTCAATTCACAGTAGCTAGATTGTGGAACCAGACACCCTTCAACAGATGACTGGATAAAGAAACTGTGGTATATATACACCATGGAATATTACTTAGCCATAAAGAAGAATAAAATGATGGCATTTGCAGATAAATGGATGGAGTTGGAGACTATCATGTAAGTGAAATGAGCCAATTCCAATGAAACAAAAGCCGAATGTTTTCTCTGATAAGTGAATGATGATACATAATGGGGCAGGGGGTAAGAGAAGAATGGAGGAACACTGGATTGTATAGAGGGAACTGAGAGGGGGCAAGGGGGTGGAGGTATGAAAGATGGTGGAATGAGACAGACATCATCCCCCCATGTACACGTATGAACACACAAATGCTGTGACTCTACCTCGTGCACAACCAGAGAAACAAAAAGTTGTATCCCATTTGTGTGCAATGAATCAAAATGCAGTCTGTAAAAATAAAATTAAAAAAAGAACTATTAGAACTCTTAAGAATGGAATTTAGTACCATGATTATAAATAAATATGCAAAATACAAAAAAAAATTAGATTGACTGAAGCCACGCTCCCCCTCCTCAAAAGAACCTTGGAAACACATAGTGAGTCCTATTTAATGGCATCCCCACACTGCCCTATGAATCCGAGAGAAAATGAACATTCCAAGGAGGGCACTGTACAATTAGTCCCTTTAACGCCACTTAACCAGTATAAAATTAACCCTCCCTTCATTTACGATTTTGAACGCACTGGAGGACCCTCCCTGTTCATTCTCTGGGGGTCCAGCTCCTCCTCAGCAGTGGCTTGTCCCTGCCTCCTGCGGGCACATCAACTTCATGGGGACTTCCCCACAGGGCCCCCATTGATTCTGCAGTTGGTACCAAGTCTTGGCACCAGAGAGCTCGTTCCCTGAGACCCTGGGTGGGTAGTATCCACCTGCTACGTATGATTTCAAACCTGGTCCCAGAGCCAAACACCAAATGGGTGAGGTGGAAAGCATGGTATCTTCTCGCCTGCCTGCAGACCAACACAAAGCACCATTCTCCTTCTGAAATGGCTGCCACGGCACGGAGACCAACCCTCATGGGCAGTCTTGCTGTTCATCCATCCCCAGCTCCCTTGACGAGGACACAGCATCGCTTCGCCAGCTCATGTGCATGGGGGCCACTATCATGCGTGGCTTCCTTCTTCCCCAGAAAGCACATCCTTCAGGTTGGGCACAGTGGACGATCCATGGCGATGGAGGGGGTCCTGTGCATTGTAGGATGTCCAACAGCATCTCTGGTCTTGACCAGATGAATGACAGTGCCCTGCAGGAGTTACAACCCACACTGTGTCCAGATAATGCCAAATGTCGCCTGTTGGGCACCATGGGACTTGGTTCTGAAACTGTCCTAGCCAAACTGCCTAGTGGGATGGTCAGTTTTCCATCACCATAACTAATGACCTGAGAGAGTCAACTTATAAGCACAAAAGCCTCATTTTGACTAACGGTTTTGGAGTTTCTGTGAATGAAGTTAAAAACCATCAGGGCAAGTGAGCTGAAAACCACTTCCTATTAAGTGGTACTGGAGGAGTACACTCATCATGGCGGGCATTGTGTGTCAGAGCCAAGCCACTCACATCATGGCAACCAGGAAGTCAAAGAGGGAATGAGGAAGATGATCCCATCACCCCCTTCAAGGAGCAATGACCTCACTTCCTCCAACTAGGCTCCACCTCTTTCAGGCTCCATCTTCTCCCAAGAGCGCCAAGCTGGGAACCATGTCTCTAATCCCTGGACTTTTGGGGGACAGACATTCCAGATTGAAACTATCTCCTCCTCCAGGGTGAGCTCATAACTGAAACCCTGGACCGAGAGCTTGGAAAAGTCTGAGCTCTGCAGCGCCCAGGTCCACGCTGGTGTGGCTACTCGCCCGACACCTCACTGTTGGATCCAGACGATGCTCGATTGTAAACCAAAGTCATGACTGTGCTAAACAGCTTCACCTGCCCTCTGCTACCCCCTCACTCCGTTACAGATTTTTTGTGTGTATGTGCCCATGCAACACCTTCATGGCATCTGCCCAAGAACTTCACACCGGCTTCTACTCTGGATGGATTCAGGACAGGGAAGCTGAATATTTTCTTGTGTTTTTGCTCCTCTTCCTTCTCCCCCTCCTCCGTTTCTGCCTTCTTCTCCACCTCCTGTCCCCGTAGAGTAGAATACATAGCCCTCCCATGATTTAAGATAGTTGTACCCTTTTTTATAGATAATTGGTAGCCAACAGGAGGTTCATCAGCCCCCGTATCTGAGCACTTACTTTGGACCTATGCATTGCCACAGACCCCTGCAAACTCTAAAATGAGTCATTCATTTATCTCTTTGAAAAGGGAACTGAGATTTAGTTAAAAAAGTAAATAAACAAGTGTTACCTAGTATTTTCTGCAAACAGTCAGCTACCTTTAACATCCATTGCATTTTGATGCAACAGGCATGGAAAATACCACCTCTCAAAGCAAAATTGGTTTCAGTCAGAGGACCGGTTATCAAGCAGGCATGCGTGCAAGTAACTGGAATGTGCAAACAGCCACACCCGTTATCAAGCGTGCATGCAGGTGGATGTCAGAGGGCAACAGTGTGTACGGAGGAATTAGCCAGGATGTGCATCCATAGTGAAAGCGGAGGTTGGTGTTCATTTTGGCACCTTCAAAAATGTCTGCATGGCTGTTTGCAGAGAGACCACCCGGTAATGGGTTTTATAGGCTGAGTGCACTTTTGGAGCGCTCTGCTGGTATGCGGGAGGTCTCCAGGAACACAGTCCCTCATGACACTTGGGATTCCATCCACCTAATTTAATGCACCAGGGCAGAAGATGTCCTGCTTGAATGAGAAACTAAATGAACGCTGAAGTCAACTTCGTTCCTTTGGGTTTTCTCCCCGGAGGGTCATCTCCTACCTTCTGATCTGTGGCCCTCTGGACGAGGACTCTGGCTACATTTTTGCAGCAGGCAAGCATCTCTGTAGCTCTAAATTCCAAGCAAGTTACAGTGCTCATTTATCTCTGTTTCCAAACCAGCATATTTGTGCCTGTCCTCTGCCACGTTTGATCTGATTCTAATATATCTTTATTCTGAGAAGCAGATATATATATATTTTTTAACAAGGAGAAATAGAGTCATAAAATAAGCCCTTGTCACCCAGACGTTCATTTCAAGGATATGAGGGTTCTACGTTCAAATCATCTAATATGGAATATATTATTCCTCCTGGTCAAAATCGGAGGGCACCTCATTAGCCTCAGGGTGGGTATTCATCCTGCCAGGCGACACCGGCGGTCGGAAAAGATGACTTTTTATTTACTGAATAGCAGCTCCTGCCACTGTTGCCTGGAAGAATCATTTACTATTGCCAAATAAATAAATCTTGGTGGGCCAGTTCCCCAAGGGCGGCCGGGGTGAGGTGGGTACAGAAATGAACAGCCTCCGTTGCAGCTGCAATCCGCAGCTTTTTCCTGGCCAGCCTCTGGAATTCGGGGGCTGCTCTATAAATTCCCAGCTGGTTTGCCTGCAGCATCTTGAAACAGGTGTATGTCTCTGCATCCAGGTGACGAGCTAGGCATGTCTGGCTCAGTTGCAAAGACAGCCGAGTGGCTCTCCATTGGAGATGCCTTATGAACTCGCCAAGGGACATCTGAGTCTCCTGTACTCAGGTCAGGTGGTTCGAAACCCTCTCCACTTTGGGGGAAATCTTTTCTGTGAGACTGGCATGCAGGGAAACAGAAAATTACCTTGTATTTTCTGTATGCAACTATGATACCTGAAGCTAATGCAGATGTCCTTCAGCTAACGATGGGGTCATATCCTGAATAACCCATTATTAGTGGAAAATATCTTATGTCAAAAAGACATGCAATCCATCCAACCCATCAGGCTTCCTGGCCCAGCTCCACAGCACGTCTTAGAGTTTGGTCCCTTCTTGTTGTGATCTCCAGCTGAATGGCGGGTGCAGATTGTTTCCAACATCCAGCATCAAGAGAGTGTCCCACACCACTGCTAGCCCAGAAAATACCAAAATTCAAAATCCAAAGTAAGTTTCAACTACATACATATTGTGTTTTTATCATCATAAGGTCAAAATACCATTAAGTAGAACCATTACAAATCATAGAAAGTATCTACCAAGCATCTGTGTATGTATCCATCCATCCATCATCTATCCATCCATCATGTCATTTATTCATCTATCCATCCATGTATCTCATCACCTATCTATCCATCCTTCCATTCATTCATCCATCTCTATATCTATCTATCTATCCATCCATCCATCCATCCATTCATCCATCCATCCATTGTATCTATGCATCCATCCATCCACCTACCCATCCATCCCTTCTATCTATCCAGCAGTTCATCCATGATATTATGTATCCATCTGTCTATCCACCCATGCATCTTATCACCTATCCATCTATCCATCCCATCTATCCATCCATCCATCCATAATGTCATCTATCTATCCATCCATCCATCTATCCATCCATCCATCCATCCATCATCCATCCATTCTCTCTATGATCCATCCATCCATCTATCCATCCATCCACCGATCCATCCATCCATCCACCAATCCATCCATTCTATCTATGCATCCATCCATCCATCCATCCATCCATCCATCCATCCATAATGTCATCTATCTATCCATTCACCCATGTACCTATCTCTACATATATCTCTCCCTCTCTCTTTCTATATATTTTCATCATTTTAAAATTATATTTATATATAAACATATATTGTATACATATTATATATTTCATAGGCATATTTACATATTTTAAATATGTGCTTTTATAGATTTATACATAACTATTACTTATGTAAACATATATTGCCATGTTTATTATTAAATATGCTGTGATTAAATGTTACATCATTATTAAATATTGCATTGTAATTAAATGCATATTATCTTATAACTCATTAAATATCCATTAAATATCTAAAAGGAGAGAGATTAATCTGGTAGCCCAAAAATGATATTTAGTGACAGATTTAAAACTCGTCTTTCATTAAATGAAAATGTTTTTCTTTCTTCTTTCAGAAAATTCTTACTTTGTTCTCCAAATGCATAGACATCACAGGAGTCACATCTTGAAAGTCGAGCAAATGGAGTGTTGGCTCTAAATGGGAGCCCAATCCAAAGGTCCCATGGGAACTGTTGAGCCCAGCTGAACATCTCATGGGCAAAGGCAGCGGCCGTTTCACACCACATTGCAGAAGAAGCATGCTCTTATTTGCTTCTCTCCCCTAATTCTTTGTCCAGTATATTTTTCTTCTCTTTTTCCCCTGGTCATCCTGTGTTTTTCTGTTATAAGAAAGTTACAGGTGTTAAATTATTTATAAGCAAAATATCCATTTGTGTTTTAATAGAGTTCCTGTGCACTCTCATGCTTTCTTGCTCTGGGACCATGATGGACCACTGTTTGTTTTTAGTTTATTCACTGCTGTGATAAAAGAGCTGAGAAGGGAAAAGGAGGAAAAGTTTATCTGGGGCTCATGATGTCAGAGGTTCAGTTCATGGCGGGCCAACTCCATGGCTCTGGCCCAAGGTGAGGCAGAACAAAATGGCGGAAGGGCCTGGAGGAGGAGAGCAGCTCAGGATGTGGCACCAGGAAGCAGAGAGAGCTCTGCTCACCAGGGACCAGATATAAACCCCATGGAGCCAGGGTCAGGATATAAACCCCATGGAGCCAGGGTCAGATATAGTCCCCAAGGAGCCAAAGACAGGATATAGTCCCCAAGGAGCCAGGGACAGGATATAGTCCCCATGGAGCCAGGGACAGGATATAGTCCCCAAGGAGCCAGGGACAGGATATAGTCCCCAAGGAGCCAGGGACAGGATATAGTCCCCAAGGCATGTCCCCAGTGACCCAGCTCCTCCAGCTACACCCCACCTGCCTACAGTCACCACCCAGTTAATCCATCCAAGTGGATTAATTCACTGTTAATATTTCAGCCTATATGATCTAATCACATCATCTCTGTCCTTTCATTCTCTCACACATGAGCTTTGGGGGGATACTTCATATCTAAACCATGACAACATTAATATTTTTTCATAGGTAACCATTCCAAGGATGAGAGCCATTGCTTTGGGATCTTTAATGCAGACACAGCCAAGACCTCGAGCAATATATGCATATCACTTTTAGGCAAATGCAATTGCAACAGAACAGGGTCATTAGGTAACAGTTCCTGGGCGGGTGCCCTCGGGATCCGTTCTGCGGGTTGTTAGTCACGTTTATATCCCATCCCCAGAGGAACACATTCTACTGATATTTTCAGAATGGGGTAGGCACACAGGCATGGCGTAAACATGAATCTAACCCTCCACCCACCCAGGCAATGATGTACATTTTCATGTAGTGTGAAAAGAGACACTTTTCAAATCCATTGCCCCGATGAACTTAGCATTTCTGCTAATGCCACACTTGCTGGCTCAGGAAAACAAAGAAGTGCATTTAACCTATTTCTCTCAGAGCCAAGTTGTGGACAGATACATCGCTGAGAAGGAAAAATTGTACTGTTCTGTCTATAATCCCCATCGTGAATTTCCACGTTAGCACATGAATTAACATGGGCATGGCTTTGAATTTTCTGAGGAACTCAAAGGCATATACTTCCTAAAAGGTAGCCTCAAGTGATCTTGGCTTCCTAGGAGAAAATTTGGGTTTTATGAGCTTTATACCTGTATGTGTGTTTATTTATTTATGGGACCAGGATTGAACCCAGACATGCATAAACACTGAGCCACATTCCCGACCCTTTTTTAAAATACTTGAGACAGGGTCTACGTAAGTTGCTTACAACGTTGCTAAGTTGTAAGCCTCAGCCTTGTGAGTCCCATAATCCAGGTTATACAAAATTTGAACTCGACTCAAAAACTCGACGTACACAGCCAGCGGCAATTTCATATCACATTTTGGAGAGAGGATTGAGAACATTGGCATTGAACCACATTTTGGGTAGTGATAGTTCTATGCTTAGCAGAAATTGATCTTAGATAGGTCTTCTGGGTCTTAGATAGGTCTTAGTTGGAAAAATGTCCTAAATTTCTTGATTAAGTAAAACAAGTACTTTAGCAGACACTAAGTATTGGCAGGAGCTACTGATGATCTTAGATATTTTCAGAAGAGGAGAGAGATTGGGTCATATCATATAGAGAGGAGGAGCAGATCCTATGATAAGACTATTGAAAGACACTACCGGACTGTGTTCCTGTCTAGCTCAACAGTAAAGAATGAGAGTTCTCATTAGCAGAACTTGGAATTCTCATGTAGTTGGATTTTTACTATTCTAGTAAGTACACAGTTTACCTTTTTTATTTTTTTTTTGATTTGCAATTCCCTAGTAACTAATATTGTTGAGCATCTTTTACTATGTTTAAACACCACCTCTATAACTGGTCCATTTAGACATTTTCCTCACTTTTGATTTGTCTTCCTCATTTTTTTACTATTGAATTTTAAGAGCTCTTTGTATATGTTGGATCCATGTCTTTTATGAGCTGGGCGGTGAGCACATCCTTTCTTCTAATTCTGACTTGCCTTTCAGTTTTTATGTCCTGTTAGTTACAGATGCATCAATACGAATGATACATTGCTCTCTGTATTGCAGTAGCCCTATATTGCTTGTGACTTCGACTTTGCTCCTTTTCTTAACTTCTTCAGTATCTTTGAGATTTTTTTTTCCTTCCACGTAGACTTTATCCTCATCTGATGACATCTGTACAATAACTTGAGGGTTGCTTTAGTCAGCTCCTTTGCGGCTGTGACAAAAAGATCTCACAAGAACAATTAGAGGAGGAAAAGGTTATTTGGGGATCATGGTTTCAATGGTTAAGTCCATGGTGGGCCAACTTCATTGCTATGGACCCAAGATGAGCAGAACATCATGGCAGAAAGCCACGGAGGAGGAAAGCAGCTCAGGACATGGCACCAGGAAGCAGAGAGAGAAAGAAAGAGAGAGAGCAGCCAGGGATGGGGTATAGTCCCCAAAGGCACAGCCCAGAGACCAACCTCCTCCAGCCATATCCCACCTGCCTACAGTGACCACCAGTTAATCCATACAAGTGGATTAATCCACTGATCAGGCTAAGGTTCTCATATCCCAATCATTTATTGCATTATCTTTTACATGAGCTTTTGGGGGGGCACTTCATATGTAGCATCGATACTCTGAGAGCTCATTGAATAAACATGCAAATTTAGAAGGAATGATCTTAATTTTATCAAACGTTAAATACACGAACACCAAATGTCTCTGCGTTTACTTCATCCTTCTTCGATCACGTTCTTCCGGGTTGGGGATTTTTCCCACATTCAGATCCTGAGCAGGTCTTCTCAGATTTATTCCTGTGTGTTCTTTCCGTGTGTCCTGTTGTTGACGGCAGCGTATCTTTCAGTTCAGAGCCTCCTTGTGCATGTGTGTAGGTGGTTGTCAAAAGTTTGCAATTGTTAGAATAGACAGTCCTGCTGTTTGTGAGCAAATGTGATTTCCTTTCATTCTTGCCAGCCGATAGGTTATAGATATTTTGCTAGTTAGCTAGAACTGAGCATTTAGTGCAAAGTTACGCAGAACTGTTGAGAGAGGGCTGTTCATGTTTGTCCTGGTGTTTTCGCAGGTAGGAGAACTTAGCTTCTCATTGGTCAGTATAATATTATATATATATGTGCTTTTCTGAGAACTTCTCTGTCCCTAGTTTCCTGAAAATCTTTATAATAGATCTTGTTGGGTTTTGTCAACTGCTTGTTGTGCATCTAATGATACGTTCACATCAGTTTCCTTTTCTTTTTTTAGCCTACTCATGCCGTGGATTGAATTAATTAATCTTAAAATGTGCAATCAGCCCTGCCTACGTGAAATAAATGCCGACTGGCTACAGAGTATGATTTTTCTTATTTCTTTCCTCTTTTTAATTAAGCATTTGTGTTACCCTGAATTTTCTGTGCTCTTAGGATATTGATTCTATGCTTTCAAACAGAGCCATTGATTTACCTAGAATTTTTAATATACCTTTTCGATTAATTTACACCCACTATAAATATCACCATAACATTTCATGTACAGTGCAGGTAACTCATAACACTGTTTTCAATTTCTCACACCCATCTGATTTATAACACTGTTTGCATTGATTTGATTTATTAAATAGGTTGGGTTCTGTTTACTTCAAGTGAATATATTTCTATAATTACTCTGAACAGTCATCCATCAAATCAATTACATATAGGGAAATAAAAACATTTCCTTTTCCATTGTTTAATTTTTCTTTAAATGAACCTCTTTTTTCCTCCCCTTTAACTACAACAAATTTCCTACCTCTGTCATTGACATTGAACCTAGATGACCACATTTTAGCCTCTTTGACTGGGGAGGTCACTGGGAATTCTCAGTGTGTTTTGCATTACTGTAACACACATGCCTAAAATGACCAGCTTATAAAGAAAAAAGGTTGATCTTGCCTCACAGTTTTGACGATGCCTGTCCACAACTGATGGACCCACTGCTTTGAGCCTCTGAGGCAGAACATCCTGGTGGGATTCCAAGGTGGAGAAGAACCCATCATCTTATGACTGAGAAGTGAAAGGACAGGAAGAGGCTGGGATCCCAAGATGCCCGTCAAGATCACACCCTCTAGAGCTGAAGGCCTCCTACACGTCTCCACCCCCTAAAGTTTCCACCAATGTCCAGTGGTGTCTTCCTGGACTCCAAGCCTCCAACACACAGGTCCTGGAAGGCATGGAAAATCTGAACTACAGCAGAGATGAGTTTCCCGGGGTACTTTTTCTATGGGAAACTCGACTTCTCTTTCACTTTTGGAGGATAATCTCACCAGGTATGGGATTTTAATTGCATTCCACTCTCTTCTTGTTTCCATAGTTCCGGAACGAGAATCCTCCATTAATGTCTTTCTTCTAGCTTCTTATGGGAAAGACTCCCCCCCATCCTCACCTTCTGGCTCATTTTAATATTTTCTATATTTTTATCTTTTGTAGTTTGAAAACTTAAAGCCTGGATGTTGCTCTTTGGTCTCGGCTTAGATGTTTAAAAATTCTTTAATTAACATGCAATGATCAGGGGCTGGGGATGTAGGTCTGTGAACGAGCACTTGCCTAGTACAGGCGAGGAACTGGAAATAAATAAAATAAAGGTATTGTGTCCACTAACAACTAAAAAATGTCTTTTAAAAAATCATGTAATAATCATACAAATCAGTGGGGCAAATATGGGTTAAATTATGGTAATTAGAATTTCCATCCCTTTATATTTTCATCTGGCATCTGCAAACTGCTCTTTTCTAGTCCTGCACACAAAATAAAATGGGTCATTACAAATTCTAAGTGCTGTAGACCACCGAACTAACTACTTGTATCTAATTGCATTTTGAAACCTGTGACCCAAGTTCCATCTATACCTTCTGCCTCTTACCCACCTCAGCCTCCAGAAGTTCATCAGTCAGATCAACTTTTTATTATTTACAAATGGGAGAAAATGCAGTATTTGTCTTTCAGTGTCTAACTTACTTCACTTGCTACCGTATGCTCCATTTCCACCTGTTTTTCTGCAAAGATGGTTCAACAATATACAAATGATAAACTTGGTGCATTGCTTCAACACATGAAAGATAAAAATCACACGATTATTTCAATATATGCAGAAAAATAACTTGATAAAATTTAACATCACTTTATGATAAAAATCTCCAAAAAATAACAAAGAACATACCTCCATAGCTTAGCTATTGTGAATTGAGTTGCTATGAACATTGATGTGGCTGTGTCACTGTCTTTTGATGATTTTAAGTCCTTTGGGTATAAACCAAGGAGTGGGAGAGCTGGGTCAAATGGTGGTTCCATTCCCAGTTTTCTGAGGAATCTCCACCGTGCTTTCCAGAGTGGCTGCACCAATTTGCGGTCCCACCAGCAATGTAGGCGTAGACCTTGTTCCCCACGTCCTTGCCAACACTTATTGTTACCTGTATTCTTGATCATTGCCATTCTGACTAGAGAGAAATGGAATCTTAGAGTAGTTTTAATTTGCATTTCTCTAATTGCTAGAGATGATGAACATTTTTAAATAACCTAGATGCCCTTCAACAGATAAGTGGATTAAGAAAATGTGGTGTGTATATATACATACACATGGAATATTATTCAGCTTTAAAGAAGAATGAAATGACAGCACTTGCTGGTAAACGGATGAAGTTGGAGAATATCACATAAATTTAAGTTGGACGGTGACATACGACTCCCCCGGGGTGTCTGCTTGGCCCCTGTCTCTTGGACCCCGTGGACTTATGAGATGCATCAAGAGGACACTCTTGCTGGATCTAGCCTAGCGCGTCCTTGAAGCGCCAACTCGGAGGAGTTTGGAAAATGTGGGTGAAGCTTTCCTGAGGGGCTGTTCAGCAAGCTCTCTCAGAATTTGCTGGTTTCTGTTAGTCTTACTCTTTTTGGGGGGTGGGGAACCAGGCACTCCATCCCTGAGCCACCTCCTCAGCCCTATTTTGCATTTTATTTAGAGACAGGGTCTCACTGAGTCGCTTAGGGCCTCGCTTTGGCTGAGGCTGGCTTTGAACTCGTGATCCTCCTGCCTCAGCCTCCCGAGCTGCCGTCCACATCTCCGTCTGTCCACCAAGTGTCTCCTGAGAGTCCAGCCTGGATTCAATCTGTAACCGAGTGACAGGGTTGAAGATGTGATGGAATCACAAGTAATGCCCACCTATTGATACCAGAGGCTCAGAACCCAAAGAAAAAAAGATAGGAAAATGCCACAATGTCGAACCTGTGCAGTTAGGAAATTGGACGTTGCTAAATTGACCTGTTCTGTCTTCATAGCTAGTAGGGAAATGAGGGTCCAGGCCGGCCTTTATCATAAGGCAGATGAGGCTCGAACCACAAAAGAGACGTTTAAGGTGCTCATTAAGGTGCTCATTTGGGCTTTGGTTTTTTGGGATTGGCTTATCTCTCTTAGCATGCTATTCTCCAACTCCATCCGTCTACCAACAAGCGCCATCATGTCATTCTTATTCATGGCTGAGTAATATTCCATTGTGTATATATACACATCACATTTTCTTTATCCACCTATCTGCAGATAAATGGATAAAGTTGCAACTGGCAGGAGAAAGAGAGAGAGGTTTTGGGGTGGCCGGGCCTGAGCCCGCAATCCCGGCTGAACTGCGACGTGTCTCCTTGCGATTTCTGGAAGATGCATTGAAGAGAAGCCCCCCGCGGGGGCGAGGAGATGAAGGCGCCCGACTGGGGAAGTCTTGACGGGCACGTGGTCGGGGTCTTGACTCCCCCGTAGGAAAGCGGGTGGGTTGATTCGGAAGATCCCTCCAGGCTGTGTGAACCGCTGAGCTGTCTGATGCCGTCGCTGGGACCAGAGGGGGACCCTCGATTTCTCTCCTCCCCCACCCCGGCCCTTATCTCTGATCCGGGGACAGTGACGAACGCAGCCAGCCGCCGGCAAACCGCGGGAGCAGTTTGTTTTCTTCAAAGGATGCAAAAGGGGTCGATGCTATCAGCACCCCAGACAGACGCTGAGAAACAGCCCCGGGGAAGCCTCGTCCGTCTCCCTCAACTGCGCTGTGCTTATCGGAGCTCGGTTTTGGAAAAACGACCTCGATCAATGATGTGTGTGCGCAGTCGACGACCTTGGTCTCCGTCTTCGCTGTGTGATTTTTGGAGTGCCCTCGAAGAGACCCACAAGAGGAGCCGGAGGATCTCATATTTAGGTAACCTTTGTCCGAAAACCTCAGAGATAAAAACGGAGATGGTTGGTATTAACATCTGTGCTGACTTGTTTGCCTTAGTGATTTCTTTCTTTTTTCTTTCTTTCTACTCTGGGGATGAAACCTAGGGGTGCTTCACCACGGAGCCAAATCCCCAGCCCTCTAGATATTTTTTAATTTTGAGACAGGGTCTCACTGAGGTTGTTTAGGGCCTAAGTGACTGAGGCTGGCCTCCAATTTGAGATCCTCCCTCCTCAGCCTCCAGAGCAGCTGAGATTACAGGAGAGCCACACCGTGCCTGGTGTGCCTTATGGATTCCAGTGCTTGTCCTGGTAGTTCAAGGACTTCTTACAAATATATATTAAAATCTCTGTTATGCGTTTGTGACAGAACTGTTACTCTGAAACATACTTCAGCACGGGGAAGAGGCTCACTGGAAGTCCAGTGAAGAGATCCATTTTCCAGCCCTGATATCTTCTCAGGTGCTACAGAACATGGAGTTCTGTCTGCAGTCGATAATGTTGTTATCCAGAAGACTCAGAAAGGCAGACTGACTAAAAAATAACTCATTACTCGTGGCTCAGAGGCTGTTTTCTTGTCTTTAACCTTTCCTGCCAGCGAAGGCTGATATATGGAGGACGCCTTTGTCTTCCGGAGACTGTATCATATTCACGACGGAACCGCAGATGATATTCAAAGCAGAGAAGAAATTCTTTTCAGATGTGAGATTTCTTTCCGCAACACATTAAGCGGCCATCGCAGGTGATAAAGGACCCAAGGAGCATTTTAAGAATGCAGGATGACCCTGAGCTTCTTCTCCAAGGGACTTGAATATGACCAAGGAAACTGGGTTCTTCTCCATCTCCACCATGTTCTGTGTCAATTTTTTCCATGATGTTTGTGTGTCGAAGGATGAACAGGACCTAATAGTGAGTAGCTGAGGTACAGCTTCAACAGGTAAGCGGAAAAGTTTGTGCATGAAACGTGAGTGTGTGTCTCTGCATTCCTGTGTCTCTCTATAGGTAGCTTTATCCAGCAGATGAAGCTCCAAAATACCAGGAACCTATTCTCACTGGTGGCTCCCCAAGACCAGAGGCAATACCACATCCTGCAATTTCTACCTATGGTTATACAGCAAACATTTATGTAGTGAATGAATAAGTGGATGCACAAAGTATCCATATTAAGCCAGGGGTGGTGGCACATGCCTGTAATTCCAGGGGCTCTGGAGGCTGAGGCAGGAGGATGGCCAGTTCAAAGCCAGCCTCAGCAAAAGCAAGGCACTAAGCAACTCAGTGAGACCCTGTCTTTGAATAAGATACAAAATAGGGCTGGGTTGTATGGAGATTCCTCAGAAAACATGGAATGGAACCACCATCTGACCCAGCTATCCCACTCCTTGGTTTGTACCCAAAGGACTTAAAATCAGCACCCTACAGGGACACAGCCACATCCATGTTTATAGCAGCTCAACTCACAATAGCTAAACTTTGGAACCAACCAAGGTGCCCTTCAACAGATGGATGGAGAAACTGTGGTACATATACACAATGGAATACTACTCAGCCCTAAAGAAGAATGAAAAGATGGCATTTGCAGGTGAATGAATGCAGATGGAGAAGATCATGCTAAGTGAAATAAGCCAATCCCGAAAAACCAAAGGCCAAATGTTTTCTCTGATAAGTGGATGATGATTCATAGTGAGGGGAAGTGGGTGAGGGAAGAATGGAAGAACTTTGGATTGTGTAGAGGGAAATGAGGGGAGGGAAAGGGCAGGGAGTAGGAAAGATGGTGGACTGAGACAGACATCAAGACCCTGTGTACATGTCTCATGGCTCAAATAGTGTGACTCCTCACGTGTACAACCAAAGAAATGAAAAGTTGTACCCCGTTGGTGTACAGTGAATGTACGCTCTCACTTACAACTAACTGGAACAAATGATAAAAAAAAAAAAAAATAGCACTGGGGATGTGGCTCAGTGGTCAGCGCCCCTGAGTTCAATCCCCAGTCCTTCCCCCTGAAAAAGACATCAACCTTAAGACTAGAATTTTAGGGAGTCATCCAAGGGTGATGATCTGTGGAAACTCAAAATACACACCAAAACGTAGATGTAGAAGAAAAATTCTGCATAAAGCAGATTCCCAGTTAAACCCACGTCCCATTAGTTTGTCAAAAATAGGAAAAAAAAAAAAATGTCTTGCTGCTCAGCGTGGTTCTTTTGAGCATAGTTTGGAAAGAACCAAACCAGCAATAATCCTGCAGCTATGCACCATATCGGATGCAAGATGGAGAGACACACTTCACTAGCCCTTTGTGTCTTCTCGCAGCCAAAGGCGTCTGCCCATCTCCCACTGCTGCAGGATACGGATTTCCCTCGGAGCTTCATTTCCCAATCCATCCTGACGAGCCGGTCTCCTTCCATCTTGGCTCAGCCAATCGATCAGCTGAGGAGGGAGTTTGTCCTTTGAAATCCGTAAGGTCTGTCAAGAACCTTCCAAAGATGTCCAAGTGTAGACAGTGGACATAAGTGAATCATAAAACATGTACCTCTGTAAAGCTGCCATTGGGAGAGAGAATAGGAAGAATCGTCCGTGGAAGCATCGCCTGGTTTCCTTGTAGAAAAAAAAAAAAAAAAATACCATCATTTTCTTAAGAAATGTTCCAGTGGATAGTCGCGTATTTTTGAAAGAGAGTGTTTTCTGCTATTTTACAAAAATGGATGGCCAGGTTTAGGAATGAGAAGTTTTTCCCAGAGCTCCTGTGCACGCAGGTTTGGAGGTGAGCTGATCTGGTTGGGAAAGGCTTATCCTCTTCTGTGCATTAATCCCCCAATAGCGATTACCTGGGAGGTGATTAAAAGCAGGTAGGGTGTGGCGGGAGGAGGTGGGCCATTAGGGGACGAGCCTCTGGGGTTTATATTTTGTCCAGGGTGAGTGGTGTCTTTCTCTCTGCTTCCTGGTTCTAAGGCGTCCGCCATGATGTTCTACCTCACCTCGGGGCCCAAAGAATGGAGCCAGCTGTCCATGGACTGAGACATCGGAAACAGTGTGCCCTCAAATACTTTCCTCCACTGAGGTTTGGGTCAGCAGCGTGAAAAGCAAGCTAAATCATGGATCATGCCAGGTATTTGAATGCCCAACCTCTCTGTAAGAGGAAGGTGCGGGATAGAAGAGATGACAAATACCTGATTGAAAATCATCGTAAAATAGCTACAAATCCTCCTTTCCTAAATACCAGCCAACTCCTTATATATTTACTACAAACTCCAGATGCAAAATGTGGTGCCTTCAGTGTTATCAGGATGATCATTGTTATTCCTTTGGTTGAAGCAAGAACTGGGACTCATGAAACAAGAACAGTTGACGTTAGGAAGGGTGGGAGGGGGAGGAGGAAAGATGGAGGGAAGAAGGGAGGAGAAGGAAGTGAAGGAGAGAGGGAGGGAGAAAGAAGAAAGGGAACAAGGGGAGAGAGAAGAAGAAGGAGGAGAAAAGGAAGTACCATATAATCCTAGCACATTTATTTTCTATCTCATGACTATCTGTAGATCAATGAGGCACATGGTGCACAGGTATTTGAATAAAAGTTGTCCCAACACCCTGGTGTGTGGTGCGGAAAACTAACTGGGAATTTCCCACAAGTTGTGCCTTTCCCTAGGTGAAGATGGGGTGAAGATGGGGAACCCTATGATTTTTCATGTTTCCCCACGAGTGCAAAGAGAGGTCCCCTTCCTTGCACGCTTAGTGTCCAGGTGGCATGGAATACGTTCAAGGCCCACAGAAGACTCTCTTTTAACCAGTCCCTTGTTATCATTCTACATCACTTTCCTTTTTTATATTTTAGAAACTCTATTGGATTGAACTTGAATGACCTGAGTCCATGTTCCCCTTTCCTGTTCTGCTTGACATCATTTTCTCTTTAGGCAGAATGTGATATTTATTTATAAATAAGACTTCCTTTGTTTTACACCAACCTTGCTGGTGAAATCTTGAAGTCGCGTGAAATGAGACTCAAGTGTTCAAATGTCTAATGCAGTTTTTTTTGTTTTGTTTTGTTTTGTTTTGCTTTGTTTGTTTCATGAAATGAATCCATGCTTGTGCAGGAAGTAATTATTTCATATTTATAGTCTCTATTTCCAAAATTAGCTGTCATCATTTGTGAGGAAATGCTAGCTCTGCCTCTGCCACATGAATATTTAAAAATAGATAATTAAGTCATGTATTTTAATGACATATTCATAGGATGAAATATTTAGATTTGTCTCAAAAATAAGTGTTTTTTTCATAGTATCTTCTGATTTTGACCCCAATAGGGAAAACCATCTATGAGTAAACTTGCATTTCAGTATTTTCAAAACAGAATTTGTATTATTTACAATTCCTTCCAAGCAATCTCTGAGTAACTATGTGTAACGTGCCTATGGAGAAAAACCTGCATAGTCTTTCCCCGGGTGAGTTTGCTGATAGGGAAAGCAGCACTTACAAGTGGGTAGTTAAAATATATTGCAAAGATGTTCATCCTATTACACAGAAGGAGGCATGAGATTCATTGACCCAAAGGGAATGTGGGCATGAATTTATTTTTACAGATGAGGCATTTCATATGAAACGTAAAGACCAACAGAGATTTTCATATGCAGAAACCGTGGAAAAGGAAATCAAATCTAAGATGATGGCATTGGTTCAAACTTTAGTCAGCTTTTCTTGTCACTGTGAACAAGACTTGACAAGAACAAGTTTGGAGGAAGAAAAGTTTATTTGGGGCTCATGGTTTCAGAGGTTCAGTCCATGGTGGGCTGACTCCATGGCTCTGGCCCAGGTGAGGTAGAACAAAATGGCGGAAGGGCCTGGAGGAGGAGAGCAGCTCAGAACATGGCACCAGGAAGCAGAGAGAGCTCTGCTCACCAGGGACCAGATCTAAACCCCATGGAGCCAGGGACAGGATATAGTCCCCAAGGAGCCAGGGACAGGATATAGTCCCCAAGGAGCCAGGGACAGGATATGGTCCCCAAGGAGCCAGGGACAGGATATGGTCCCCAAGGAGCCAGGGACAGGATATAGTCCCCAAGGAGCCAGGGACAGGATATAGTCCCCATGGAGCCAGGGACAGGATATAGTCCCCATGGAGCCAGGGACAGGATATAGTCCCCAAGGAGCCAGGGACAGGATATGGTCCCCATGGAACCAGGGACAGGATATAGTCCCCAAGGAGCCAGGGACAGGATATAGTCCCCAAGGAGCCAGGGACAGGATATAGTCCCCAAGGAGCCATGGACAGGATACAGTCCCCAAGGGATGTCCCCAGTGACCCAGTTCCTCCACCCACACCCCACCTGCCTATGGTCACCACCCAGGTAGTCCATTCAAGTGGATTAATCCACTGACAAGTTTAAGACTCTCATAACCCAAACATTTCACCTCTAAACATTCTCAGATTTTTTTCTCAAGTGAAGTTTTGGGGGACACCTCTGCTCCACACCGTAATAGTCAAGGAATCAAGCATCCAAATTGTAAAATCACAAGTGCAGCTTTCTGCTATACTTTATATTTGGGGTACAGAATCAAAAGTAGTAGGATTTAGTAACAATCATGTTTAGAATATTGAGCCAAAGTCTGAAAAGACTTTTATGCATATCATAAGGAATTCTCATTTTGTAAGGCAATCTGGTAATGATTACTATCATTGTAACAATAAATGACTAAATATATTATAATTCTTGAATTTGAGGATGCCTGCCACTCCCCTCTGAATAAATATATGAGAAGACAAAATTAAGTAATGATAAATTTAAACTTGAATCTACCAGATATAAAGAAAAAGAGCACATTTTATGTTAAAGTACCGTGTACCTTTGGTAACCAGAATTAAATATGGTTTAGAAATGGCAATGAAAGATTCAATAATTTAGTATAGAGAGATTAGAAAGGAGAGACGGGGGAATTACGGAGACATTCATAAGGAATGGAAAAGAATGATATACTTGAGAAACTATTCAAAGAAGATTAGAGGCATAAAACATTAATAAAGAGAGGATAAAACTGATCTATTAGGATTTACAAAGAAAGAGTCATTAATAGATGAATAGCGAGTGGGAAACGAAAATGTTCTCTGCTAACGTGCACCCTAACCGATCCATCCCAAAGACTCGGAAGTCAGCAGAATCCTTAAAAAGAACCAGGATACAGGGGACAAACAACATTGAGAAGACAGACAGAATTAATTGTGAACGAAGGACAAGAAGAAATTTCTCCTCAGCAGCAAGTGATCCCCTGAGGAGCAAGTCATAACAGCGTGTTCTAGAAAGAAATTCCCCACCTGTGAGCACAGACCCACTGGAACTGAAGTGGGTCTTTTAGAAGCTTCCAAAAGAGGTAATTTTGGAAGCTTACCTAATTGAAATATGGGTATAAAGGTCAATTTCCACCCCAGTTTCCCAAATGAATGGCTCTTGTTTAAAAAAAAAAAAAAAATGCATACTCAGTAATAGGAAAGCAATCTGCTAGAGTTTGGGTCTTCAAACCTGCAAAGACCTGTGGGTTAAAGACTTGGTCTCCAACCCAGAGGGCTCTTGGGGGCTGGTGGGACTTTTAATAGGTGGGGCATAGGGGAGGAAGTTAGGTCATTGGGTGCATGCTCTTGAAGGGGAAGGGGAGACCCCCAGCCCATTCGCTCCCATGTCATGATCTGAGCAGATGCATCCCAACACCACATGGCGCCAAGACGTGCTGTCTCATTACAGGCCCCACATCATGGCTCTGTTCCATCATGTGAAATACAACCTTTCTCTCTGTAACTTATGTCTGGCATTTTACTACAGTGACGGAAACCTGGCAAACATAATCCAAATAAAAAATGGAGCCACATGTATGTATTTTTTTTAAAGATGTGCACACTTCACCAGAGAAGATGGACAGGTGTCATACAAGCATATGGATTGAAAAAAATTAAAAAAAAAAAATCCCAGATGACATAACATTTGGGAAATGCTAAGGCCGCCATTTTGTGAGGAAGCCCAAGAGCCAAGCAGAGGTTGTCAATATGTCGGGGGTTTAAATCACAGCCTCCTTTGGCTTCATGTTTCAGACAACCTATTCAGCTATAAAATGAGCGGGTGAAGAAAAAGACTCCAGAAAATTCTGGCCCCAGCCAACTGAGTTACATAAGCTTCTTTTAATTTTAACTATGGCACTCCCAGACACCATGCAACACAGGCAAGATTTTCCTATACATTATCTGATTTCTGGGTGTCCAGAAATAATAAGAATAATAAAATGGTTATTATTGTGTGCTACAAAACTTTGGGATGGTGCGTTATGTAGAGATAGATCACTGATCGGTTGGCTAATATCTAATGTCTTTAGTTAAAATTGATATCTAATGACGTCCATGGTTCATTTTAATCATTCCGGGAATAAAATATTTATATTATGACAAATTTATTTTTTTATAAAAGGTTTAAAAGAAGTGTAGTATTTGCCTGCGATTCTAGCAACTCAGCATGCTGAGGCAGGATGATCAGAAGTAAGCTGCCAGCCTGGGCAACTTAGTAAGACCCGGTCTCACAATAAAAAATAAATAAAAAAAAAAAAAGGATGAGTGATGTAGGTCAGTAGTAGGGTACTCCGAATTTTAATCCCCAGTACTGCAGCAACAATCACGGAAGTTTTCAATGTGAACTTTACATCTGACCACGTTCCGTGGCTCTGAACACCTAATTCATGTGTTCTGTGAATTCAATGCCATTGGGTCACTCTATGGGACCTTGCAGTTTGCATTGAAGTGATTTTTCTGATGCTTCCAGACAATAATTTCCAGGTGCAATGGAAGACCTGGCTTGCTCTGTTGATGAATCCATCAGATATCTCCAGAAAAAGACAACCACTAGGATACATAAGTAGATATTCCATCAAGGGTTGGCTCACGCAGGAGTCCTACGATTGTCCATTGGCGAGCTGAGAAGCCAGTACAGCCAGTGGTGTGTCTGAAACTCTGAGATAGAGAGAGAGTCCCATGCAGATTCCAGTCCAACTCAGAAGACCTGAAAACCAGGAGGACTGGGGACAGGAGAAGACCGTGTCCCAGCTTCTGCAGACGCATGGAAATTCCAGTCTTTCTCCAACCGCCCTTCCGTGCACGTCCTTGAGGACTTGTTGGAGGACAGTCCACAACAGGGAAGGTCATCTGCCCTCCTCTGTCCATCGAATATCACATCTCCTGGCAACACTCTCCCAGATGCACCTAAAAATCTTTAATCAGATATCTGATCGCCCTGCGGTCTCAGCTTGTCAAGATGGTACACTGAATTAACCGTTGCAGATGTCAACATGACTTGGCAGAGCTTTGGTCCTAAATATCCATCTGGCACAAATATTAAAATGATTTTAAGTTTAAAAAGGCACTCCTAACTTGGGCATGAATAAATAAGGAGAAAAAGATGAAAGATAATAGGAACTGTGAAAGGGATTCTTAATGTGGATTCTTCTGTTTCCACAGCAACCCCTTCTTCTCTTCTCCCTTTTCCCCTCCCTTTCTCCCTCTTTCCTTCCTTCCTTATGCCTTCCTTCATTTCTTGCATTTTTTTTTCCTTTAAGAATAAAGAAATAGGACAATTTTTCTTAAAAAAAAAATAAGAAGGGGGAAAAATTCAGAAACTCCATGTTGGTGACATGAATTCTATTCACAAGTTCACCTTCGAACCTCTTGCTCTGAACTGGGACCTCCTCTTCTCACTTACTAGATGCTCTTGTTTTGCGAAAGTTCTGTATCCCCTCATGCTAATGGTTCTGGGTTTTCCAGAAGAACTACTTGTTGTCATTATTTATATAGTGAATTCAGTGCTGATTATCTTCCCAGAACTTGGAAAATGAGAAATCTCACAATACCTGTAAAGAAAAAAAAAAAAAAAAAACACAATAATAAACATAGTTATCCTCCTAATTCATACAACATCACATTTGCCACGCCTGATTTGCAAAATCTTTGCAATCTTTATGAAAGACATTTTTCAAATCTGGGTCTAATTGTGTGAATTAGCAGTGGTTTATCTGGAGAATTGTAAGATGAAGTGACATTAGAAATCAGCAATAGCTCATTAAAGTAGTGTCTTAAAATTGTGTGTGTTACCAGGCTGGTTTTTAATACATGGGTGTGTTTCACAATGTACTTCTCGTATCTCACAGGTTGACAAAGGACACACATTTCATAGTGAGAATGGGTTTAAGCTTGCATCGATTTCTATGAGAAGTATCTCACTTAAAGCAAAAACAGAAATGAGGCATAAGGGTTATCTTTGGCCCACATTCTTCCTCAAACCATACAAAATATTTTTCCCCAGAGAACAAAGCCAAGAGAAAGAGAAACGCTCCACACGTACACCTTCCTTGACCGTCCACGGTATATTATTTTGCGCATAGTTATTAACTTCAGAGTGGACCCTGAGTAATGGCTACTTAAACTATAAGCAGCCTCCACTTACAAGAGTTTAATTGAAGATCTACCTGGCCCTGCTCTACTCTGTGAGTGTGTGTGTGTGTGTGTGTGTGTGTGTGTCTGTAATTGAAGAACAGAGACAGGGGACTTGATAGACAGAAATCTGTGCAGCCCAGCGCCCTGGAAGCTGTGAGTGTCTGGTGTCTGGCATCGGGAGAAGCTCCTCTTGTGCATTGTGACCTGGCAGAGAACATATCTGGTTAGACGGAGCACGGGAGCCAGACACAGCTCACTTTTACAACAGAGCCACACCTTGGATCACCCCGGAGTCCTTTCTGTGTTAACGGGTGAATCCATTCGTCCGGCCTGAAACCTCATGACACGACCACCTCTCAACCCGGCTGCACCGAGGACCGATTTTCCAACACTTGGCGTTTGGGTGATGTATTCAAACCATACCAACAACCCACCCGGATCTGAAGACGCCTGGCTTGCTCAGCTACTGTTTATGTCCGCAGGCTCCCAAATCCCACTGGCTGAAACTCACAGGTCATCCCGACCCAAGACGTTGGAACAACGAGCTCAAGACTGTGGAAGATTTTTCGGGAGTATTTTCGAGAAGGTTGTCTAAAAAAGACAAAACACTCCACAAATTCACCCTCAAGAAGGGTGTGGGGCGAAAGAAAGATTTCGAAGGAAGAAATACGAATGGCTGGCAAATAGGTTTTAAAAATGTTCAGCATCGGTAGTCATTAGCACAATGGAAACTGAAAGTTCACTGAGATTTCATCTCCCGCCAGTCAGAATGACGGTCCTCAAGAATGCAAATAATAACAAAAGCTGGAGAGGATGTGGAGAAACGAGAGCACTTTCACACTGTTGGGGGGACAGTAAATTAGTCCAACGATTATGGAGAACAGTACGCAGATTCCTCGAAAGACTAGGCATGGAACACTCATACGACCCAGTTACCCCAGTCCCTGGTTTTTACCCTGAAGAATTAAAATCGTCTTACTAAAGTATTGTGTGCACACGCATGTTTTTAGCAGCACAGTTCACAATAGCCAAGCTCTGGAACCAGACAGGTGTCCATCAAGGATGAATAGATAAAGAAAATATAGTACATCTACACAGTGGAGTACTACTCACCCACGAAGAAGAAGGGAATCATGTCGTTTGCAGGAAAATTGAGGGAACTAGAGACGGTCTTGTTAAGTGAAATAAACCAAACTCAGAAGGTCAAGGTTTGGCACCAACGCAAACATAAAAACATGCAGCAATTTTACCCATAAAGTTGTCCAGATAAAAAAAAATGCTCCAATCCTCTTTCACCAGAGCAACCTCCCACGGGAACGGAGTCCCTGCGACTCTTACCCAGTCTGCCTTGCATTGATCCCCCTGGGAAACGCCCGCACCACTCCCAGGAGGACACACGGGTTCTCAGAGGCACGAGGCGGGATTGTTCTTTGTCGGGAACCAAAGAGCCTCTGAATTCACAAACGGTCGGAGCCTCTTCACAGGAGTCCTGGGGGCCTCCGCATCTCTGGTGCCGGTGACACAGGCGAGTCCGTGTACCCCGAGGAACACACACTTCTCATCAGCCACGCCTGGTTTTCTCTCTCCTCCCCATTTCCCTTTGATCAATGTAACTTTTCTTTAGTCTCCACCATGCACACAGCTCACACCAGTCGGAGTTTGCAGATCATTCATTATTTAAGACGACATCATGCATTTTTGATGAGTAATTTCCCCTCTTTTTTATTTTTTTTTGCACTCTTCATCTGAACTCTGTTTCTTTTTTTTAAATCTCCTTCTTTCATACATGAGTCATTTTCTGCTATTTCCCCTGAGGCGGAAGCACTATTTTCCAACGCTGATTTGCTAGGATTTTATTTTCTGCCGGCTTGGCTTCCTGGGAACCACAGCATAAAGTTTCATTTCTAAAATTCTGACTTGCTTTTATTTATTTCCTTTTTCTATCAAGTCCTTTCCTCCCGATTGCTGGGTTGTGTGGTATCTTTAACGAACACACCTCGGGCTGCCTTCTGCCGTCAGAAGGATCCAGCCGGATCATGAGGCGCTCCGATCCTTTCGAGCAAAAAGCAGGATTTGGAGGAAGTTGTTCAATGGCAATTTCAGCCGCGGCTGCTGCAGATCCGGGCGCGTTTTCCCAGTGCCTGAGGATGAGGGCATGCTCCAGATTCCGCCTGCGTCTCCTCTCACAATCCCACAGCTTCAGGCCCCACGGCCCCTGCGTCCTGCCAGGAAGGTGCTCCATCCTGACCAGAAGATGTTCCAAATTCAGCTCCGGATTTAACAGTGGACGGCCCTCCCTCCAGCACCGTGCACCCCCTGGCCCGGCCACCACAGGCCCCAGGACCTCTGAAACCACGAGACAGAAGAAACCTTCCTACGTTTTAAGGTGATTGTCTAAGGCGCCTGTCAGAGTAACAGAAAACCCAAAGCTCCAAAGAGTTTCATCCCTCTTTCCGCTGCTGGGAATCGGAAGACTTTGCCCAGGAAGGCGATCGCAGAGGACAGATGTGAGCCCAGGCACAGTGGTGCACGCCTGTCATCCCAGAGGCTCAGGAGGCTGAGGCAGGAGGATCGCAAGTTGGAGGCCAGCCTCAGCAACTTAGCCAGGCGCTAAGCAAGTTAGCAAAACCCTAACTTTAAATTAAAAATAAATAAGTAAAAAGGACTGGGAATGTGGCTCAGTGGTGAAGCATCCCTGAGTTCAACCCCTGGTACAAAAAAAAAAAAAAAAAAAAAAAAAAAAAAAATTAAAATAAAATTTAAAAAACAAAAAAAGGAAAAATGTGGACACACACCCAACCCAAGGTCCCCAACTCTCTTAATCAATCGTCAGTGTGATCAATAAAATGGACTCTAAATTTTTGCACCCGTTACACTTTTGGCGGACGGGCAGCGCACTAGGTTGGTTGCAAACAGGGGCATCTCACAGGGGCGGTGCCCCAGGTTGCCATGGATACGACGTCACCCGCTCTAGGTCTCTTTCCACTCCATGGCGACGCATGGACCACGTGACCTGAGACTGACGGCGACGTCGTGACGGGATGCCCCGCTGCCTCTCATTCCACGCCGTCTGGTTTGGAGAGGAGGCGAGGCCAGGCCCTCCTGAGGCCCCCTGGCTGGAGGCTTAAGGGAGTGAACGAAAGCGGGGGGCCATCGGGAAGCAGGGCTCCGCCTGCCTGCGGGCTTTCCACGTTCCTGGATCTCAGAGAGATTGAGAAAAGGAACCCAGGTCCATCCAGTATTCCGGGATGCATTCCCGGGAGGCAAGGAGGTTTCGAGGCTCACTTGGATTTCCTGCAGTGCATCTCAGCCCGATGTGACCGGGTGGCTGTCTGCAGACGGCCTTTCAGCTCTACGCAGCCAACTTGCACGGGAAGCCCCCCAGGCTTTTCCTTCACAGACGCTCAACCGAGGGACGAGAGCGAGGTCACGTTGGCCTCTTCCGTAAACGTGCCTCGAAATGCAAGGAGCAGAAGAAAAATGCACAGTGCGTGCAGAAGACAGGCGCACACCAGAGGAGGCAGCAGTCAGCTGGGTTCCTTCAGAAGTCCTCTTACCACGGGGTGGTTGGATCACAGTGCTGCGTATTGTGATGCTGAACTTGGAGGTCTTTCTTGCTTCTGAAAATGTCCTATTGATCATCATCCACTTATCAGAGAAAATATTCAGCCTTTGTTTTTTTGCAGTTGGCTTATTTCACTTAGCGTGATATTCTCCAGCTCCATCCATTTACCAGCAAATGCCATAAAATTATTCTTCTTTATGGCTGAGTAATATTCCATTGTGTATATATACCACAGTTTCTTTATCCTTTCATCTGTTGAAGGGCATCTAGGTTGGTTCCACAATCTAGTTATTGTGAATTGAGTTGCTTTGAACATGGATGTGGCTGCGTCACTGTAGCGTGCTGATTTTAAGTCCTTTGGGTGTAAACTGAGGAGTGGGATAGCTGGGTCACATGGTGGGTCCATTCCAAGTTTTCCGAGGAATCTCCACACTGCTTTCCAGAGTGGCTGCACCATTTAGCATTCCCACCAGCCATGTACGAGTGTGCCTTTTTCCCCACGTCCTCGCCAACACTTATTATTTCTTGTGTTCTTGATAATATCCGTTCTAATTGGTATTAGATAAAATCTTAGGGTGGTTTTAATTCTGTTCTGACTTTTGATGGCGACTTGGATGGCATACTTAGCTTGCTGGCCACTGACCTGAGGATGACCCACATCCAGTCCTGTCTAGTCCGGGTTATAAGTTCAAATTCACGTCGGATCCAGTATCCTCTTATTTTCCTTTCTCTGTCTGATGATTGGGGCTCATTGGATGTGTTGGGGTAGGGAGATTAGAAAGGAGAATAAAGAGACTGGAACTTCTTATTCACCCACGTGGGTACAGATTGCTTTGTATTAGCCAGGTCTCCGTTACTGTAACAAATGCCTAAGTTAGTCAGCTTAAAAAGAGGAAAGGTTTATACTGGTTTGAGGTTTTTGAGGGGTCAGGTTGGACCTGGGGGGAAGCAGAATATCATGTGGGGGTGGAGCAGCTGGACCAAGTTCTTGCTTTGTGAGGACCAGGAAACAGAGAGAAAGAGGAAGGAGCTGGGTATTTCCTACCTCCAACTACAGCCCTGAACACAGGCCTTGGGGGAACACTCTAAATCTAACCCGCAGCAAGGGGCTGATGAGGGTCTCCGCGTCTTTCTGGGTGGGCCACATGGAAAAGCTCTTGGATGGAACAGCCTCATTTCAAGTCCCCAGTGACCAGCTGGTCAAGAGGATAGTCAGAGTGTCCAGTCACTTGAAAGAGCCAGAGAACACTTTGCAAGCTTGCTGGTTGCTTTATCCCTCTTTGTATCTGGTCAACCTCTCTGTTCCTCTACCTCTGTGTGACACTTGGTCTGGGTTCTCCAGAGCAATACAAGGACTGCATTTCAGCTTTTGGCTAAGATGAGGTGCAGAGCGATAGAACCAGTCCATCTTCCTTAGTTTTCTATCTCAAACCAAATACGTCTCTCTCAGAGGAAGACTTTGCCTATATTTATCAGGTCTGAATATTGTAGATGTCCATGTTCGTTGGATCCTAAGTAAATATGTAAATATGATGTGGTGGAGGTGAGGTGTCCCCCAAAAGCTCAGGCGGGAGATGATGTGAGGAGGTTCGGAGGAGAAACGATTGAGTTGGGAGAGTCTTCACCCAACAAGTGGATTAATCCCTGATGAGATTAACTGGGTGGTACCTGGAGGCAGGTGGGGTGTGGCTGGAGGAGGCGGGTCATTGGGGACGAGGTGACTTCAGGGCGTGTATTTCGTATCTGCACAGTGGAGTCTCTCCCTGCTTCCTGGTTACCAGGGTGGCTGCTTCCCCCTGCCATGCTCTCCGCCATGATCCTTGAGCCCCAAGGAACGGAGCCGGCCGTCTATGGCCTGAGACCTCCGAAACCGTGAGCCCCCAAATTAACTTTTCCTCCTGTAAACCTCCTCTTCTCAGGTTTATTAGTCGCAGCAGCGGAAAAACTGAATGAAACAGATGTGCACTTTCCGGGTAGCATTTAAAATCCACCTCTAGCCGTGTGCAGGGTAAGGACGGCGGATCCCCGAGGCTAGGGCTTAATGGAACCACGGATCCTGTTTTGCAGAGATGCGCCCTGAGATACTTGCGTAATGATGCCATTACCTAATTGAGGCGTTTCTGAGGAGGCAGCCTGCTCATGCCACCACGCTCAGTTCTGGAGGTACATTTATAAATATTATATATACAAACATTGGATGTATGCGCCTATATATGGTTGTTTGCTGCTTCTTTGGTGCATGTGTATCCTGATCGACAAAGAGATGAAAACCATATCTATCAACTATTTTGTTTTATGAGGAACCAACTTGCAGGGTTTTGCAACCTGACAGGTCCGATGATCGGCCATCTGCACACAGACGCACCGCGGAAGCCAGTGGAATCAATCAGCCAGGGGAGCTGACAGTGCGAATTCCAGTCCAAGGTCAGGGGAAGATCCACCTTCCAGATCCGGCAAGTCCATCAGAAAGGGCGAATTTCTTCTCCCTCCTTCAATTTGTTCTTTTCTTTCATTCAGATCCTCAACCGACCAGAGGATGCCCAATTGCACTGGGCTTGGCCGAGGCCACCGATTTACGTTCCCCGGCACATTCTGGGAAAAGCTGGGTGCATCGAGTTTTGTGAAAATTAATTCAACAAATAAGGCAAAATTTATATAAATCATGCACAGTTCGTTGCAATTCATGGGAAATAAATTTGTGTTAAGGTATAGAGATACCTTTTCTGTTGCATAACCTGGAAATTGTGTGTGTGTGTGTGTAATTGTTATGGATTAGACATGAGGTGTCCCCAAAAGCTCATGTGTGGGACAATGCAAAAATGCTTAGGGGTCAAATAATTGGGTTATAAGAGGTGTGACTTTGTCAGCGGATTAATCCACTTGAATGGACTAACAGGGTGGTGACTGTAGGCTGGTGGGGTGTAACTAAAGGAGCTGGGTCACTGGGGACATCCCTTGGGGACTATGTCCTGTCCCTGGCTCCTTGGGGACTATATCCTGTCCCTGGCTCCATGGGGACTATATCCTGTCCCAGCTCCTTGGGGACTATATCCTGTCCCTGGCTCCTTGGGGACTATATCCTGTCCCTGGCTCCTTGGGGACTGTATCCTGTCCCTGGCTCCATGGGGTTTAGATCTGGTCCCTGGTGAGCAGAGCTCTCTCTGCTTCCTGGTGCCACGTCCAGAGCTGCTCTCCTCCTCCAGGCCCTTCCGCCATTTTGTTCTGCCTCACCTTGGGCCAGAGCCATGGAGTTGGCCCATCATGGACTGAATCTCCGAAACTGAGACAAAATAAAACGATTTTCCTCTAAAATAGTTCTTATGTGGTCTTTTGGTCACAGTAGAAAACGTTGCTGACGAAAATAAGCGTAGGTAAGGATAGTAAGAAAATCAAGGAGAAAATCACCCGAGTGCAAACGATCTTGCTAACAACTAAGATGCTGTATCTTCCAGGGGAAGACAAGGTTTGTAAGAGGAAAATAAAAAATGACTCCTTTGAGAAGGGAATAGCCCTTCAATTTAGATCACTGTTAAAATTCAGAGAATACGCAAAGGAAAAACAAATTCCTCATAACTCTACCACCCTTAGCATAGCTAAGATTAATTGCGTCATTTAACATTTTCAGGCCGCCTCTTTCCTTCTTGCTCGGTGTTTAATATTTCAAGGTCCGCGACTGCTCAGCTCCGGGGCGGGAAGGGAAAGAGGATCGCCAAGATATTTCAAAAACCAATAAATAGCAAGAGGGTATTTAGCATGAAAGTCAAGGAGAGTTTGAAAATCAATTGGAATGGTGGCACTTGTCTGCAAATTTGCACATCCAGAGACACGAATTCTCATAGTGTGAGCTTCACCAGAAAGTCGAGAACCCCTGGAGAATCAGAAATTAAACAGAACCTTCTCTTTCCCATGCAAACGCGCGCCTTGAGCGCCAATGATGCACCGTGTATTCTCGCAAGCGCCCTCTGGGGAATCGTATCCGCTGATTGAAACCTTGTAAAGTATTGATCCCTACTGCATGCAGTCTCTCTCTCTCAGAAGGACAACAGCTTTTCAAAATGTACTTTGGAACCAATCGTTATTTGGAAGCGGTGATTTTTTAAAAAATCTATTTATTCATATATTTTTTTAACATTTTAAAATTCGTTTTAATTAGTTATACGTGAGAGTAGAATGCACTTTGACCCATCATATATAACGGGGTATAATTTCTCATTTTTCTGGCTGGACATGACGTAGAATCATTTTTTTTTTTTTTAATGCACAAGTGGTCCTGTAAGCCTAAAGCCAAATCATGGATCTACATGTTGATTTTTTCTAAATACATATCAGATGAATTCTTCCCCAGTGTATTTGTTTCCTTGGGATAATTATGCTCGTCGTTAAAATAGTCACCCAAGGACAGACTCTGCTCCTATTTTTGGAAGATACCTAGGATTCCTTTGCTTCTTCCTGGTTCAGACGGGGGTATGTGGGCACCGAGGGGCTTCTGTGTGGCTTCCTCGTCTGCACTGAACGGGCTCAGAGCGATCTGCAGACACGCCTTTGCAGCCAATTACAGCTGGTCCCCGAGAAATCGGACCGGTTTGGAAACCCCCGCTATCAGGGTTTCCTCGCTGAATATAAGAAAGGGAAACGTGTTTGCATTTAAAATATGTCAGCACTTCACATCGGGAAGGGTATTTATCTGCCACACCGTGGTGAGTGCTTAGTGATTTCCTCGCACTTTACAGAAGGAGGATGAGAATCACAGCCGAATTAAGTGCACTGCTCTGTCCCAAGGGTGGTGGACGGCCAAAGAGAGAGGTGAACTGTGTTCATGGTCTTCTTTTCTCCTTTGATCTCATTATTATTATTATTATTTTCTCATTGGGATTGAACCCAGGGGCGCTCAACCACGGAGCCACATCCCCAACCCTTTTTGTATTTTATTCCCAGACAGGATCTTTCTAACTTGCTCAGGATCTGGTTAAGTTGCAGAGGCTGGCCTCCAACTTGGGATCCTCCTGCCTCAGCCTCCTGAGAGGCTGGGTTTGCGGGCTTGCACCACCTTGCCTGGCTTCTCCTTTGTGTTGGGTTCATCACGAGGGCATGTGGGAAGATTTGCAAGGCTCTGTGAAGAGTCTGGAAGTTTTCATACCAGGCACGGAGCATCCCTGGGCTTGGGAATCTGCAAGGCGGTCCTGGGACCAGGACCCTGTGCAATGCCACGGGGCCACTGCCTGGCCTCTGATGTAGATCAGCTCATACCAGATGTAGACACAGGGACGTCCAAATGATTCTGCAGCTGTCTCCAAGCCCAGAACCCACGGCTGCACCTGACTCTGACATTCCCTGTCTCCACGGCTCTGTTCTCTCCCAGAATGGATGCGGACTTGCCCCGGAGTCTCTGCCAGGTGTCTTCAGACATTGGCACCCAGTATTTCCCAGTGGCTATAACAAGATTGTGGGCAGCAAGCTGTGCACTCTCTCTGGCCAGATCCCCAGGTTCTTCGTGCAAGAATGTGTGTTTCTAAAACAGCCGAGCAGGCGACCGTCTCCCAGGCAAACGCAATGCACTCGAAGCCGCCCGGAGACCTGACTTGCTGGGTCTCTCTTCTCCGTGAGCCTCTGAGTCCACGCCTCTGGCTGAACATGATCTCGGGTGGGAGCCTTTGCCCGCCTGGGGGCACCGATCTCTCCTCTGCTCCTGTTCTCACGGATTTGCTGGGGGTTTCCTATGTCCTTATAAGGTTGCTTCCTGGATTTCCGGGGTTCGGGCAGGAGCCCCAAGGAGTACCTTGCCCACCAAAATCCAGGCCAGGGAACTGAACCACCCCGGGCAGGAGCCGTACTTTGCTGCCTGTCGGGTTAATCTCTTCCCAGAAGGTCAAGGCCCGTTCAGAAGCTGGGCACAGAAGCTGCTGGCTTATGTCCCAGCCCGTGTAACTGAAGAAGCTGGAAGAAGCTGGATCCGTCCGGCTGACCTGGCCCCGCGATGCTGTGCATTTTATTTTCACACCAAGAAGTGGGCCCCGTGAGGTGGACTACAGGGTGACTTGCATCCAGCCTGCAGAAGGACAGAGCAGGAACCGCTGCAGGACCAAATCCATGCAGCAGAAGGAGGCCACCTCGCCAAGGAAACCTTCCACCAAGAGCCACACGCAGCGCGGCGTGTAGACCTCCAATATGGACGCTGATTAACAGACCTGCTGCAGGTCGTCAGAAGAGGCCGAGTCACAAAAGTCACACAGGCGACGGCTACGAGGGCCTCCTGCCATCTGCCCATGGGGAGAGATGCCCACAAGGAGGGGGTCAAATTCCTTAAAAGGTGAGCGCAAAGAAGGGGTAATGGATTTCCCTGCCTTGCCCTCTGGAAATGTCACTGGAAAGGAAAAAGGAAGAGGTCTGGTGGAGCAGAAGGTGGGAAGGTGACTTCATTATGGAAACGAGGTCTTTGCAGGTATGATCGAGGTACACTGGGGCCATACTGGGCCAGAGAAGCTTCTGATCCAATGATGGACGGGTACTAGTGCCGCAGGGATCAGCAGAAGCAGTGGCTGACAGCGAGCGGGTGCGACAGCCACATAGGTAGATGATTGATTGATAGGTAGGTGGATGGATGATAGAGAGATAGGGAGATGACAGGGAAGGATAGACAAATGATAGGAGGATAAATAGATGACAGCTAATGATGGATGGGCAGATGATAGGATGGGTTAAGAGGTTGCATAGATAGTTTGGATTGACAGGTTGCATAGATAGGTTGGATCGACAGGTTGCATAGATAGGTTGGATCGACAGGTTGCATAGATAGTTTGGATTGACAGGTCACATAGATAGGATGGTTTAACAGGTCGCATAGATAGGTTGGATTGACAGGTCGCATAGATAGTTTGGATTGACAGGTTGCATAGATAGGTTGGATTGACAGGGTGCATAGATTGGTTGGATTGACAGGTTGCATAGATAGTTTGGATTGACAGGCTGCATAGACAGGTTGGATTGACAGGTCGCATAGATAGGATGGGCTAACAGGTTGCATAGATAGGTTGGATTGACAGGTTGCATAGATAGGTTGGATTGACAGGGTGCATAGATAGGTTGGATTGACAGGGTGCATAGATAGGTTGGATTGACAGGTTGCATAGATAGGTTGGATTGACAGGGTGCATAGATTGGTTGGATTGACAGGTTGCATAGATAGTTTGGATTGACAGGCTGCATAGACAGGTTGGATTGACAGGTCGCATAGATAGGATGGGCTAACAGGTTGCATAGATAGGTTGGATTGACAGGTTGCAACGATAGGTAGATAGATGATACTATGGATTGATAGGCTGAATGGATGGATGGATGGATGGATATGATGGATTGATAGGTTGGACAGAGGGATGGATAGATATGTAGGCAAATGATAGTACGGACAGACAGATGATAGGTGTATTGGTAGATAAGAGGCGATAGGTACGTGACATAGACGTGACATAGATGATAAAATATGAACAGATAAATAACAGATAATAGATAGAGACCAAGACAGACCCAATCTCAGACAGAAGAAATTTATTAAAATCGATGCGGACATTACGGAGGTTGGATAGTCCCATAGCCAACCCTGTAAAAGCTGGAGAACTTGGGAATTTGGGAGAATGACTCAGGCCAAGTCCAAGGGACTCACAACCCAGAAAGTCAATCACTCAAGCCTAAGAAACTGGGAGTGCTAGTACAAGTCCTAGCATCCACGGAGCAGAGAACTTGAAGTTCAATGCCGAGAGAGAGAGAGAGAGAGAGAGAGAGAGAGAGAGAGAGAGAGAGAGAGAGAGGGGCCAGGTCCATTGCCAGCATTCTAGGTAAGGCAGAACAATATGGCGGAGGGGATGGTGGAGAGAAGCTACTCAGCTCCTAACAGCCAGGAAGGAGAGAGAGAGAGAGAGAGAGAGTGAGAGAGAGAGATCTGTTTCCTCCTTCATGTGGCTCCATCCATGTACACAACTGATTTCATGGCGCCCAACCACACTGGGTGAGGGTAGACCAATGGGTCTCCCTTCCTGGGTTCACCCATTCAAATGCCACTCACTCCCAAAAACAGCCTCACATACGTACAGCAATAAAGCTTGGCCAGCTGAGGGTCACGAGACCCAGTCAAGTTGACAGTGGAAATCCACCTTCACAAGTGTCTTTATAGCAAGAGAATAATTTGGATAAAGACATACAAAGAAGGAGAACTGGATGCATGGAGACGGAGGCAGAGGCTGGAGGGCTGGGAACACCAGCCCAGGGCCGCCTGGAGCCCAGGAGCTGGAGAGGCGGGAAGGAGCCTCCTAAAGCCCGTGGAGGCAGCTGGACTCCATGGGAAGAGGGTGGTCCTGTCCACATCTGGACCCAGAACATGTGAAGGGGACCTGGTGTGGACATGGGTCTCTGCAGAGGCAGTGAGTGCAGGGTCCTGAGAGGAGCTCCTCCTGGTCAGGGTGGCCCTGAGGCCATGGCCGTGTCCTCACAAGAGACAGAAGAGGAGACACAGACACAGAGGAGGAGCCACGTGGAGACGGAGGCAGAGGCTGGAGGACTGAGGCCACCAGCCCAGGGCCGCCTGGAGCCCAGGAGCTGGAGAGGCAGGAAGGAGCCTCCTGGAGCCCGTGGAGAGGCTCAGCCTTCTGCTCTCCAGGACAGCAAAAGGAGATTTTGAGGGGTTTTAATTTGTTTACGTGTTTATTTTTTGTTCCTTTCTTTAATGCCACTCAGCTCGTGGTTCTTTGGTGTAACGATCCCGGAAAACAAATACACGTCTTGATAAAATGTGGGATCTACAGAATCAAGAGGGGTATCGAGACTCGTTCATGATCACAGATATCTAAAGACCTTGGGAAATCAAACCAAAAACAATCTTGAAAAACGATTTCCTCGGGAAAGCCGGGACTCTCCAATGTGGGGCGGCTCTGGAATTTGGGCGCCAGGCACTTCACATGCAGATTCTCTGCTTGCCCAGCGATTGCAATGGCGGAAGGTCTGAGCTGAGACCCAGCACGTGCTTCTGAGGCAGGGTGCCAAGAGCCCAAGAGGCTGTAGCGGAGAACATCCCTCTCTCTCCGAAGTCCATACAGTCGCGCACGTCACTGAACCGTGTGGGTACCGCTCAGAACCACATGCTAGGCGATTCTGTGACCCTGAGGACGTCAGAGAAAGGAGCCAAGGCAGACTCAGGAGACTTCCCGGTCCCTAGGAAAGAGCGGTGAAGGGGACCCAAGTCAGACCGGTGTCCACGGTGCAGCCAGAGCATAAGGAGGCAGTCAGCGCCCGACTCTGTGTGACACATCAATCAACATCAGCACACTGACTTCATAATAAATAGAGAGATGCATTATCAACATGCATGGATGCCAGGCTGCTTGACAGACTCCCTCCAGTGCGGGTCTCCCACGCACACCACCCACGTCCCGGCACCGTGGCCTGGGACATACCGAATGCGGCACCAAGACACCAGGACTTTCCAAGCGTGAGACTCTTCTGTGACCCACTCTCCCTTCTGTATACTCTCACCCCACAGGAGGCAGCCGTTTGCATGTTTTAGTTCCCGGGCTCTGTAAAGGGCCTGTTGTCTCGACGTGTTTTACCCTTAGGTGGAGAAAACGCCCCACAATCAATGTGGCGGACTGGACAGCTGGTCATATGAGTTTTAATTTAATGCAATCTTAGCCTTTAATTGAATGTATTGCTTATTTGATTTAAGCTTATAATTTAATGCCGGCAGTGCTGGGTTGGACTCAGGCCCTGGAGCGTGCGCAGAGCGCGCTCCCCGCTCCCTGCTCCCCACCCCTTTGGTCACATGGATCAGTCAGGGCTCATTGCTAAGCCATGTCACCTGAGTCTGGCGTTCCTTTCACAGAGCCAACGTTTAGGACGGGGACTCTCGATGGCACTGTAGGTATCACCATCAGGGGCACTTTAAAAATACACTGTGTGCAGACAGGTCTTTCCCTGGGCCATGTTCTCCTGCATCCTGAACCTTTTCCCTGTTCAGGACAGCGTATGTCTTCAGGACGCTCCATCACTCCGCAATTAGGATGCATGCACGAGAGCCGGAGCCGTCCCCAGGCCTTTAATGATCGCACAGGGCCCTGCAGCGAGCTGGATCGCCATTCATCACTCGCCAGCCAGCCTGAACTTTGGTTCCAGGCAGAAGCAGAGACAGGGGGTTGAATCACGATCCATCACTGATTCACAGCAGAGACCTGAACATGCTCCGTCTCCATCAGGGCTGTGGTCAGAGGTCAGCAGGTGGCCCGGGACTGCATGGCCCTGGGCTGCACGGAGATGCCATCCGGGGAGACTGATTGACAGGTGCAGGGTGTGCAGCCAGGGCTGAGGTGCAGGAGAATCCATCTCCATGCTGCCTGCTGTGCAGGCAATGCCAAGGAGGCTCCCGGCCTCCATTGCTGCTGCTTCTCTTTCTTCCTCCTCCTCCTTCTTCTTTCTATTTTTTTTTTTGGTGGGGGGTGTGAGTTACCAGGGATTGAACCCAGGGGGGCTCCACCACTGAGCAACATGCTCCGTCCTTATTATATTTTTATTTAGAGAGAGACTCTCATTATATTGCTCAGGACCTCACTAAGTTGCCGAAGCTGGCCTCCAATTCAGAATCCTCCTGCCTCAGCCTCCATCTTGAGAGCCTCCTAGCTGAGCCTTTATGATCCAGGGGAGGATCTGTCCAGCCTCTGGTGGCCCCTGCATCCCTTAGCTTGTGGCTGGATAGCAATTGCTGCTCCCTCATTGAGCCCGTGCTGGGGCTCGGACCCTGTGGCCTCCCTCACGTAACAAATCATGGACTAACTGGGAGCCCGCATGGATTGTCCCCATCTCCATCTCTCCACCGCAAATGCATGGACCCCACCCCGTCTGCCAAGTCCCTATGCCGTGGAAGGTTACATACTCACCGATTTGGAAATTAGGGTGTGGACATCCTAACGGTTTATCGGCCACATAAAAGCAATAAATAGCAGAGGCTGACCAAAAGCCTCCAGTTCGACGTCTCGCTTAACTTAAGAGATTTAACTCTCGGGGTTATCGTCCTACAAATTAATGTCATGCTGGGGCTGGCCATTCTCACTCAGGAGGGGACCTAATTTTCATAGATATTGGGAAGGTGATCTGTGTCCGCATTCAAAGTGGCATATGGGTGAACCAAGAAAAAAAGCCTGAGAGAGATAGAAATATTCCAAGCGATATTCCAAGGGCGATTGGATGGGCAAAGGATGGTTCAGCCATCCAGGCCTGGAAAAGTGATGATATTGTACTTATCATATGTCATAAAGGCCCTGAGGTGCCATCTATTCATAAGAATGGTCCTAAGTAGGTTCTGGTTCTTGGAAACGGCAGAGTGGAGTCCATCAGGTGCAAAGGACTGTTTTAACGGTGTCGCGGGAAGATGGGGGTCAGAACAGAATTTCAGAGCCCTTGATTGCATAGTGCAAAGCACCCCGTCCACGAGGATTCTGTAGGTCGACGCGCACGTCTGTTCGTGTGTCCTCAACTATCTTAACCCCAAATGAGAAAGGAGCTTGAAGAACGTGGAGGAGAGCGGCAGACGTCCAGCCTGCTCAGGGCTCAGCCTCTGGACGGGTTTACGTGTTCACGGACGCCGAGGAGGCGTCTCGCACCTGGGCTGTGCAGGTGTGTCCTGGACATGAGCGGAGCCAGACCTTAGGGCTAACATGCACAAAAATGCCCCCAGGTCTTTCAGCAGCACCCAGACGCTGTGTCCCCAGTGACCCGGGAGCCAGAAGTGCTGAGGCCCTGGAAGTACTTACTGCAGTCCGTTCTGTTCTTGGAATCAGGGCTCAGGGGTGGCTTGTGATGCAGAGGTGGACGTGGGGAGTCAAAGCAAGGTGTCTGCCTTCCACGTGGGAACACGGAGATCCTTGTTGTGCAAAATACAGGCAAGAAGCAACTGTGGACTCATTGCTGGGGCTGGTCTAATGGGCTACCATCAACTGTGTGCCTTAGACTAACGGGAATCTGAACTCTCCACACCTGGACAGCAGGAGTCTGGGATCCAGGCGTGGACAGGGCTCAGCCCCTCCACGGGCTCCGGGAGGCTCCTTCCCGCCTCTCCAGCTCCTGGGCTCCAGGTGGCCCTGGGCTGGTGGCCCCAGCCCTCCAGCCTCTGCCTCCGTCTCCACGTGGCTCCTCCTCTGTGTCTGTGCCTCCTCTTCTGTCTCTTGTTGGGGACACTTTCCTATGGTTTAGGGACCACCACGATTACCAGGGTGCCCTCCCTTTACCTAGTTACCTCTTCGAAGCTGTTGTTTGATCAGGTCTTCTCTTATCCTGTGTGCTCCTATCTAAATCTTCCCTTCTTATTTAGTTTGTTTTGGGGGGTGGGGAAAGGGGTACCAGGGATTGAACTCAGGGACCCTCAACCCCTGAGCCACCTCCCCAGCCCTATTTTTATTTTATTTAGAGACAGGGTCTCCCTGAGTTGCTTAGGGCCTCGCTTTTGCTGAGGCTGGCTTTGAACTCCTGATCCTCCCGCTTCAGCCTCCAGAATTGCTGGGATGACAGACATGGGTCACCTGGGCTCATAGGCAGCCCAGGCCTAGAGCAGCCGCAGGGAGGGGCTCTTGGCCTCCCTTTAGCCTCCTTGATCTCATGGAGTCTCCTGCGCCTCCTCCCACCCCCATCCCAGAGCATCTCCATAGCGTCTCCATAGTGACCACCCACCAGGCGACAGAAGGTCCCGGTGCATACCTCTCGTCTCCATAGCGACCACGGAGCATAACAATGGGGGCCTCCCCGGGGCCCTCACAGAGTCCTGCCTCACGCTGGGCCTCTGCAGGACACTTGCAGCAAAGTTCGCGTGGAGAAGTTTTGGGACGGGGGTGTCCGCTCCCTGGTAGGGAACTAGCTGCCCCGCGTGAGCGCCCCAGCGTTTCCCAGCCCCCAAAAGGATCGTGGTTCCCTTTAAGTTTTTGCCAGTGCACAGGGGACATTGTGATCCGAAGGTGGAAAAAGATGGATCGGTCTCGGTCCATCGCCGCTCTTGTTATTCATTTGCAGCTCCCCAGGATGCTTGATGCTCCAAATAGTTTACAAGGGACATGGACATGGGGTGTCCGTTTCTTATGTCTGCTGTGTGCAAACTCAGGGTCCACAAACGACGGAGGCCGGAGACGGAGGCCGGAGATGGAGCAGGCCTGGGAGAGCAGGCTTTCCCTGATCCTGCAGCGAGGTCCGCGGATTGGGAGTCCAGATCCTGAGTCCGGCCCGTTGCTTCTCTTTCTCTGGGATCCTCTGTGTCCCAGGAATTCCATACTCTCTCTGCCTCCCCTGAGGGCTAATTTGCAATGGGGGAGGTCAGAGTCCAGGGCCCAGCAGTCAGTGTCCGCCCCCTCCTTGGGCCCATTGTTATTAGGAGAGGATTTCCTGGATTGCTCTAACTTTCACCAGAACGGCTGATTAATAAAGGGATACGCATACATGATTTCATGCTCTGGAGGTCAGAAATGAGAAGCAGGACGCTCGGGACAGGAGGCAGGTGGTCAGCAGGGCCAGGGCCTTCTGGAGGCTGAAGCGGAGGCTGAAGTGGAGACCGTTGCCTCTCCCTGGCAGCTGGCTAACCCTCCTCCACATGCAAAACCTTCATCTTCAAGCCGCAGTTTGGCTGCAACCCCACAGCCTCCCTCTCAGAGGGACAGTTGCGTTGCAAATCTCCCCACCGTCGAACCCAGAAATCCATCCGCCTCGGTCCCTTCTGCCATGGAGCAGAGTCCCCGTTTTAGAAAAGGACGACTTTTTCCCAGCAGACACTGGGAAACTCGTGCGTACAGGTGGATTGGGTCACGCAGGAGTCCTGGGGATCCACAGCAGTGGGTTCTTACCATGGAGAAGGGCCAAGGACCCAGAGAAGGGAAGGGGACAGGTTGGGACCAACCATCTTCACATGGAAGACCCCCCACGGAAGACACCTCACAGGGAGAAAGCAAGAAGCATAAAGAAACACCCCCAAAAACATGATCCCAGAGCACAGGCTCGCCATGCTGGCCAAATCCTGGCCAAACCAGGCGGCCTGGATCCCGAGAGCCGGCTGCAGAGTTGACGGACAAGGACAAGAAGGCGGCTTCACGCCAAAGAAGACTCCAGCAAGGAGCTGCCCTGGCCCTCCTGCCCCTGTGCCCATGCCTCTGGGCATCCTTGGGAGGGGAGGCCCTCGGTTCCCAGAGCACGTGGACAGTAAAGGACACCTTGGTATTTGATGTCCTCACATTGAGGATAAAGGGACGGAAAGTAAGTAACAATGGAAGGAGAGTCAGTGCTAAAGGTTAGATAGCAGATTCCCCTACAAGTTAATAGGTTCAAATCCCAAACAGCAAGTTGTGTGTCCCCAAGATCCTGTGCTGAGTCCTCACCAGGAGCTGGTGTGGAAGGTGGGGCTCTGGGAGGGGCTGAGCTCAGCAGGTGCAGCCCAGGAAGGGGACCAGGTCCTTCTACAGAGACCAGAGAGCCCCCTGCCCTTCCACCTGTGAGGACCAGGAGCAGCGCCATCTGTGAGCAGGAAGCAGCCTCAGCAGCCCCGAGTCTGCCCCGCCTGGACCTGGGCTGCAGCCTGCGGAGCTGAGAGTGGTCAGGTCTGGGGTCCATCAGCCCCGGGCTGGGAGTCTGGTCACTGCAGCCCAGGAGACTCACACAGGGATGCACCAGCCCTCTGAGCAGGGCAGGGACCTGAGTGTGTGTCCCCAAGTTCCTGTGCTGAGTCCTCACCAGGTGCTGGTGTGGGAGGTGGGGCTCTGGGAGGGGCTGAGCTCAGGAGGTGCAGCCCAGGAAGGGGACCAGGGTCCTTCTACAGAGACCAGAGAGCCCCCTGCCCGTCCACCCTGTGAGGACCAGGAGCAGCGCCATCTGTGAGCAGGAAGCAGCCTCAGCAGCCCCGAGTCTGCCCCGCCTGGACCTGGGCTGCAGCCTGCGGAGCTGAGAGCGGTCAGGTCTGGGGTCCATCAGCCCCGGGCTGGGGGTCTGGTCACCGCAGCCCAGGAGACTCACACAGGATGCACCAGCCCTCTGAGCAGGGCAGGAACCTGAGTGTGTGTCCCCAGGTTCCTGTGCTGAGTCCTCACCAGGTGCTGGTGTGGGAGGTGGGGCTCTGGGAGGGGCTGAGCTCAGCAGGTGCAGCCCAGGAAGGGGACCAGGGTCCTTCTACAGAGACCAGAGCTCCCATAACCCGTATGGCATTGTTGGCCTGGTAAAAGTCGCAGGTGTGTGGGAACTTGGTCACATCAGTGGCTGGTCACTGCACAGAAGGAGGAGTGTCTGCCTAGACTGTGGTTTCACTGAGAGATGGCTGACTCCCTTCCCTTAATGCACAAAGTGGGGAAGGAAGTCTTTGGGGTCAGCCTGAGAGCTGAGCTCACCGGCTTTGCCTTCCAGCCAGGAAAGCCATAGAAATGCAGTAAATGCAGATCAAGGTTGAGATGGGAGAAGAGAAAACAGGAAATGCATCCCTCGGTTTCTCCTGCTGAGAGTATCTCTCTGTTCAGTGAGATGGACGCCTCATGGGATAAGATTTAACTGTAAATTCCCAAGCTCCTGGTTACATCCTGTCCCAGCAAATGAGAGAGTGTGGGGCAATGTCACACTGTCACATAGGAAGAAAAAAAAAATAGCGGAAGAAACCATGCCACTCGATCCATTTTACCTTCAAATGATTGAGGTTAAAATCAATAAATGTCATATTGTTCCAATTTTTCGTTATTTGATTTAATAGTGATTGGGAAATAATAATCATCGCTATTATGCTGCTTTGACTTATAAAAGCATTAAGGGAAATATCCTGTACATTAGCATATCATTTTTGCTCCTTTTAAAAATGAAGTCTATGGGTGCACCAAAGAAATAAATGGAAGAATCTTGGAGTCCAAGTGGAAACAGTGATACAATGTATCAGAATCTCTGGGATAATATGCAGGCAGTTCTACCATGAAAGTTTATACTGTTTTTTTTTCCCAAGGATGCCCTTATAATTTATTCCTAGTAGATTGAACCATATAATTGTGTTTTTAAATTTCTTTAAATTTTTTACGGACTGCATTTTGATTCATTGTACACAAATGGGATACATCGTTTCTTTTCTATACTGTAAAACTTTGCATTTTGTTATTGATTCTTTGAAATCTATTCAGTTTTTCAAAAAAAATAAAGAGAATGAAAAATCAAATAGGTTCAATAAGAATATTTCACGTTGCTGTTAAACTTTTCACCATTAAAAATTATATTCCAGAGGAGCACAGTGGTGCACACCTGTAACCCCAGAGGTTTGGGAGGCTGAGAGAGGAGGATTGGAGTCCAAAGTCAGCCTCAGCAAAAGTGAGGTGCTAAGCAGCTCAGTGAGACCCTGTCTCTAAATAAAATACAAAATAGGGCTGGGGAGGTGGCTCAGTACCACCACCTGATTTTGATTCCCAGTACCTCCCCCCCCCAAAAAAAAATCCAAATAAGCAATCTAATGTTGCATCTCAAAACCCTGGAAAAGCAGGACTGAATTGATGGGAAAATTCATAGAAAGCAGGAAATAATTAAGAGCAGAGAAGAAATTAATGAAACGAGGAATAAAATAATACACAGAATCAATCTAACAAAGAGTTGATTCTTTGGAGAAAACCAAAACAAAAACAAGAAACCAAGATTGATCAACCCTTAGCCAAATTAACCAAAAGGAACAGAGAAAAGGCCCCCATTAATAAAGTTAGAGATGAAAAAGGACTCGCCATGCTTACTTTGGTGAGCATTTAAAAGGTCTTCTCTGGACTGCATGACCACGTGATCCTGCAACATGGACAGTCAGAAAAATGAGAGACGACCCTCCATTTATGTCTGATCTGTCAAAATGCAGCCATGCCTTCTGCTGTCAGGTGCAGCTCATCAGAACAAATAAAAATAATTAAAAAAATAGGAAATCTGAAAAAAAATATCAACTTCTTAGGAATCCAGGAATGGAGGATCTATTATCATTAACGGTCAGTAGCTGGCTGTGCAGAGCAGATCAGAAGCTTCTCCTTCCCCACGACGCCACCCCAGGACCCTTGCACTTGGGCTTCTTTGACTTCAACTCTCTGACGTTCTCCCTCGAAGGGAGATCAGATGCCACGTCTTCCTCCGCACGTGGCTGACTTCGCTTAGCATGAGGTCCGCTCGCTCATCCATGTTCTCGCATGACGGGATTCTGTTCTTACTATTATTTTTGTTTTTTGAAGCTAAATCGCAGCACAAGGCAGGCTAACTGGGCTGTCTGTGGACATAAGGGTGGATGAAGAAAATGTCGCATACTACATCTGCCTCACGACGCTGGTACCTTTAATTCTTGTAAACCGAGTTTATAAAAATCGTGGGTTTAGACAGAGAAAGGAAAGAAGAAATTGAGGGAGGAAGGGAGAAAGGAAAAGGAAAAGAAAAGGAACCTCTACCTGTTCTGGTTTGGATATGAGGTGTTTGCCCAAACCTCACGTGTGAGAAGATGCAGGAATGTTCTCAGGAGAGATGGTCGGATTAGGTGAGGTGTGATCTAATAGTGGATTAATCCACTTGAATGGACTAACTGGGTGGCAACTGTATGCAGGTGGGGTGTGGCTGCCTTTGGGGTTTATACCTGGTCCCTGGTGAGCAGAGCTCTCTCTGCTTCCTGGTGCCACGTCCTGAGCTGCTCTCCTCCTCCAGGCCCTTCCGCCATTTTGTTCTGCCTCACCTTGAGCCAGAGCCATGGAGTCGGCCCACCATGGACTGAATCCATAGGGATTCCAACGAGAAGGCCTGTTGTCTGCAAGGTTGAACAAAATCATCAAATCAAATGGAAATGAGGATAAATGAAATAAAATGTTGAAAAGTATTTACTATGGGATTTGCACAGCAGATCAGTGAGGTTTCTGAATTTCTGTAACTGTGAGCAGAGATGGTGTTTTAGTCAGCTTTCTCGTTGCCATGATGTAAGACCTGACGAGAACATCTTAGAGGAGGAAAAGTTTACTTTGGCTCATGGTTTCAGAGGCTCAGTCCATGGTGGGCCGACTCCATGGCTCTGGCCAAGGTGAGGCAGAACAAAATGGCGGAAGGGCCTAGAGAAGGAGAGCAGCTCAGGACGTGGCACCAGGAAGCAGAGACAGCTCTGCTCACCAGGGACCAGATCTAAACCCCAAGGAGCCAGGGACAGGATATAGTCCCCAAGGAGCCAGGGACAGGATATAGTCCCCATGGAGCCAGGGACAGGATATAGTCCCCAAGGAGCCAGGGGCAGGATATAGTCCCCAAGGAGCCAGGGGCAGGATATAGTCCCCAAGGAGCCAGGGACAGGATATAGTCCCCAAGGAGCCAGGGACGGGATACAGTCCCCATGGAGCCAGGGACAGGATATAGTCCCCAAGGAGCCAGGGGCAGGATATAGTCCCCAAGGAGCCAGGGGCAGGATATAGTCCCCAAGGAGCCAGGGATGGGATATAGTCCCCAAGGGATGTCCCCAGTGACCCAGCTCCTCCAGCCACACCCCACCTGCCTACAGTCTCCACCCAGTCAGTCCATTCGAGTGGATTAATCCACTATTAGGTCACACCTCTCCTCACCCTATGATTTCACCTCTGTTCCCTCTTGCATTTTCTCACACATGAGCTTTGGAGGAGAATCCACACCTCATCCATAACAGGGCGTTTCTTGGAAAAGTAGCACATCTACCAAAATTCGCAAGAGTTTCTTAAGAGTTCCTCTAACACTTGGCTCACATCAAATTTTCCCACTTTTCTCCAAAAACCACCTTTTTATTTTTGCTTTTCGATAGATCATTTAGATGAGGATCCACTTTAAATTTCCATAGTTGTCTTAATGATTTAACACCAAACTTCAAAAGCCTGATTCTGAAGGGTGGCTACACGTACCCAGGTGTATCGTAAGCAGTCTCGGATGACTCGAAGGGAAAATAGTGACTTTGATTTATATTAAATACAAAGGGAATCATGACTTGCCAGGAATCCAAGTGACTCAGGAGGCCAAGGCAGGAGGATTGCAATTTGGAGGCCAGCCTCAGCAAATGAGAGAAACCCTGCCTCAGGAAAAAAAAAAAAATAATAATAATAGTAGATCATAAAGGCTGGGTGGCTAGTTTGGTGATAGGGCACCCCCGTGTTGAGAAGATTCTCTGGGTGTCCCCAGAATGCATATTTGAGTCCTTTTGTTTTTTTGTGTAGATATTTGGAATAATCAGTCTTCCGTCAAGAGGGGGGTAGTGGATAGGAATGCATTTCATGCTTTTAAAATATTTTTTAATTTGTTCTTTTTAGATATGCGTGACAGCGGAGTGTGTTCTGACATATCATATGTATGTGGAGTGTCTCTTTCCATTCTTGTGGTTGCACTTGGTGTGGAGTTTCACCGGTCGTGGATTCTTAGGAGCGTAGGAAAGTGATTTCCAGTCCGTTCCGCTGTCTTTCCCGTTCCCATCCCCGCTCCCTTCCCTTCTTTCCCCTTTGTCTAATCCAGTGAATTTCCCTTCTTCCCCCCAGTAATTGTGGGTTGGCCTCCACACATCTTATGCACCACGACCGAGGTACTGTAGATCGGTATTGATCCTGTATCACGATACCTGGAGGCTGAGGCAAGAGGATCGCAGGTTGGAGGCCAGCCTCAATAACGTTGTGAGACCTTCTCTCAAATTTGAAAGAAAGAAATGAAAAGCGTTGGGGATGTGGCTCAGCGATTCAGCACCCCTGGGGTGAATCCTCAGTACCTCCAAAGCAAAAAAGAAAAAAAGGACAGAAATCAAGTCCTTAGACCTGCTAACTGAACTGGGTAACGTCACCGCTCTCGCTGAGACACACGGGGTCAAACTTGCTTTTCTTTTGTCCCTGGGGGGACTCGATCAGGTGGGCTGATCTGTCTAGAGTCAGGGTTTATTTAGGTCTGCTCTCCATTGGGAATCGGAAAGCATTCCACGCAGGATCCCAGGCGGCGATCTTGCTGCTTTCTGTCTGGAACGGCTCAGTTGATTCACGGTTCACGGTTAAATGTGCTGGGTGCTCCGCGGCTGATGCTTCCACCAAGAGCTGCTGCTGAGGCTCAGGGTGTGCTTTTTAACGTGTTAAATGTAGAAACACGGCAAGGACCAGGTGTCTTCCAAACCCTCTTTAAAGGAAAAAAAAAAAATATTATCATGTAAAAAATTAGTCGCAAAAAGCCTTCATCTGCCCAGAATATATTTCCGTAAGTTTGATTTTTAAAAATTCAATTTGTTCCAGTTAGTTGGATGAGACAGTAGAATGCATTCGTGCATTTTGATAAATCTTAGGTAAGTGAAGTATAGGTTTCTCAGTTTTCTGATCGTACCTGTAGTTTAGAGTTTTGGTAGTCGCATTGACTTGAAATGTGATTTTTTAAAAAATCCTATAATGTCCAGGATGACATTTTTAATGGTATATTTTTACCGAGATCATTGACAATCATATTCATGAGGTTCGATATTATTGTACGATTGCATCTTTAAAATCATTGTGTGATTGTACAAAAATAGCTGTATTATATTATATAAGTATTATTATTGCCATTGGTGTTTTTATCTTGTGATACTGAGGACTGAACCCCAGGATGCTCAACCACTGAGCCACATCCCCATTTTTACTTAGGGACGGGGTCTCACTGACTTGCTCAGGGCCTCACTGAGTTTGCTGAGGCTGGCCTCCAACTTGCGATCCTCCTGCCTCAGCCTCCTTAGCCACTGGGATGACAGGGGTGCACCACTGTGTCTGGATAAACAGTTACATATTATATATTCCTGAAATAAGCTTATCTCCATATACTATGTGGACAACAATTCAGGGTGAATCCTGACAGGGCGACAGGAGGATCCTGTTGAAGGGACTTGCAGACGTGATGATAATTGGCCACGTTCCTAATGCAAATCCAGGCACTCCGTGGGCTCACCAGCCCTGGGGTCCAGCCTCGTCAGTCTACTAACAACCAAAGTCGGCAGTGGGTTCAGAGTCTCACCAGTGA